>NC_092102.1:28577669-28930169 GCF_045679555.1 Salvelinus alpinus | reverse complement strand
TTGTGTCATGCACAAAGTAGATGTCCTAACCGACTTGCCAAAACTATAGTTTGTTAACAAGAAATTTGTGGAGGGGTTGAAAAACGAGTTAATGACTCCAACCTAAGTGTATGTAAACTTCTGACTTCAACTGTACATACTGTATGTGCCTATAGTAGAAACGACAAAACGATATACAGAAAATAAGGAACTTACTTTGATTGGAGATGTGTGCGTTCCTAAGTTATTATGTGTAAGGAAAACAATAAGGTAGGCAAAGCGAGCGCCAGCAAGAAAACATTCAAATTCTTCCAAGACAGAGCAAATATACTCATACTTGATCTGCACAAACATGAGTGAAGTGCGGTGGGTTCTCCTGGAAGAGAGAAGTTTATCCAGCTCAGTAAAGCCTCAAACATAAATTGCCCGCAATGTTGAAATGGACTACTTCTGTGTGAATTAATGAGGAGGCAGGACACACCTCAATTCAAACTGTTAGAAAATACAACTTGTTAGAAAATAATTGGAAATTGACAAGTTGAAACAGCCTATAGATAATTAGCAGGCAGCGCGTGTTAACTGTCCTGTTGTGTAATAATCACATTTTGGAACAGTGAGTGCATTCTGACATCACGTGCATAAAACAACTCGCGCTGGTGCGACCGTTAGAGATATTTGGAACTCACATGTGAAAAGGTTCATGCGTTTGAGCCAACCATTTGCACACACTGTATATAGACTTTCTTTTTTTCTATTGTGTTATTGACTGTACGCTTGTTTATTCCATGTGTAACTCGTGTTGTTGTTTGTGTCCCACTGCTTTGCCTTGGCCAGGTCACAGTTGTAAATGAGAACTTGTTCTCAACTAGCTTACCTGGTTAAATAAAGGTGAAATTAATTTTTTTTTTTTTTTTTAATCAGTTGTGTGGTGACATGGTAGGGGTGGTATACAGAAGATAGCTCTATTTGGTAAAAGACCAAGTCCATATTATGCCATGAATAGCTCAAATAAGCAAAGAGAAACCACAGTCCATCATTACTTTAAGACATGAAGGTCAGTCAATCCAGAACATTTCAAGAACTTTGAAAGTTTCTTCAAATGCAGTCGCAAAAACCATCAAGCACTATGATGAAACTGGCTCTCATGAGGACTGCCACAGGAAAGGAAGACCCAGAGTTACCTCTGCTGCAGAGGATAAGTTCATTAAAGTTACCATCCTCAGAAATTGCAGCCCAAATAAATGCTTCACAGAGTTCAAGTAACAGGCACATCTCAACATGAACTGTTCAGAGAATACTGTGTGAATCAGGCCTTCATGGTCGAATTACTGCAAAGAAACCACTACTAAAGGACACCAATAAGAAGAAGAGACTTGCTTGGGCCAAGAAACACATGCAATGGATATTAGACCGGTGGAAATCTGTCCTTTGGTCTGAATAGTCCAAATTTGAGATTTTTGGTTCCAACCGCCTTGTCTTTGTGAAATGCCGAGTAGGTGAATGGATGATCTCCGCATGTGTGGTTCCCACTGTGAAGCATGGAGGAGGAGGTGTGATGGTGTGCGGATCTTTGCTGGTGACACTGTCAGTGATTTATTTAGAGTTCAAGGCACACTTAACCAGCATGGATACCACAGCATTCGGCAGCAATACGCCATACCATCTGGTTTGCGCTTAGTGGGACTATCATTTGTTTTTCAGCAGGACAATGACCAACACACCTCCAGGCTGTGTAAGGGCTATTTGACCAAGAAGGAAAGTGATGGAGTGCTGCATCAGATGACCTGGCCTCCACAATCACCCAACCTCAACCCAATTGAGATGGTTTGGATGAGTTTGACCGCAGAGTGAAGGAAAAGCAGCCAACAAGTGCTCAGCATATGTGGGAACTCCTTCAAGACTGTTGAAAAAGCTTTCCAGGTGAAGCTGGTTGAGAGAAGTGTGCAAAGCTGTCATCAAGGCAAAGGGTGGCTACTTTGAAGAATCTCAAATATAAAATATATTTTTATTTGTTTAACACTTTTGGTTCCTACATGATTCCATATGTGTTATTTCCTAGTTTTGATGTCTTTACTATTATTCTACAATGTGGACAATAGTAAAAATAAAGAAAACCCTTGAATGAGTAGGTGTGTCCAAACATTTGACTGGTACTGTATATTTTTTTTATACTTCAAGGGCTCTTAAAATTCTAAATAAAATAACATAATGGTCCTTGGTATGACTTTCTTAAAACAATTCCATATAGCTCAGTAGAACCCCCCCTCCCCCAGTTTAGACAGGGTTTAGACTGTAATGGGTTAATTAACCCATTTTCTACGCTAAACTATGTAGAATATTGGCCTGTCGGAAACTACAACTGCCTACTACATTACACAGTTCGGGCTTAATCTGATTTATCTCTAGAGAAACTGCAGCACTATGTGCAGAGTCTGGAGGAGTAGAGAGTTGGGCAGTGTGTGTGTGTGTGTGTGTGTGTGTGTGTGTGTGTGTGTATCTAAGTATGAGTATGTATGTGATGTCAAGTCAATTACAGTAGTTGTTTAAAAACAGAAAAATAACATACATTTGTGTTCATCACTTAGCTCTACTGTAAATCAACTAGAAAGCTTAAAATATTTTAAATGTCCCTTTCCAGTCTTGCTGCCATGCACGGTTGCTATTATCAGTGTTGTATGTGTTCCTGACCTGCAGGTGAGGCAGCGTCTCCGTTCTGCTTGGGGCTGAAGGGGGAGGGCGGCTCAGCAGCGGTCAGCGGGCTGTTCTCATTGGTCATCTCTGCGCCACTGTCGTTCTCTGATGGTCCCTCGGCTGCAGGAATGTCCCCATTCACCTCAGCCTGGGGACGACAGAAGATGTGCTATCAACTCAGTTAAAAAACAGCAAAACAGTCCAAACAAACCACTCCAAACACACAACAGCAGCCAACTACCTATAGACCAGTCCGCTTCCATCACAAACCACCCCACCTAACAAATAAAGCCTACATAACATCACACAACATTTTTCATCAAAAAAGCTCAGAGCATTCATCAGAAAACGTGCATATTAGCAAGTCAAGCTAAGGACAGTAATTTCCTGTCTAAGTGTGCTATATGTGCTTTCACTGTTCATGATTGGTGTATGTACAGTATGTAAGAAATTATGCAGATTCAGAAATGGTGTCAGTCGTGGCAAGAATGAAACGTGTCTGGACTGCTAGACTTGAATGACTCAGCTGTGGTGCCTGTGTCCCACTTCAGCACTCATCTCTTCCCCTTGAATTACACCCTTTTATCTAGAGACTGCCAGTAAAGGAGTGATGAAAAATTAGGCATTCTCTCTCGCCGTGGCTTCAATAGCATTGTGGGTCTATAAATCACATGACCCAGCGTCCTCTGCTAATTCTTCCACTAATACAACATTAGTTTCTCAATCGCGTACAAGCATTTTTGGAACTATGTTGTCAATTTTCAAAACAATCCACTCTGTGTTCTTTTGCAAAACAGTAAATGTGTTTTCAAAATGAAGTTGTACTGTCAAAATTTCAAATACATTCATCAAAACACGACTGCCAGCAAAAAGATTAACGCAGCCATATTTATCTCGAGTCCAAGCAGACAAAACAGAAAGTTAGTCTGTGTTTTAAAAAATCCCAGGAGATCAATACATTTTCTTTGCAGTCACTAATGATGATACAAATGTCTAACCCTGTTTGAACCCCAGGAAGAGTAGGTGCTGCCTACTCTCCCTTTATGCATATGTTACACAACAATTTCATACACATCAAATACTATTCCTGTAAAAAATAAAACAAAAAACAAGCACATCGTGTTCAGGATTCATTCATATGTATCATCACAATCGATCAACGAAAATGTTTTGCAAATTCAGCATGCGGGCAACCAGTTAGGGAACCATGTACATGGTATGACATGTTATGACACTGATGGAATGATTTAGAATTTCGTGCAGTAGTATTTACTGATTGCCCGAAACAATGAACACAATTGCACACCTTTATCTTATGATTAAAACAATGTGTTAATATTCTGGGAACAAAACACTGAATGTGTATTCACTGATAACATTTGCATTTAAAGTTTTGCAAAAGGTGATCTAAGATATGTAAAGTTGAAGTCGGAAGTTTACACACACACACACACACACCTTAGCCAAATACATTTAAACTCAGTTTTTCACAATTCCTGACATTTAATCCTAGTAAACATTCCCTGTCTTAGGTCAGTTAGGATCACCACTTTATTTTAAGAATGTGATATGTCAGAATAATAGTAGAGAGAATGACTTATTTCAGCTTTTATTTCTTTCATCACATTCCCAGTGGGTCAGAAGTTTACATACACTCAATTAGTATTTGGTAACATTGCCTTTAAATTGAGGTCTGGGCTTTGTGATGTCCACTCCAATACCTTGACTTTGTTGTCCTTAAGCCATTTTGCCACAACTTTGGAAGTATGCTTGGGGTCATTGTCCATTTGGAAGACCCATTTGCGACCAAGCTTTAACTTCCTGACTGATGTCTTGAGATGTTGCTTCAATATATCCATATAATTTTCCTACCTCATGATGCCATCTATTTTGATTACCTCAACTAGCCTGTACCCCTGCACACTGACTCGGTACCGGTGCCCCCTGTATATAGCCTCATTATTGTTATTCTTATTGTGTTACTTTTTTTATCTTATCCTACTTGGTAAATATTTTCTTCTTCTTGAACTGCACTGTTGGTTAAGGGCTTGTAAGTAAGCATTTCACGGTAAAGTCTACACTTGTTGTATTCGGCGCATGTGGCAAATAAAGTTTGATTTGATTTAAATGGGACCGCAAGACTCCAGTGCTTTGCCAAATGCCAGCTAAAGATGTGGGGCTTCTGCAGCATCAACTGCAGCATTGTTTTTTTTACCCTAACACGGAACCCAAACCGGCTGCGCGCGTGCGCCATCGTGCATAAATATATTTTGTCCCCCTACACCAAACGCGATCACGACACGCAGGTTAAAATATCAAACCAATCCAAACTCTGAATCAATTACATTATTTTGTGGACAGGTCGAAAAGCATTAAACATTTATGGCAATTTAGCTAGTTAGCTTGCACTTGCTAGCTAATTTGTCCCATTTAGCTAGCTTGCTGTTGCTAGCTAATTTGTCCTGGGATATAAACATTGAGTTGTTATTTTACCTGAAATGCACAAGGTCCTCTAATCCGACAATTAATCCACACACAAAACGGTCAACCAACTGGTAGTTGGCATCTAAACTTTCATAGTATTACCACGACGACGGCAAAACATTTCGTCTTTCAATCACCCACGTGGGTATAACCAATGAGGAGATAGCACGTGGGTACCTGCTTCTATAAACCAATGAGGAGATGGGAGAGGCAAGACTTGCAGCGCGATCTACGTCAGAAATAGGAATGACTTCTATTTTAGCCCTTGGCAACGTAAATGCTCGTTGGCGCGCGCGAGCAGTGTGGGTGCAATAATTGAATAATATGGATTTCTACACTTATTTTGCAACGCTCGCGCATGCGACGCGAGCGGTGTGGTCGGCCTATAAACCTCCTTGACTTTTCTGAGCTCAAGGGACTAAACTGAGGAGATACTCATTTTTATTTCACCTTCATTTAACCAGGTAGGCCAGTTGAGAACAAGTTCTAATTTACAACTGCAACCTGGCTAAGATAAAGCAAAGCAGTGAGACAAAAAAACAACAGAGTTACACATAGGATAAACAAAAGTACACTCAACACAACAATAGAAAAATCTATATACAGTGTGTGCAAATGTAGTAGGATTAGGGAGGTAAGGCAATAAATAGGCCATAGTGGCGAAATAATTACAATTTAGCAATTTAACACTGGAGTGATAGATGTGCAGAAGATGAATGTGCAAGTAGAGATACTGGGGTGCAAAGGAGCAAAGAAAATAACAATATGGGGATGAGGTAGTTGGGTAGGCTATTTACAGATGGCTATGTACAGGTACAATGATCGGTAAGCTGCTCTGACAGCTGAGGTTTAAAGTTATTGAGGGAGATATGTCTCCAGCTTCAGTGATTTTTGCAATTCGTTCCAGTCATTGGCAGCAGAGAACTGGAAGGAAAGGCGGCCAAAGGAGGAATTGGCTTTGGGGATGACCAGTGAAATATACCTGCTGGAGCGCGTGCTACGGGTGGGTGTTGGTATGGTGACCAGTGAGCTGAGATAAGGCGGAGCTTTACCTAGCAAAGACTTATAGATGACCTGGAGCCAGTGGGTTTGGCGACGAATATGAAGCGAGGGTCAGCCAACGAGAGCATACAGGTCGCAGTGGTGGATGGTATATGGGGCTTTGGTGACAAAACGGATGGCACTGTTATAGACTACATCCAATTTGTTGAGTGGAGTGTTGGCGTCTATTTTGTAAATGACATCGCCGAAGTGAAGGATCGGTAGGATAGTCAGTTTTACGAGGGTATGTTTGGCAGCATGAGTGAAGGATGCTTTGTTGCGAAATAGGAAGCCAATTCTAGATTTCCTTTTGGATTGGATATGCTTAATGTCTGGAAGGAGAGTTTACAGTCTAACCAGACACCTGGGCATTTGTAGTTGTCCACATATTCTAAGTCAGAAATGTAAGCCCTGGATGACTGTAGAATCTAAGAGTAAAAACAAACTTATCTTAAGTAAAGTTCATAGGTTAAAACAACACTCCTTTAGGGAACTGTAGCTAATAAGTATTTAGGGGAAATAGAAAGTGTTGTGAACTAAGGTACTGTAAAACTTCAATTAACAGCCCAGGCGTTTATTTGCTTAAAACCTGTTGGGGATGAGGGCGCTGTTGTGGCTATTTATGCTAATCGTGTAATTTTTTGAAACGGCTTCCCACAAAGTTCTTGATCGTACAATATGCATATTATTATTATTATTGGATAGAAAACAGTCTATAGTTTCTATAGGAGTTGAAATTTTGTCTCTAAGTGGAACAGAGCCCATTCTACAGCAATTTCCCTGACATGGAGTCAGATTCCAGAAATTTTGGCCACTGATCTGGAGTCAGTTAAAAGGCCACTGTTATTGCTATGACTATACGGACACTGCTTACGTCTTCCCCTGGATGTCTTTACGTGATGACGATTTGAATCGGGTCGATTGCACGTTCACAGGCACTATAAATTAAAAAACCCTGAGGCTAGTCAGTCTTTTGGAGCTGCGTCATGCGCATAGATGGCACCGACCCGCACCTGTTCCAAGCGTTAGTGGAGGGAGTAATATTACTCGGGTCATGTTTCTACTCGTTATGGGAGTTAAAAACATCATAAGGTAGTTAATTTAAAGCGTTTTATAGCAATTTATATCCGTTTAGTGCGATTTTGGGACATTTATTTCTGAAAAGCTGTGAGTTGCTGGGCACGCTTCCAGTTCATCCCGAACGCAGTTGGCATTTCCACATGGCAAGAGGACAGCTTTCCACCAAAAGACGATTGGACCCAAGAAAGGATCCTTTGCCCAAGATACCGATGGAAGAACAGCTCAAAGTAGGACATTTTTATTATGATAAATCGTGTTTCTGTCGAAAAGTGTTAGTGGCTTCGGACGCCATGTTTTTTGACGTAGCATCGCTTGGCGCAAGCTGTATTGAAAAGTAAGGATAATTTAAAAAATGTAATTCCGCGATTGTATTAAGAATTAAATTGTCTATCAATCCCTGTCCACCCTATATTTTTTAGTCACGTTTATGAGTATTTATGTATAAGAGTAGATCACTGTCTAAGTGGCGCACAGACTTTTTCTGACCAGCTGAGCTACATTCCACATTGTCTAACCATGATTTTGGTGGCTAAATATAAACATTTCCGATCAAACTCTATATGGATTGTGTAATATGATGTTACAGGAGTGTCATCTGAAGAATTCTGAGAAGGTTAGTGAAAAAATTAATATATTTTGGCGATGTTTACTTTTATCGCTCACTTTGGCTAGAATCAATGCTGGGCTGCTATGTGCTATGTGCTATGCTAATATAACGATTTATTGTGTTTTCGCTGTAAGACACTTAGAAAATCTGAAATATTGTCTGTATTCACAGGATCTGTGTCTTTCGATTCGTGTATGCTGTGTATTTTTACGAAATGTTTGATGATTAGTAAGTAGGTAAACACGTTGCTCTAAGTAGTTTTTCTATTCCATTTGTGACGGTGGGTGCAGTTGTAACCTATGCCATCTACCTGAAATATGCACTTTTTTCTAACAAAACCTATCCCATACCATAAATATGTTATCAGACTGTCATCTGATTAGTTTTTTTCTTGGTTAGGGGCTATAAATATCTTAGTTTAGCCGAATTGGTGATAGCTACTGGTGTTGGTGGACAAATAAAAGATGGTGGATTATGCTAATGTGTTTTTAGGTGCTAATGTGTACATCTTTACATATTGTGTCTTCCCTGTAAAACATTTAAAAAATCGGACATGTTGACTGGATTCACAAGATCTGTGTCTTTCATTAGCTGTATTGGACTTTAATGTGTGAAAGTTAAATATTTAAAAAAAATATTTTTTTTGAATTTCGCGGCACTGGTTTTTCAGTGGGGGTGGGGGGGGAGTGCCGCTAGCGCCACTCTCATCCTAGACAGGTTAAATCACTGAACACAATAGGCACTTATTTGGCCAGGCCTCTAACTTATTTCCTTAGTGCACACAACTTTTGCTCATTTTCATAGTTCATGTTTAATTCCAGCATTCACTTTCAGCATTTTAATCTTCATTTCCTGCACTAATGTGTTATCATTTACACAGTGTCACGTTTGTTTTGTCTTAGTATGCCTATATTTAAAAAATATACAAAAATGTATTGAGAATAATTATTCTCCTCTTTGACAGTGCTTACTTCTGCCAATTTCTGGGGCTCTGTACTCCCGAAGTTGTTGACTGTTTTTGTGCATATCAGTTAGCTAGCAGTTCTCAGCTGTTAGGAGCCAATGGCTAGCAGTTTATTACTGGCCCAAAAAATAAGCTGATTGCAATCATTTTTCCAGTCATTACTGAATTATTGAATGTTACAAATAAAACATTAAACCTCGTAAACAATTAACCCACCATTTATTTGAAACAGCCGTTTATTTGCTGAAATGTGTGCCGTTGCCAAGCTAATAAAAGGGGCAGGTGGCTATTTGAGACTTGCCGTTTAATTTAAGTTTTACAGTATGCATATGTGTGTGTGTTAACAGTGAGAGTGATGGGATCTGCTGACTTGATTAAAGGTAAAGGAGAAGAATGTTAGTTCCAGCTGTGAAATAGATGCAGAGGTAGCTATAGGATCACACACACACCAAAATAAAACAAGACCACAAAAAAACTATAACAACAGAGAGATACAGAGTTAAAGCATGTATCCAACATCTTTAGGCTGAACACCGGGCTGAGACCGGAAGAGGGTGAGAGAGGTGGAACTCCCTGAGGGGGAGACAGCCAGGGAGTTGGGGGTGAGAGAGTTAAGGGCCTTCACCCCATTGGCAGGCTTCCTCCTCAGGAAGCGTAAGCCCTTGGCCTTGGGAACAATGCATGCGGTTGTGGGATATCAGGAATCTTCCTCTGGAATGCCAGTCTGAGTCACCGTTCCCTTACCGCCATAGCTGACCTCCAGTGGCACAGTCACTTGCCACAGCAGCACAGTAGAGCTGAGCATAGTTCAATGACATACCACACACTGTGCACTCTCTCACTCTGGGAAACCAGCACTGCAATACAAACGCTATACAAAGAAATAAGCAGCTTCTCCCTCTCTCCTACAGGCAGCGAGATTCTTTCTCACACACCTCCAACCGCGTGGCAGCTCAAACACACCTCACCTAAGCCAACCAGAGAGAGCGGGAGCGAGAGAGAGCGGGCGAGCGGGAGAGAGCGGGCGAGCGGGAGAGAGCGGGCGAGCGGGAGAGAGCGCGCCGCGAGAGAGAGCGCGCCGCGAGAGAGAGCGCGCCGCGAGAGAGAGCGCGCCGCGAGAGAGGGCGCGCCGCGAGAGAGAGCGCGCCGCGAGAGAGCGCGCCGCGAGAGAGAGCGCGCCGCGAGAGAGAGCGCGCCGCGAGAGAGCGCGCCGCGAGAGAGCGCGCAGCGCGAGAGCGCGCCGCGAGAGAGCGCGCCGCGAGAGAGCGCGCCGCGAGAGAGCGCGCCGCGAGAGAGCGCGCCGCGAGCGGGAGCGCCGCGAGAGAGGGCCGCGAGCGAGAGCGCCGCGAGCGAGAGCGCCGCGAGCGAGAGGGCCGCGAGCGAGAGGGCCGCGAGCGAGAGAGCCGCGAGCGAGAGGGCCACGAGCGAGAGGGCCGCGAGCGAGAGGGCCGCGAGAGAGAGGGCCGCGAGAGAGAGGGCCGCGAGAGAGAGGGCCGCGAGAGAGAGCGCCGCGAGAGAGAGCGCCGCGAGAGAGAGCGCCGCGAGAGAGAGCGCCGCGAGAGAGAGCGCCGCGAGAGAGAGCGCGAGAGTTTCTCTCATTAGTGAAATTTGACCCGAGAGACGCCTTCTTCCAGACCAGGAAACCCCTCTACACCTGTCAACACTTCGTCTGCTACCCCCCTTGCCCCTCCCGTCTGCACCCTTTCACCCCTCCTTCCCTCTCAGCCCCACATCTGGCTAGGAGAGGCTCAGGCAACATCTCAGTGCAGACAGCTATGGAAACAGTGTCTGACATAAGACAATGCACGTGTGGATTGATTAAAAGTGTGTTGACAGATTAAGAGCAAGACCTTTGGTTGATCTGTTTGTCCGTCCATCCGTCTGTTCTGCCCACTCAAACGTCCTCAAAGAAATCTTCCCTGACAAAGTACATCTTCACCCCCCCAGCCCAAACTGAAGGGGCCCAGACAAGGCTCTGCCACAGCCTCTGCTTTTGTAAAAGGAGAACAAAGTATGAGTGGAAACTAAAGGCTGGGGCTCACACCAGGTGGCTAGGAGCCCTTTAAGCATCTCTGCTTCCCTGACACCTCAGCCCTTGAATTGCTTTCTGGGTTGGACACAGAGACAGGAAACAAAGGAGAGATTAGGAAGGAATGGACTCAGTTGGAGAGAGATACTCCCTTTCAATGGACCCATACCTGACCTACAGTATAGCACACACACGGCAAGGAATAACACACAAGCACACACACCTTCCAGACACATTTACAACATGAGGCACTGGCTTGCCATGTCAATGTACTTAGCTGATGTCAGTTACTCTCATTTTCAAAGTCTAGACTGGCTCCCCTGGCTTGGCACAAAGACAACAGCGTTACAGAAAACCCTAAAGCGGAATTACATAAACTATACACCTGTGAATACCATGTCTGTGCTTTCACTGCTTTCCATAGAACAATATCATTCTTATCTGGGATCACAGGTTCACATAGTTGAGAACCAGTTTGCCAGGCAGACCCAGGAATGATTAAAAAAAACTCCTATTGTAAAAGCATGTAGAAACCCATATGGCATTTCCCAGGGTGTCACTGTACATTAGTGTTCCAAGGTATACCGAAACTACTGTACTTTAATTTAAAAAAAAATACATTTGGTACTAGAATTTTTGTTACGTTCAGTACTTCTGTCAAATGTGTTTCTCGCCATTGAGAGGATCAAGTCTGTCTATCAGCGCAGTGGAGCAAAGTACCTGCTCTACTTCCTCATTCATTGTTAGAGCTGCCTGGGCTGCATTGTTACCTCCCCACTCATGCTGCACAGAAATTAACACACTTGAATAACGCAACACCATATGTAGAAATGTTGAAACTGTTTTGCGAAAAGTAATGAACAATGTCCATACAGGCTAGAACACTTTTACAATGCAAGACAATGCCGCTATCTTTCAGCTTTAATTGTAGGCTAACTTTCCTTCCTAGTTTACAGCTGAATTCACTACCTACTACTTTGTTTGTGATAATATGCAAAAATAATGCAAAATATTCTGATTTCAAAGCTGATTGTCACCAAAAACATTATTAATTGACTTTGTCTCCCTCGCCAACAAAAAGTAATTCACTTCGTCTCCCGTCTGGTTTCCACTAGATTCCATGGCCACAATGTCAGATTCCACAGCCATGTGAATGATGTCATTACTTTGAGACAACATACACTTTTATAAAAGAAGAGATCGCTTCTTCTATGCAAATGTTATACAATAAAATAATGTTCTCCTAGCAGTTGCCAATAAAATAAGTCTTAAATCGGAGGTATTGTTTGTCATCTGTAGCCTCATGAAATCAGCTAAAACAAGCGCAATTATTTTTTTAATTGAACATTTATTTAACTAGGCAAGTCAGTTAAGAACAAATTCTTATTTACAATGACAGCCTAGGAACAGTCGGTTAACTGCCTTGTTGAGGGGCAGAACGACACATTTTTACCTTGTCAGCTTGGGGATTCAATCTAGCAACCTTTCGGTTCCTGACCCAACGCTCTAAGCACTAGGCTACCTGCCGCCCCTCAATAACTGAATGCATGCACACTCTCCTATTGAATAATATGAATTCACCTGTATTGTGAATAGACCTAGGCTAAATCTTCATTTACCCAGTTAATCAATAGAGATTTACCATTCAAAATCAATTATTACCGCTATGTTGTTTTGTAAAAACGAAGTCAAATTGATTGTATGATTGTATAATTGATTAAATAATGCATACATGGCTGTAGGGCTGGGCAATATGGCCTAAAAGTAATATCTCCATTTTTTTTATGAGGTTCAGATGATTCAGTATATATATATATAGCCATTTCTTGTTTTTCTATAAACAAATTTAAACAAAAATACAACGCCTCAAGGCCTATTTGTGCAAAACAAATTAACAACCCCCCCCCCCCCACGTCTATTCTATTGTTTAGGAATGTTTGACCACTAGCTAAATGTATTAATTTAGTTAATTTGTTGTTATAATTAAAACGGCCTGTGGTTATTTGCTATTGGATTGGCAGAATGACACAACTACTTACACATTAGCCTACAGCTGGCCTGAACATAACTTTTTTGAATGCACTTTAATTATCCAATGTCACATTTACCGATGGCAAGGTGAAGCCTGTGCCCAAAGCACTGCAGGCGGGTCCAGTTGCTCAAGCACAATGCTTTTATCATGTTGCTCCTGCTGTCAGTTGTCATGCACACCTGTCGGTCTTCGTTCATCTTCCACGATGCCAGAGAGTCTTTTGAAATCCTGGGCCATTAATTCACCCATATGATCATCGAGGAAGTAAGACGTCTGGAGGCAGACATTTTGCCATTTCCAGTCTTCATTTATGTAGTGGACTGTCAAACTTAGGTATGGCTCTGATGTTCTGCTCGACCATAGATCGGCTGTGGTGGAAGAATAAGAAACACTAGCCAGCTTCTCTGCAACTCTTTCGCGGGTAGCAGTGTATAATCGCAGCAGGGCTTCTTCCATGAAATACTTGCGGCTTGGCAGCTGATATGTGGTCAACTGCAGCTTTTTAAAGCCTGGCTTTTCTACCGTAAAGATTGGAACCATATCTTTCGCTATGTAATAGGGGTTCCCAGGCCGGAGCCTCCGGCGACGATCGGTGGTTCGGTTCCTCCAGCAGTGATGTAAGAAAAATGTACACCTACCACGCTGCACCTTGGTCTCATTCCAACAACGGACGTAACACCGGAAGCAACAGGATGAGAATTGGAGAGAGAGAGAGATCCCTGATGCCCTAAAGACTAGTGTGGGCTCTGAGCCATAAATCACACTGAATAGTAGTTAAGAACTAACTCACTCTGGGATAGAGTAACAGCCAACACTACCACAGAAGATCATTTATTACAATGATATGCAGATTTATCTAGATAGTCCTTATAACAACATTTTTAAACGTACGCATGGTACTAAGGGTATAATCCAGGAGTGAAGACCAAAACCCAACTGGCAAAGGATGCTACTGGGGCTGCCTGGAAGTAACTTTTTTCTAATGTAACTAACGGGGCAGAAATATTGTCCTACTGAATGGAAAAGGGGGATCTGAGGGCAAAACTGATCCAACAAACTTTCAGTCACAGCGTCTCATGATCCAGTTTTGTGTGAGTGTTAGTGGTCGAACCAGTAGGCGTGCTATCTGGCACTGGGAGCGATAAGAATCTCAACTCTTGGAGCAGCAGGCATATCTCATCTGATGTGTAAAACTGTGGTTGTCTGACAAAAACACTGAAGGTGAAAACAAGATGGTTGTTTACAGAGAAGTGCCAAGCACTGCAGTTCACCAATAGAGTATAGGAACGCGTAGATGTATAACACATTAGTAATACAGTAATACCATGTCACTAAAGCCAGGCAGCTCAACTGAGTTACAAAGTGATATGAAGGAGGACATGTAGTTTATGGCTGTGAAAAACGTATTGATATTGCTGCACAGAGTGGTGGTTTTGGGGCAGAAACCCCAGTGGATTACAAAAGTGCATATGAACAGTGGATATTTGGTCACTTTGTTGGTAATAGTAGGAGAGCGACCTGTCCTGACATGTTCTGAGCAGTGCGACCTGTCCTGACATGTTCTGAGCAGTGCGACCTGTCCTGACATGTTCTGAGCTGTCCTGACATGTTCTGAGCAGTGCGACCTGTCCTGACATGTTCTGAGCAGTGCGACCTGTCCTGACATGTTCCCCCCCCACCATTCTTTCAAATGATGTACAGTGAGCAAATTTTAGAGCAGATTGTGTTTCAATCATAGCAAAAATTGGACCTAGTGGCATGCTGTTGAGTTGTGGCCGCACGAGAGAAGTCATCCTAAAATCTCATTAGAAATTAGGTGTTTCTTTGTCTTACAGTAACATTATACTTTGCTATTATATTCGGTTCTGTTATGTACAATGCTATCATTATGTGATTTTGCAGACATTGATTCAGCTTTGATCTAACTATTAAACAAGCACCATTCACCAGAGTAGCCTGTTCTCTACGAGTAGCACATGCTTCAGGACTTTTAGCAGTTGGGAAGAAAGGTCCAGAAAAGTCAGCTACGCAGCCACTCTGTAAAATAAAAATGGAGACCAACACTACTTACTGTTGCCGTCATCTTGTCACTCTCAACCATGATGGCTGAAGAAAACTTGTTGGATGGCATTACTGTTGCAGTTAACTTCGTCAATTATTGTTATTTTGATTATCTTCTAACCTGGAGGCAAAACAAACAAGACAATGCAGTAGTTAGGAGAGTGCACAAAACAGTACATTTAAATGTGCAATATTTCATGCATATATATATATATATATATATATATATATATACACACACAGCTCAAAAAAATAAAGGGAACACTTAAACAACACAATGTAACTCCAAGTCAATCACACTTCTGTGAAATCAAACTGTCCACTTAGGAAGCAATACTGATTGACAATAAATTTCACATGCTGTTGTGCAAATGGAATAGACAAAAGGTGGAAATTATAGGCAATTAGCAAGACACCCCCAATAAAGGAGTGGTTCTGCAGGTGGTGACCACAGACCACTTCTCAGTTCCTATGCTTCCTGGCTGATGTTTTGGTCACTTTTGAATGCTGGCGGTGCTTTCACTCTAGTGGTAGCATGAGACGGAGTCTACAACCCACACAAGTGGCTCAGGTAGTGCAGCTCATCCAGGATGGCACATCAATGCGAGCTGTGGCAAGAAGGTTTGCTGTGTCTGTCAGCGTAGTGTCCAGAGCATGGAGGCGCTACCAGGAGACAGGCCAGTACATCAGGAGACGTGGAGGAGGCCGTAGGAGGGCAACAACCCAGCAGCAGGACCGCTACCTCCGCCTTTGTGCAAGGAGGAGCACTGCCAGAGCCCTGCAAAATGACCTCCAGCAGGCCACAAATGTGCATGTGTCTGCTCAAACGGTCAGAAACAGACTCCATGAGGGTGGTACGAGGGCCCGACGTCCACAGGTGGGGGTTGTGCTTACAGCCCAACACCGTGCAGGACGTTTGGCATTTGCCAGAGAACACCAAGATTGGGTCACAAAGGCAGAAATCTCCGAAGCACGTAAGGTTAACCCTTCCCCAGAGGTATTCATCATCTAATCAGAGTAATCACACAAAATCACACTGAATCACTGGCTAAGTGATTCCTTGAACATTGTTTCTGAGTAACATCTGTTTCTCAAACTAGACACTAATGTACTTGTCCTCTTGCTCAGTTGTGCACCGGGGCCTCCCACTCCTCTTTCTATTCTGTTTAGAGCCAGTTTGCGCTGTTCTGCGAAGGGAGTAGTACACAGGGTTGTACAAGATCTTCAGTTTCTTGGCAATTTCTCGCATGGAATAGCCTTAATTTCTCAGAACAAGAATAGATTGACGATTTTCAGAAGAAAGTGCTTTGTTTCTGGCCATTTTTAGCCTGTAATCGAACCCACAAATGCTGATGCTCCAGATACTCAACTAGTCTAAAGAAAGCCAGTTTTATTGCTTTTTAAAATCAGTACAACAGTTTTCAGCTGTGCTAACATAATTGCAAAAGGGTTTTCTAATGATCAATTAGCCTTTTAAAATGATTAACTTGGATTAGCTAACACAACGTGCCATTGGAACACAGGAGTGGTGGTTGCTGATAATGGGCCTCTGTACGCCTATGTAGATATTCCATAAAAAAAAATCGTTTCCAGCTACAATAGTTATTTACAACATTAACAATGTCTACACTGTATTTCAGATCAATTTGATGTTATTTTAACGGACAATTTTTTTTTGCTTTTCTTTCAAAAACAAGGACACTTTTAAGTGACCCCAAACTTTTGAACGGAAGTGTATCTGCGTGCCAGTTATGGTTTTCTTTATGTACATTTGTGGAACAGTTTAATTTAATTTATAATAACGTCTAAGTATCTTAAAATCCTTGGCATGTGGTTAATCAAAATTCTATCCAAATCTAAATGAGAATGATACAAACCTAAAATGTAACTTCTATTGCCATTGTCAACTATGTAAAAATAGCCTATAAAGGCCAACAAATAAAAACATTGCAGCATGCAGGTAGAAGATATCCTGAAAAAATAAATATCCTATAAATCACATTGGCTACGCATGGCCTGTCTGCAACGAACTTGAAACATTGGATAAACTATTAACTTGGGTCCAGCCCATAGATCACTAGCAAACTTCCAAAATATTCTGGGCACTCATGGGACAGACACAGCTGTAGGCTATTTGCACAAGGGATAAGAAGTAATCAGGTAGACCTATTTTATGACGTGTCCACTGGATCAGAGCATTATATTTTTCCCTTTCACACTGATAGGTTATCAAAAAGAAGAGCTGGAAAGATTTCTGAAATTCATCGAGGAACTATTGTCATTCTCAATGGATGTAAAAACAGACTTTGTTTGCTTGCTGTTTGAGGTGAAGAAAAAAACATTACTTTGAGAAGCTCAACAGCTCATTAGTGGTTGTGTGTTAAGCCAATCAGAAATACTATAATTTGTACACAGCCTATAGGCCTACTTCTATGCATAATTAGGTGTAATTACCATAACCAAACAAACTATGTAGATTAGAAAGTATAGTAGTTAACGGCAAATGTACTACTGGTGATATACACTACATGACCAAAAGTACGTGGACACGTGCTCGTCAAACAGCTCATTCCAAAATCATGGGAATTAATATGGAGTTGGTTCCCCCTTTGTTGCTATAACAGCCTCCACTCTTCTGGGAAGGCTTTCCACAGTTGTAACATTGCTGCGGTGAGCATTAGTGAGGTCGGGCACTGATATTGGGCGATTTGGCCTGGCTCGCAGTCGGCGTTCCATTTCATCCCAAAGGTGTTCGATGGGGTTGAGGTCAGGGCTCTGTGCAGGCCAGTCAAGTTCTTCCACACCAATCTCAACAATCCATTTCTGCATGGACTTCGCTTTGTGCATGGGGGCATTGTCATGCTGAAACAGGAAAGCACAGAATCGTCTAGAATGTCATTGTATGCTGTAGCGTTAAGATTTCCCTTTACTGAAACAAAGGGGCCTAGCTCGAAACATGAAAAACAGCCCCAGACCATTATTCCTCCACCAAACTTTACAGTTGACACTATGCATTGGGGCAGGTACCGTTCTCCTGGCAAACGCCAAACCCAAATTTGTCCATCGGACTGATAGATGGTGAATCGTGATTCATCACTCCAGAGAATGTGTTTCCACTGCTCCAGACTCCAGTAACGGATAGCTTTACTCCACTCCAGCTGTTACGAATCCCTTTGGCCCGACAGTCTAGGGGGGATGGTAATGGGACCCGTAACATATCTCATGCAAATTATAGTAGTGACAAAGAAAGAGTGAGAACGAAATAACCACGACAACTAATATCTACCGTCAAACACTCAGGGTTTATTTACAAACACACGGTAATGGGGGGAGCAGGAAAAGGGGCTGAGCTGGACCCAAGGAAAGAAATAGTAAGTATCCAAAAACACCCCTAAGCTAGACTATTTCAACAACAGCTAACTAACTAACCAAAAATACAGTGGGTGGTCCTCCCAGTTCTAACTAGTGTATTTAACAAAGTATTTCTACGGGTAAAGTATGCCCATGGGCGACTTATCTTGGTACCCCCTTTTCCCATCGTCAAACAAACACCATAACAAAACCAATACTCACAGGTGGGGACAAAGTGAAATGTAGTTGCAAACCAAACAAGAGATCTATAGACAGATGGCATTGACAGAGAGATTGAGCTACACAGAGAGATCGAGCTCCAGAGAACACAACTGACAGGGTTTTTAACCCAAGGGAAAGGGACTGTGATTGGGTAGGAGAAAAGGAGCAGGTGTCTTCTGATTAGCGACTGATTGATGACTGATTAGGGAATGATGATTGTCACCTGTGAGTAGGGGAGAAGGAGAGAAAAGAAATACACACAGGATACACACAGAATACTTGTACCCGTAACACCAGCCAACACTTGGCATTGCACATGGAAATCTTAGGCTTGTGTACAGCTGCTCAGCCATGGAAACCCATTTCATGAAGCTCCCAGCGAACAGTTTTTGTGCTGACGTTGAATCCAGAGGAAGTTTGGAACTCAGCATTGAGTTTTGCAACTGAGAACAGACAATCTTTACACGCTTCAGCACTAAGCAGTCCCATTCTGTGAGCTTGTGTGGTCTACCACCTCACGGCTGAGCCGTTGTTGCACTTACAGTTTATTTTATATTTATTTAATATTTATTTAACTAGGCAAGTCAGTTAAGAAAAATATATAATTTTTTTTCAATTTAAAGTTTTATTAAGTTTTCAATCAATCAACCAACCAAACACATTCCACATTCACAGATGTGACAGACTTAAAAAAAAAAAATAATGATAATAATAATTAAAAAATTGTTGTATATATACATACATACATACATACATACATACATACATATACACACATACATACACACACACACACACAAATAATAATTATAACAAAATTTAAAATATAGAACTTGCAGCAGCACTATCAAGGTTCTTATTAGCTATTTCCAGCCTTAGCTGAGATGAGCCAATAATTAGTTTTTAGATTTTACAGCACCTTACACAACACGCATCTGCTCATCTCCCTGATCCCCCCCATTCACTCTGTCCAATTTGAAATATAGTTGAGTAGTGGAGACCAGAGTCTATCAAACTTGGGCTGTCTCTTGTGGAGGTCATACGTGAGCTTTTCAAGAGGGAGAAAGTCAACAATCTGGTCAGTCCACATTTTAAATGTAGGAGAGGTACTAGAGGCCCACAATAGAAGAATACATTTCTTAGCAAAGTATGTAATGGTCATGAGCAAATTTTCTCTGTCAGGATCAAGAACAAAGTCCTGCTGGGCATTAAGAAGATAGAGACACGGGGTCATATCAAACTGTACATGTAGTATTTTCTGTGCAGCAGTATGTATAGATTGCCAAAATCTGGCAATCTCTCTACAGCTCCAAAATACATGCATATAGGTTCCACTTTCAGAGGTACATCTTTTACAGTTAGGAGAAATGTCTGTTTTCATTTTATGGAGTCTCAAGGGAGTGTAATAAAAATTTTACAAAAATTTGTAATTCGATTCTTTCATTTTTACATTGGTAGAGGAGCAGTATACCCTGTCGCAAACCTCCGCCCATAACTCATCACTGATAGTCAGACCAAGGTCCTTTTCCCAGATTATTTTCAAAGAAGTAAAGGAGGAGCCTCCATTCTCAGAAAGGAGTCTATAGATATAAGATATTTTGCCTTTAATGGATTGTGCTGTGACAAGAAGGGTTTCAACTTCATTCAACTGAGTTCTAAACCTCCTCTTGGAAGTAAATGAGGAGATGACATGTCTAATTTGAAGATATTTTTTTTTTAAATGGGATCTTGGCACATTGAATTCACTGCAGAGCTCTTGAAAGGATTTCAGTGTAGTGGTCTTCTGATGAAATAGGTCTGAAAAGGTCCTGATTCCTAGAGTATGCCAAAGATTAAAGTTGGCATCCCTCAGGGCTTTTGGCAAGTCTGGGTTGCCTACTATAGGCGAGTGAGAACATATTTGGGAGGAGATGCCCAGGTATTTCTTACAGTCCCTCCACGCTAGTAGGGTGCTGTAAATCACAAATGTTTTGGCTATGTTGCCCACTTCACTAAAGTTATTAATGAATATAGTTGAGCTTAGTGGCAATGAACCACAGGATTGGGCTTCTATCTGGATCCACGTTGACTCTTGTCTATTTGTGATCCATGTTAGCATGTTGCGGATTTGGGCAGACCAGTAGTACAATTGAAGGGAGGGAAGGGCAAGACCACCCTTAGATTCAGGTTTCGATAGAGTGGAGAGCTTGATCCTAGGTTTTTTATTGCCCCATATAAATTTGGTGATGTTTTGGTTAATTGTTTTGAAAAAGGAAGCTGGGAGATAGCATGGGAGCATCTGAAATAAATAGTTCAGTCTAGGGAGGATGTTCATACGGATTACATTAATTCTTCCTACTAAGCTAATTGGGAGGGAGATCCAGGTTTGGAGGTTGTTCTTGATTCGATCCAGGAGTGGAAGATAATTCTCCTTGAAAAGCCTATTCAGATCTGGTGTTATGAATATCCCAAGGTATTGAAACCCCTGTGTCTTCCATTGGAATGGGCATAGTGTCTTCATAGAACTGGTGAGTGTAATATTGAGAGGGCAGACAGTGGATTTGTTAAAATTAATCTTATAACCTGAAAACTTGCCATACTGAGCAATTGTGTCTAAAATGGGAGGAAGGGATTTCTCAGGGTTGGATATGTAGAGCAAGACATCATCCGCGTAGAGCGAAATCTTGTGCTGCAGGCCGCCTGCATGAACACCTATAATACTTGGATTGCTCCTTATCAACTCTGCCAGAGGCTCCGCCCCCAACAAGTAGAGCAGGGGGGACAGCGAGCACCCTTGTCTTGTGCCCCGTCCCAAAGGGAATCTGTCAGAGTTCAGTCCGTTAGTAGTCACCATGGCATTTGGATGAGTATAGTGATTTGTTCCATTTAATAAAGTTTGGGCCCATATTGAACTTTTCTAAGACTGAGAACAGAAAGCTCCACTCCATCCTGTCGAACGCCTTCTCAGCATCCAGTGAAGCCAGCAGGACAGGGGTCTTCTGTGCGTTTACTTGATCAATAATATCAAAAAGACGGCGAATGTTATCAGAAGAGTATCTGTCTCTAATAAATCCAGTTTGGTCCGCTTTTATTATTTTGGGAAGAAGAGTGTTTAGTCTTTTGGCGAGCAATTTGGTAATTATTTTGTAGTCGAAATCCAACAAGCTTATGGGCCGGAAGGAGGAGCAGGATAGGGGGTCCTTGTCTTTTTTGAGCAACACTGTAATGCGAGCTGTGTGCATTGAGTCTGGGAGAACTCCGTTTTTGCAAAAATCCTCCAGCATTGGCATGAAAATAGGGCTAAGCTGGGGCCAAAAAGCTTTGTAGAACTCTCTGGGGAATCCATCTGGGCCTGGGGACTTGTTAGGTGGCATGGAGGTAATTGCCTCCAGGATCTCCTCAGGAGTGAAGGGGGAGTTGAGATCTTCTTGGTCGGTCTCTGATAGTTTAGGTAGCGAGATTCCCTCTAGGAAGGAGTGGAGTTCTGCCTCCGTGTGTTTTCTCTCAGAGGTATATAGTTTGCAGTAAAAATCGTGAAAAGTTCAATTGATCTTTTTTGGGTCATATGTGACCTCGTCCTCTGCTGTTCGGATAGCCATAATTGTACGCTCTGACTGCTCTTTTTTAAATTGATAAGCAAGCAATCTACTAGGCCTATTGCTATACTCATGGTATTTCTGTTTAGTAAAGAAAACTTTTTTTTTAATCTCCCGAGTATAGTCCAAATTCAGTTTGGCTTTGGCTGCTTTAAGTTGACTCCAGGAGGTGCTGTCTGGGGATTGTTTATGTACTTTTTCACAGCGTTCCAGCTCCCTCTCCAGATCTAGCCTGTGTGCTTCCATTGCTTTTTTCTTAGAGGAAGCATATGCGATTAGATGACCTCTTAGTGTGGCTTTAGCAGCGTCCCACATTGTGGCCGGAGAAACAGGAGAATCTTTGTTGTCTTGTGTGTAGTTGTCTATCCATGTAGTTACCAATGTATGGAATGCTTCGTTTGATAGCATGGAGGTGTTGAATTTCCAGCTCTTTGACCTCGGGATGTTTTTGCAGAGGTCAAAGCGGAGGTGGACAAAGGCGTGATCCGAAAGCGCTATGGGTCCGATTGTACACGTGGCTGAATTTATGAAACTTTTTGGGATAAAAATGTAATCTATACGGGAGTAGGTGTTATGGACATTAGAGTAGTATGTATAGTCCATAGATAAGCTATTAGTCTCTCTCCAGATATCTATCAGTCCCATCTCTTTAGTAAGAGAATTCAACATCTTTGCAGATCTAGGATTTGTGGTGGGGACTTGAGATGATTTGTCTAGGGTTGGGTTCAGGGTACAATTAAAATCGCCGGCCAACACTCCAAAGGAAACACAATGCTCATTGAACAGGGTTATCATTTTCGACATAAAAGGAGGAGTATCTGTGTTAGGGGCATATATGTTTAAGATAGTAATTGGTTGCCCATACAGTGACCCAGTTATCAAAATAAATCTCCCCTCCGGATCAGATATGTTTTTGTCAATTATGAATGGAACATTCTTATGGATAAGTATGGCTGTACCTCTACTGTTGGATTTGAAAGATGAGAAATACACCTGTCCCACCCAAGCTCTGTGGAGTTTGGCATGTTCAGCATCACAGAGGTGTGTCTCTTGCAATAGCGCAATGTCTGCTTTTTCCTTTTTTAGAGCACATAGTATCTTTTTCCGTTTTATTGCATGACCTAGACCATGGCAGTTCCATGTCAATAGATTTAAGGTACTAGTCATCGTCATCGAACAGTAATCGAACTTTAGTGCAAGTCATCTCTGGGTAAAGGTGGATAGTAATTACAGCTGCGTTCACATAAAAGGAAAATAAATGGTTTACATAAAATAACAATCTCTGAACACCCCAGCCGAGTTCCCAAACAACTCTACATATCCCGTTGGATCTATTACCTCCCCGCTCAGTCACAATTCTGTGTTCCAACAAAAAAAAACTACCGGGAACAGTTAGCAACGCACAACGTCTCCCCCTCCCCACCAAAGAAATGCCTCATCCTCTCCGCCCCGCATTGAGTAAATGACAACGTAGCCCCCGTCCAGACCACATTAAAAAAGGGAGAAAATAAAATCAATAGCCCAGCCTACATATAGTAGGCCTAGGTTATAATATGGGGCCTATCCCGCTCAGCTAAAGGCACATAAATATAGATTAGACAGCTATAATGACATTTAGCGGGGCGGGTGGGTCTTTGGATATCGGCTATATGTTGTCTTACCTCCTTTAGTAATAACAGTAATCGCATTAAGCCATTGGTCCATTTATCATTGACCGGGGTTGTCTTTCAAAAAACGTTTTGCCTCGTCGGGAGTTTTGAAGTGTCGCAGGGTTCCTTGGTGAAGAATCCTGAGCTCGTTTGGGTATTTGAATCCCCTAAAGATGCCTCGGTCAATGGAGCATTTCTTCACCTCGTCAAACTCTCGGCGCTTTCGGCGTATTCCAGCTGACAGGTCCTGGTGTAAGGTGAGTTTGGCGTTTCCCACTGTGATGGTGTTGGTTTTCGCCGCCTGTAGGACTCGTTCCTTGTCGGTGAATCTCAGGAAACGTATGGTGATTGGGCACGGTGGTTGTCTGGCTGCTGGTGGGGGCCTCAGTGCTCGGTGAGCTCTCTCGAGTTCTATGGGCCTGTCGGTGGACAGATGGAGCCACTCGGGAAGTTTGTCTTGCAGGTAGCGGATCAGTGGCATGTTTCCCCTCTTCCTTTTCGCCCAGATTTAATAGAACACAATTATTCCTTCGCCCCCTGTTTTCCAGGTCCTCTGTTGTTTTCTCTTCCAGCTGCTCTATATTTTTTTTAGCATATGCTATTGTTTCCATGGCGTCTGTCAATAAGTTTTCCGTGGATAGGATTCGCCCCTCTGCCTCGTCCAGGCGCCCCGCGTTTATGGTTATCTTGTTGTTTATGTCAGGCAAAGCATTTTCCAGGATTGTCACCTTGCCCCCTATCGCACTGAGCTGAGCGTTAATGGCATCTAGTTTAGTGTTGAGTTCTGTACGTTGGGATCTCAGCTCAGAAAAGATGTCTTCGACAGAGTGCGAGGTTGGCATTCGTTGGGCCTCGGGGGGGAACGGGTCCTCTTGCTCCTGGCTAATGGCGCAAGCTTTTTCTGAAGCTAGCTGCTTCTTGGAGGCTTTTTCCGTCGCTAATGCTCGAGTCCGGGTAAAAATGTCACCTGTAGTGTCGCCTTTTGTAGCCGCCATTACTTTTTGACTAAAGCTAAATGAGTTTAAACTTGAAGTGGAGGTAAGATTAGGAATTGGAAACTACTTGTGCGGAGCTCCTAGTTCATACGGCCATCTCGTTCAGGGGTCACGTGATCCCAAAATATATTATTTACAATGACGGCCTACCCCAGCCAAACCCTAACCCGGACGACGCTGGGTTAATCGAACCATGGTCTGTAGTGACACCTCTAGCACTGAGATGCAGTGCACTAGGCTGCTGCGCCACTCGGGAGCCAGTTGACTGGGGAAGCTCTAACAGGGCAGATCTATTACGTCACCATGTTGAAAGTCACTGAGCTCTTCAGTAAGGCCATTCTACTGACATTGTTTGTCTATGGAGATTGCATGGTTGTGCACTCGATTTTATACACCTGTCAGCAACGGGTGTGGCTGAAATAGCCGAACACTAATTTCAAGGGGTGTCCACATACATTTGACCATGTAGTATATGTAACGGGGAATTGATAGACACTAACAATCAAACACAAACACAATGAAGATATGCAACAATGAATGTGCACAAATTGTCGGGAAAGATAGCATTCTGGAGAGACTTTCATTGCGCATCCCCGCGGCATCTGCAATCGATTTGTCTTGGCCTCCGCAATGGATTAGTTCACTGAGTTGCGAAAAAGACAGGTGTCTCGTGCGCCATAAACAAACAAACATCAAATAGCCTATACAGTTGAAGTCGGAAGTTTACATACACTTAGGTTGGAGTCATTAAAACTCGTTTTTCAACCACTCCACAAATTTCTTGTTAACAAACTATAGTTTTGGCAAGTCGGTTATAACATCTACTTTGTGCATGACAAGTAATTTTTCCAACAATTGTTTACAGACAGATTATTTCACTTTATCACAATTCCAGTGGGTCAGAAATGTACATACACTAAGTTGACTGTGCCTTTAAACAGCTTGGGAAATTCTGGAAAATGATGTCATGGCTTTTGAAGCTTCTGATAGGCTGATACATCATTTGACTCAATTGGACGTGTACCTGTGGATGTATTTCAAGGCCTACCTTCAAACTCAGTACCTCTTTGCTTGACATCATGGGAAAATGAAAAGAAATCAGCCAAGACCTCAGAAAACAAAACTGTAGACCTCCACAAGTCTGGTTCATCCTTGGGAGTAATTTACAAACGCCTGAAGGTACCACGTTCATCTGTACAAACAATAATACGCAAGTATAAACACCATGGGACCACACAGCCGTCATACCACTCAGGAAGAAGATGCATTCTGTCTCCTAGAGATGAACATACTTTGGTGAGAAAAGCGCAAATCAATCCCAGAACAAACAGCAAAGGACCTTGTGAAGACGCTGGAGGAAACAGGCACAAAAGTATCTATATCCACAGTAAAACGAGTCCTATATCGACATAACCTGAAAGGCCGCTCAGTAAGGAAGAAGCCACTGCTCCAAAACCGCAATAAAAAAGCCAGACTACGGTTTGCAACTGCACATGGGGACAAAGACCGTACTTTTGGAGAAATGTCCTCTGGTCTGATGAAACAAAAATAGAACAGTTTGGCCATAATGACCATCTTTATGTTTGGAGGAAAAAGGGGAGGCTTGCAGGCCGAAGAACACCATCCCAACCGTGAAGAATGGGGGTGGCAGCATCATATTGTGGGGGTGCTTTGCTGCAGGAGGAACTGGTGCACTTCACAAAATAGATGGTATCATGAGGTAGGAAAATTATGTGGATATATTGGAGCAACATCAAGACATCAGTCAGGAAGTTAAAGCTTGGTAGCAAATGGGTCTTCCAAATTGACAATGACCCCAAGCATACTTCCAGAGTAAAATTTTGGCAAAATGGCTTAAGGACAACAAAGTCAAGGTATTAGAGTGGCCATCACAAAGCCCTGACCTCAATCCTATAGAACATTTGTGGGCAGAACTGAAAAAGCGTGTGCGAGCAAGGAGGCCTACAAACCTGACTCAGTTACACCAGCTCTGTCCGGAGGAATGGGCCAAAATTCACCCAATTTATTGTGGGAAGCTTGTGGAAGGCTACCTGAAATCTACCTGAAATGTTTGACCCAATTTAAACAATTTAAAGGCAATGCTACCAAATACTAATTGAGTGTATGTAAACTTCTGACCCATTGGCAATGTGATGAAAAAAATAAAAGCTGAAATAAATCATTCTCTCTAATATTATTCTGACATTTCACTTTCTTAAAATAAAGTGGTGATCCTAACTGACCTAAGAAAGGGAATTTTTACTAGGATTAAATGTCAGGAATTGTGAAAAACTGAGTTTAAATGTATTTGGCTAACGTGTATGTAAACTTCTAAATTCAACTATAGAGATACAGTACCAGTCAAAAGTTTGGACACACCTACTCATTCCAGGGTTTTTCTTTATTTTTACTATTTTCTACATTGTAGAATAATATTGAAGACATCAAAACTATGAAATAACACATATGGAATCATGTAATAACCAAAAGAGTGTTAGACAAATCAAAATATATTTTGTATTTGAGAGAATTCAAATAGCCTCCCTTTGCCTTGATGACAGCTTTGCACACTCTTGGCATTCTCTCAACCAGCTTCAGCTGGAAAGCTTTTGATTAGTTGAGTATTTGAATCAGCTGTGTAGTGCTAGAGCAAAAACCAAAACGTGCACTCCTTGGGGTCACGAGGACCGAAACCCTGGATTAGCAATTGCGGTGTGGTGCAGTGAACAAACAGCTGACACGCGCACCACTAACGCGGGCACTCTCCGAGAATAAAGACCCAACTTCAAAGACTGCAAATTTGATTGCAAAAAAATCCACGCAGGTGCACAACAGTCCACGAAATTGTGTCATACTTAAGCGACTAGCCTATGGTTATAGGCCTATTATATTATGTTTCAGCATTCGAATTGAAATTCCACTACAGGGAATGATTATCAAGGCATACAGAAGACAATTATTTCAAATAAGCCATACAAAAATACTAAAAAAACTCTGTCTCTAACGGCATGGAGTAGGAAACAGGCACTTGTTTGTATGAAAAACAACGCAATCGAATTTATAGTGATTTTGAGGAAATTGTGCCAATACCACAAGAAAAATCTAACCCTTCATTAGTGAAGTTGAAGTTCAACAAACTTTGAAATAAACGTCCAAGACACGCTAAAAATAAATAAATCACCACCTGATTGGAAACCACAAACTACTCAAGCATAAAAATCCATTAGATTCCACTCGCAACATCTGTAACCTACTGTAGGCTACAATACTGAGTGCGCGTGACGCAGTTCAACTCTGAATTGAAACTATGCAATATTAAACATTCCCATACAAAAAAAGAATAATATTATTTTATTGTAGGATAAATATCCTTATATTTACCATGTTTGAGGATATGTAGGGTATTTTCCCTTCCTTGTCTCCAATTTACATAATCATCGACGCAACATTGTTTCATCAATTGAATCGAAATGTAATGTTACCCTACGTCTTTCCGCAAAAAAAGTTTAAATTAAGTTGACTCTATCGAACAAATTAATGTAACAGTAAGAAAGTTAGCAAACCTCATGCAGGAATTCTTCCAGTTTCTAGCTAACTGATCTCCTAAATAATGTTCTGCAGACTAGCGTGCATAAACACATCATAAAAGGAAAAAAACACATCATAAACGGCAACTGCACAAAAATGTACCTGTTGCAGGGGTAGTCATTCGGTGAGCGGGGAAGAGTTGAGATTGATTGGTTCTCTCACTGCTTGCCAGGTGCCTCGAAGTGTCACACTACTTACCTCAACCTATGCATGCCTTTATACCCTGTGGAACCTGTGCGCAAATATCTAAGCGGAGTTCTCTTCTTTTCAAACTTGCCTGTTGTAATCTTTTTTCTTCGTTTTTTTTTGTTGCCACAATGTGCCACAATGTTCAGGCGTAACTTTTCCCGGGTCTCGAATCACACTGTAGCTGAATGGAAACTAGATTTACCTTTTCCAGTGTTAACCCTTAATACACCTGTACTGCATTTATACACCATTTATTTATATGCAGTTCTGCCAATGGTCTACTACCCTGCTGGCAAATACAAATACTTTAAAGTACTACTTAAGTCGTTTTGGGGGGTATCGTTACTTTACTATTTATATTTTCGACAACTTTTACTTTTACTTCACTACATTCCTAAAGAAAATGATGTACATTTTACTCCATACATTTTCCCTGACACACAAAAGTACTCATTACATTTTGAATGCTTAGCAGGACAGGAAAATGGTTCAATTCACACACTTATCAAGAGAACATCCCTGGTCATCCCCTTCATTTGATCTGGTGGACTCACTAAACACACATGCTTAGTTTGTAAATGACATCTGAGTGTTGGAGTATGCCCCTGTCTATATGTAAATAAATAAAATTGTGCCTTCTGGTTTGCCTAATATAAGGTATTTGCAATTATTTATACTTTTATTTTTTATGCTTAAGTACATTTTAGCAATTACATTTACTTTTGATACTCAAGTTGTATTTTACTGGGTGACTTTCACTTTTACTTGAGTCCTTTTTACTACGTATCTTTACTTTTACTCAAGTATGACAATTGGGTACTTTTTCCACCACTGCCTACTGGTCCTTATTAGGAGAGTGCGTGAAGCCTAATGTCCACAATAAACCAACCCATCCAAACATTTGATGTTGTCACTGGAAAAGTATTGCTCATTGTATTAATATACTGAAATAGTATAAAAGATAGAGTCAGCGATATGAAATGTAGATGCTCAAAGTAAACAGCATAGTGGGTCAATTTCCGCAACAACTAAGAGCGTTGGAGCGCAAGGCTAAACTTCTCCACTGTTTTAATCCCTTGGCTACCACATTCCAAAAGCGTGAAGCGAACCCGTGCACATGTGCAGATACTCTGTGATTGTGTGAGAGCGAAGTCTTGTATCTTGCTCATCGCAATATCTGGCTGATATTTGGCTGACTCTACCTTTAAATCCATTGGTATAATAACAGATACATAATCATATAACTGTGCCCATTTAAATTATATCACACTATTGTCTTACGTGTCTCTATGTTGAGTTTAACTATTGCCACACTTGTAACAATGCATGAACAAATAAAGCATAAAATACTTTACAACAGATTGTGTATTTTTGTAATAAATATATTTTCAATTAGATTATTTTTGATTTTTGATTAATTTAATCAAATGGATAGTTTTCCAGCCTTGAATGCGCTGTATAGGCAAGATAAAAATATGGAATGTGCTGAGTTGAATAGCAAGATAGCTTCATTTGAGTTTACCATCACGGAAGTAGCCACTAAAGTAAACATTTCCAGGCCTACAGCTATAATGTTGCAACTGCAATTTACCAAAGATACTTTACCAGATTCTGTGAGCAATGACTTTCAGAACTTGAACAAATTCAACGAACAGGTGAGCATTCAATAACGCGAATTTGTCGTTTTGAGCGTTAGATAAGAACAGTGAATTGCATTCAAATCTTAGCTGTATGCTTGTAGTCAATATAATAGACAAGCTTTGCTCAGGAACAAATTAATTTACATACCGGTAGTAGCCAAACTGTTGTAGAATCATGCTGTTTTTAGTATGATACAATGTTGCAAAATGAAGATGAAACACATTTGTGTCGACAAAGATAGACATTTGTTCCTGAGCAAAGATTGTCTATTATATTGACAAGATAGTCAAGTGACTGCTCTAACAATGGAAATACATGTCCTCAAAGATGGAAGGCAGGCCAGAGGCGAGATCAGGCTTGGCAGATACACGTGCAAAGAACAGGTCTAAGAGATAGAGGACTCATCTTTGTATCGGTGTCATTATAGTGTCTGACAGCATGGGCAGTGCCATTGAGGCCATCTCCATTTTATTTAAAGTAATCCATTTTTTTCTTAATTGACTGATTGCTCCCAACTCATAGGAATCCCCACCCAGTTGACTAACGGTGGAATCCCTAAATGGCAATGTCTATGCTAAAACGGGTTATATCCATGATGAGTCCTCTATTTATCTCTATGAAAACTGCACAACAAGTTGCAGAAATGCTCACTTATATCAGTAACAACCTAACCATTATGAAATTTCTATTAGATCAAATAAGCCTCACGTAGCAAATTAGCAATTACATTTTTTGTTGACCAAATTCGACTCTCTCATTGACCTCTATACAAAATTCCTCACTTTGTGGGCATATTTTCATAGACAGATTTTAGGCAGAGTAAAACCTCTCACTTTGCCTCTTCCTCTCTGGCCTGAGTCAACATCCCAGGTCACATGACTAGCAAGTGTCACATAACCTGCCTTACCTGTTAACAAAGTAGATCTGTGGAAAAATAGCAATACTGTATTGAAGAGGCCAATAAACACTTTTTAATCTGTTTCCCTGTAGCAATTCACAAGTCTGACTGAGATTCTTTTCAATTTCCTGTTGGAGCCAAAAGAGGTAAACACACACACGCATTAACTTATTTTTTTACATTTTAGTCATTTTGCAGACGCTCTTATCCAGACCGACTTAGTCAGTGCATTCGTGTTAAGACAGCTAGGTGAGACAACCACATATCACTGTTGTAGTAATGCATGTTTTCCTCAATACAGCTGTTATCAGCAAAGTCAGTGCTAGTAGAAAAAGTCAAGTGCTAGTTTTTATTTTTTGGGGGAGAGAGATGTCTTATTTAATATATTATTTGAAGAGCTTTTTCATTCATGGTGTGCTGTGTGCACTTGACTGGTGTTTCATTCATTGTGTTGTGTATGCAGGCGGACAGGTTCCTGCATCAGCTGAGTGAGTTTGCAGGAGAGAATGGGATGAGTGCAGGCCCACTGAGGAACCTCATGAAGAGCCTCCTGCTGCTTCCCCATGGTGAGACTGACCTAGCACTCACAAATAAGCATATAAAAAAACTTTAGCTGCAAATGTGTACAACATGAAATACACATACACCAAAATATTGTAAAGATTCCATCACACATCTTAGATATATGGTATATCAAGGAAAATGTCATTTTTTTCTGGTCCATACTGTTACCACCAAGAGAGCAAAAATATAAATGCAAAATGTAACAATTTTAAAGATTTTACTGAGTTACATTTCATATAAGGAAATCAGTCAATTTAAATAAATAAATTAGGCCCCAATCTATGGATTTCAAATGACTGGGAATACAGATATGCATCTGTTGGTCACAGATACCTTAAAAAAAAAAGGTAGCGGCGTGGATCAGAAAACCAGTCAGTATCTGGTGTGACCACCATTTGCCCCATGCAGCGCGGCATATCTCCTTCGCATAGCGTTGATCAGGCTGTTGATTGTGGCCTGTGGAATGTTGTCCCACTCTTCTTCAATGGCTGTGCAAAGTTGCTGGATATTGGTGGGAACTAGAACACGCTGTCATACATGTCGATCCAGGTCACCCCAAACATGCTCAATGGGTGACATGTCTGCTGAGTATGCAGGCCATGGAAGAACTGGGACATTTTCAGCTTCCAGGAATTGTGTACAGATCTTTGCGACATGGGGCCATGCATTATCATGCTGAAACATGAGGTGATTGGAGGCGGATGAATGGTGTGGCAATGGGCCTCAGGATCTCTCACAGTATCTCTGTGCATTCAAATTGCCATTGATGAAATGCAATTCTGTTTGTTGTCCGTAGCTTATGCCTGCCCATACCATAACCCCAATGCCACCATGGGGTACTCTGTTCACAATGTTGACATCAGCAAACCGCTCGCCCACACAACGCCATACACATGGTCTGCAGTTGTGAGGCCGGTTGGACATACTGCCAAATTCTCTAAAACGACATTATGGTAGAAAAATGAACATTACGTTATCTGACAACAGCTCTGCTGGACATTCCTGCAGTCAGCATGCCTATTGCATGCTCCCTCAACTTGAGACATCTGTGGCATTGTTTGACAAAACTGCACATTTTAGAGTGGTCTTTTATTGTCCTCAGCACAATGTGCACCTGTGCAATGATCAGCTTCTTGATATGCCACACCTGTCAGGTGGATGGATTATTTTGGCAAAGGGGAAATGCTCCCAATATGGATGTAAAGAAATGTGTGCAGAAAATTTGAGAAATAAGCATTTTGTGCATATGGAACATTTCTTGAATCTTTTATTTCAGCTCATGAAACATGGGACTAACACATTACATGTTGCATTTATATTTTTTGTTCAGTGTATATTTAAGTATGTGGTTACAACAACTTAAAATTGTAAATCCATATGAATTCAATAACTTTTTGACAGCATCCATTTTGATTTAAACAACTTTCCACACATGTTTGCCCATGGAAGAGGTGCTCAGAAAGTGACTTTGGACCTGAATGCCAAAACATTCAGGAGCTAGAGGTGCTCAAAGTTGAGCCATTTAGCATACCCCAACATGAGACATCCATGTCTTCATCACTGGAAAATATAAATGGTTTAGTTTGATATCATTTTAAAGCTTACAAATAGGGTTGTCAAATTATTTTACAATTTCATGAAAAAAATGATGTTTTAGTAAAACATTCTTCAATTTTTTTCACCTTTTTAATGTAAATGATCAAATCAATAAACTCAGATTTTTTTCATATTCACATATGTTGTAGCTTAGACCCTGGTTGCGGTCCAAACACTTAAAAGACACACCCTTTCCCCTCAGCCCTCAAATTAAGTGGACACTTCTGATGACGTATCATGACTTCTGACGAGTATGCCCCTTGCCCTGCAAGTGTGAGGGAGGAAGGAATGATTTTTAAACGGACCACCTTTGGCTGGAAATTCGTCACTCGTTCATCCCGCGATGATTGTGTTTTCAGCCATCAGTAGCTTGTGGATGCTTTATATGCACTACAGTCAATTATGAGTGCATGTCTACTTATATTAAATATACAGTTGAAGTCGGAAGTTTACATACACATTAGCCAAATACATTTAAACTCAGTTTTTCACAATTCCTGACATTTAATCCTAGTAAAAATTCCCTATCTTAGGTCAGTTAGGATCACCACTTTATTTTAAGAATGTGAAATGTCAGAATGATAGTAGAGAGAATGATTTCTTTCAGCTTTTATTTCTTTCATCACATTCCCAGTGGGTCAGAAGTTTACATACACTCAATTAGTATTTGGTAGCATTGCCTTTAAATAGTTTAACTTGGGTCAAACGTTTCCAAATGCCTGAAGGTACCACATTCATCTGTACAAACAATAGTACGCAAGTATAAACACCATGGGACCACGCAGCCATCACACCACTCAGGAAGGAGACGCATTCTGTCTCCTAGAGATGAACATACTTTGGTGAGAAAAGTGCAAATCAATCCCAGAACAACAGCAAAGGACCTTGTGAAGATGCTGGAGGAAACAGGCACAAAAGTATCTATATCCACAGTAAAACGAGTCCTATATTGACATAACCTGAAAGGGCGCTCAGCAAGGAAGAAGCCACTGCACCAAAGCCCCAAAAAAAGCCAGACTACGGTCTGCAACTACACATGGGGACAAATATCGTACTTTTTGGAGAAATTTCCTCTGGACTGATGAAACAAAAATAGAGCTGTTTGGCCATAATGACCATCTTTATGTTTGGAGGAAAAAGGGGGAAGCTTGCAAGCCGAAGAACACCATCCCAACCGTGAAGCATGGGGGTGGCAGCATCATCTTGTGTGGGTGCTTTGCTGCAGAAGGGACTGGTGCACTTCACAAAATAGATGGTATCATGAGGTAGGAAAATTATGTGGATATATTGAAGCAACATCTCAAGACATCAGTCAGGAAGTTAAAGCTTGGTCACAAATGGGTCTTCCAAATGGACATTGCATACCGGTACTTCCAAAGTTGTGGCAAAATGGTCTAAGGACAACAAAGTCAAGGTATTGGAGTGGCCATCACAAAGCCCTGACCTCAATCACATAGAACATTTGTGGGCAGAACTGAAAAAGCGTGTGCGAGCAAGGAGGCCTACAAACCTGACTCCGTTACACCAGCTCTGTCCGGAGGAATGGGCCAAAATTCACCCAACCTATTGTGGGAAGCTTGTGGAAGGCTACCCAAAACGTTTGACCCAAGTTAAACAATTTAAAGGCAATGCTACCAAATACTAATTGAGTGTATGTAAACTTCTAACCCACTGGGAATGTGATGAAAGAAATGAAATCTGAAATATATAATTCTCTCTACTATTATTCTGACATTTCACATTCTTAAAATAAAGTGGTGAACCAAACTGACCTAAGACAAGGAATTTTTACTTGAATTAAATGTCAGGAATTGTGAAAAACTGAGTTTAAATGTATTTGGCGAACGTGTATGTAAACTTACGACTTCAACTGTATGTAGGGTTTCATTCAAATCAAAAGTGGTGGTGTCAAAAAGTGATTGAATTCAAATGGATTTACTCAAAAGGGATAAAGTGTTGTATAATTTAACTCAAAGCCAAGATTTTTTTTTTTTTATTCTAGGTTCCCTGAAGAAAAATCTGACAGAAGACCAAGTCAAAGAGGACCTTCTCACTTTAGGTCTGTTGTAATATGAAATCCCATATGCATCAAAGCTAATCCATACTCCTGTCTCCACAGTCCTCATTACTAATGAGTTTTACAGTGTCACTGTGCAACAGATATAATGTTGTGTAACATTTTCATTTTTAGGAGTCAGTGAAGACAAGGCAGACCATTTTTCACAACAGGTATATTTGATATCATATCCTCCATGCTGTGTCAGTACTCTATTTAAGTACAGTGCTGAATTGAGAAAAAGGTAATTGATTGACTTTTATTTTTATATATATATATTTTTTCAGTGGAGCCTCCACTACCCTGTGTTGTCCAGGCTGGCTGTAGGACAGACTCTGATGGTCAACCAGCTGGTGGACATGGAGTGGAAGTTTGGTGGTAAGACTTAATCAAGGACATCTTATGAACAGAAGACCAGGGCCTATAGAGCAGTAGTGCTGATCTAGGATCAGTTTAGCCTTTTAGATAATAATGAATACTTATTATATGGCCAGGATGGACCTGATCCTAGATCCGTACTCCTACTCTGAGATACTTTACGAATAGGGGGCAAGGATAGAATTGCCGTTGTAAATAACCCTCATCGTATTATAGATAGATGGATGTTTTATGTTGTGTATAGTGTGCATTTGGGATGGATGAATTGCCCTATTCCTGGTCCTCTCCGTGAAGGGGAGAGAGAGAGGGGCAATACGGAGCTTATCTTTGGGGAGGCACAGCTTTCTCTTTTCTCGTTGAGATGTACAAAGGCCACTAAATCGCTCTACACTTGAATAGGCACGAACAGAGCCATGTATTTAGAGAGTTGGGCCAATGCGGTTTCTACATTATGATGCATTTACATGACCCTTCATCATTCTGTGGCAGCCATGTTTTGCCCGGGCCAAACGCTTCTTGCTCCGGGCCAAACGCTACACCACACCCACGGACTTTAGTTTCTTCTCCGCAATGAGTCTGAATCTGAGTACCTCCCCTAGGATTTCTAGAACGCAAACGCATTCTAACCATTCTGATTGGTCCCAGAAACCAATGGGTTGAGCCAGAGGTAGAACACACGTGGGTAAAACCAATGTTTTGAAAATGTTATTGCTTAGAGCAGTGGTTCCCAAACTTTTTATAGTCCCTTACCCCTTCAAACGTTCAACCTCCAGCTGCGTACCTCCTCTAGGGTCAGCGCACTCTCAAATGTTGTTTTTTGCCTTCATTGTATGCAGCTGGAGGTTGAATGTTTGAAGGGGTACAGGACTATAAAACGTTTGGGAACCACTGCCTTCATTGTTAAACATAAGAATGAGTGAGTTTTTGTCACAACCTGGCTCGTGAGAAGTGACAAAGTGCTCTTATAGGACCAGGGCACAAATAATAATCAATAATTTTGCTCTTTATTTAGCCATTTTACATATAAAACCTTATTTGTTCATCAAAAATTGTGAATAACTCAACACAGGTTAATGAGAAGGGTGTGCTTGAAAGGATGCACATAACTCTGCAATGTTGGGTTGTTTTGGAAAGAGTCTCAGTCTTAAATCATTTTCCACACACATTCTGTGCCTGTATTTAGTTTTCCTGCTAGTGAGGGCCGAGAATACACTCTCACTTAGGTACGTGGTTGCAAAGAGCATCAGTGTCTTAACAGCGAGTTTTGCCAAGGCAGGATACTCTGAGCACAGCCCAATCCAGAAATCTGGCAGTGGCTTCTGATTTAAATTCAATTTTCACTGAACCGCTTGTTGCAATTTCGATGAGGTTCTCTTGTTCAGATATCAGTAAGTGGACTGGAGGCAGGGCGTGAAAGGGATAACGAATCCAGTTGTTTGTGTCGTCCTTTTCGGGAAAGTAGCTGCATAATTGCGCACCCAGCTCACTCAGGTGCTTCGCTATATCACATTTGACATTGTCCGTAAGCTTGAGTTCATTTGCACACAAAATCATACAATGATGGAAAGACCTGTGTGTTGAATGATAGAAAGTCCCTGTAATCCTAGATTCAGATCATTCAGGCGAGAAAAAACATCACCCAGATAGGCCAGTCGTGTGAGAAACTCGTCATCAGGCAAGCGGTCAGACACGTGAAAATGATGGTCAGTGAAAACTTTAAGCTCGTCTCAATTTAAAAAAAACGTGTCAATACTTTGCCCCTTGATAACCAGCGCACTTCTGTATGTTGTAAAAGCGTTACATGGTCGCTGCCCATAATCATTGCAGAGTGCAGAAAATACACGAGAGTTCAGGGGCCTTGCTTTAACAAAGTTAACCATTTTCACTGTAGTGTCCAAAACGTCTTTCAAGCTGTCAGGCATTCCCTTGGCAGCAAGAGCCTCTCGGTGGATGCTGCAGTGTACCCAAGTGGTATTGGGAGCAACTGCTTACACGTGCGTTACCACTCCACTATGTCTCCTTGTCATGGCTTTTGCGCCATCAGTACAGATACCAACACATCTTGACCACCGAAGTCCATTTGATGTCACAAAGCTGTCCAGTACTTAAAAAATATCCTCTCCTTTTGTCCTGGTTTCCAGTGGTTTGCGGAAGAGGATGTCTTCCTTAATTGACCCCCCCCATAAACGTAACGGACATATACCAGGAGCTGTGCCAGGCCCGCCACATCTGTTGACTCCTCCAGCTGTAACGCATATAATTCACTGGCTTGTATGATAAGCAGTAATTGTTTCAAAACATCTCCTGCCATGTCACTGATGCGTCGTGAAACAGTGTTGTTTGATGAAGACATTGTCTGTATAGTTTTTTGGGGACTTTTCCTCCAGCATTTTCCCAGCCATATCCGCGGCAGCAAGAAGAATGAAGTCCCCCACAATAGTATGGGGCTTGCCTGTCCTAGCCACTCAGTAGCTCACCGTATTAGCCACTCGGTAGCGCACCATATAAGATGCTTCTAGCTCCTTCTTATTAATGGTATCTGTTGCTTTTATACATGTCTTACTAATCGAAAGTTGTCTTTATTCGCCCTCAAAAAACTCCCGTGGCTTATTTTTCAAATTGTCATGTTTCATTTCTAAATGTCTGTGCGAGAGTGAAGGTTTCCCGCAAGAGTAATGGTTAATGTGATTGGATGTTAATTTTTTGACAAGGCTACCTGTATTTGACATTGTTATTTCGCTGAACACTAGATGGTTTAATTTTATTTTTGGCAGTGAAATGAGGCTACTCAGGCGAGGGGAAAAAAACTCACCCAAATGTATACCACCATTGGAAAATATAAATGTACTGTTTGAAAATGTTAAGAATGTTTTTGTTGCAAAATAACAACATAAAAAAAATGTGAATCACATTTTTATTTGGCGTACCCCAGACGGCATTGCTTGTACCCCTGGGGAATACCTGGCTTAGAGGATCCAATCGCTGATGACTTTGTTTTGTACAACAACCATCATCACAAACGACTTCAACGATGGCAGTCTAACTGAAGTATGTAGCGAACATAGAGCAGTGGAACCATTCCGTTTGAGTCCTCAGGCAAAGCCATGTTAGCTCTCCATTAACATAGCACTGTTTAAATATTCCCCATGTTATGAAAGTCAAAAATTAGAACAATATTCAAAATTCTAAAAGTTGACCTAACTCTCTAAATATATGGCTCTGGGCACGACAACATGAGCAGAGCATGCTATTGTGGTTTGTTGGCTTTAGACTCATTAAGATATCTGTTGTGATTAGGTGTACAACGATACATAAAATGTTCTTGATCAGTGAGTGGTCTAAAATCTTTCAGTTAATAGTGGCCTAATGACTCAACCAATCAGTATTCACTATGCTAAGTAACGATTATGCAAAGTACTATACGTGGGTATGCTAAGTACAATCTTAATTTAACAAATTATTGCTCAGGCATGCCTATTATTGCTCAGGCATCTGCGCATGTCTATAATCCAAGCGTCTAGAGCACTTGGCTGAAGCCAAGCTAAATGCCTCTCTCTCTTGATAGTTAAAAGTGCAGTTCAATTACAATAAGGCATTGTGATTGAATGCCCAATTGAATGTTGTCTGTCTCCATAGTGACCGTGGGGACGAGTGAACTTCAGAAAGTTGGAAACACCTTTCTACAGGTATTATTTATGTTGCCATCATGATTACATATTGAATAAATGTACAGTGCCTTCAGAAAATATCCATACCCCTTGACTTATTCCAAATGTTATTGTGTTACAGCCTGAATTCAAAATTGATTTAAAAAAAAAAAATAATAATAATTCTCACCCAACTACACACAATACCCCATAATGATAGTGAACAGATGTTTTTGGCTTTAGAAATTTTTGCTAATTTATTGAAAATGAAATACAGAAATATCTAATTTACATATGTATTCACATCCCTGAGTCAATACATGTTACAATCACCTTTGGCAGCGATTACAGCTGTGAGTCGTTCTGGGTAAGTCTCTAAGAGCTTTGCACACCTGGATTGTACAATATTTGCGCATTCTTTTTTTTATTTTTTATCTTCAAGGTCTGTCAAGTTGGTTGTTGATCATTGCTAAAGAGACATGTTCAAGTCTTGCCATAGATTTTCAAGCTGATTTATGTCAAAACTGTAACTAGACCACTCAAGAACATTTTATGTCGTCTTGGTAAGCAACTCCTTGTGTATATTTGGCCTTGTGTTTTAGGTTATTGTCCTGCTGAAAAGTGAATTTGTTTCCCAGTGTCTGTTGGAAAGCAGACTGAACCAGGTTTTCCTATAGGATTTTGCCTTTGCTTTATTCCATTTATTTTTATCCTAAAAAACTCCCTAGTCCTTGCCGATGACAAGCATACCACAACATGATGCAGCCACCACTATGCTTGAAAATATGAAGTGTGGTACTCAGTGATGTGTTGTTCTATTTGCCCCAAACATAATGCTTTGTTTTCAGGACAAAAAGTACATTTCTTAGCCACATTTTTGGCAGTTTTACTTTAGTGCCCTATTGCAAACAGGATGCATGTTTTGGAATATTTTTATTCTGTGCAGGCTTTCTTCTTTTCACTCTGTCATTTAGGTTAGTATTGTGGAGTAACTACAATGTCAGTTATCTCCAATCACAACCATTCAACTCTGTAACTGTTTTAAAGTCACCCTTGGCCTCATGGTAAAATTACTGAGCGGTTTCCTTGCTCTCCGACAACTGAGTTAGGAAGGACGCCTGTATCTTTGTAGTGACTGGGTGTATTGACACACTATCAAAAGTGTAAATAATAACTTCACCATGCTCAATATTCAATGTCTGTGTATATATAATTTTTTAAACCAATCTACCAATAGGTGCCCTTCTTTGCAAGGCATTGGGGAAACCTCCCTGGTCTTTGTGATTGAATCAGTGTTTGAAATTCACTGCTCGACTGAGGGACCTTACAATTATCTGTATGTGTGGGGTAGAGAGATTTGGTAGTCATTCAAAAATCATGCTAAACACTATTATTGCAGTCCATGCAACTTATTATGTGACTTGTTAAGCACATTTTTACTCCTGAACTTAAGCTTGCCATAACAAAGAGGTTGAATACTTATTGACTCAAGACATTTCAGCTTTTCCTATAATTTAATTAGTAAATGATTTGAATAAACATAATTCTTCTTTGATATTATGCTGTATTGTGTGTAGGCCAGTGACACAATCTCTATTCAATCAATTTTAAATTCAGGCTGTAACGAAACCAAATGTGGAAAAAGTCAAGGAGTGTGAATACTTTCTGAATAGATTGACCAGGTAATAAAATATGGATTCAGTGTGTATCTACTGTCTAGACCATAAACCCATAGCGTAGAGGTTAAAATAATGATTGATGGACAGTAACATTTTTGTAAGAAGTGTGAATTATAAATGTTACAGCTTTATGGACTAACTGACTGACCGATGGAAGTGTGATAGATCGCTATGACAACACACTTGGCCGTTAGTTTTCGTGGTCTGCCTTCCTACTTGTCAGAATTTCTGCGGACTGCTAATACTGTATTTTTCCGCTTCAGCCGCTTTAATTTGTTGACAAAAGTATGTCCACACACAGTGAAAGTAGCACTCAATGACCACCGCACAAAGCTGTTTTCTACTGCACTATTTGAAACTATATCTACGTCTCTTCCAGCTTAAGTTGGTCATCAGAAAGGGGAACTCAACTGAAAATGTCTACATGGGTGAGTCTCTAACTCGTACTGTACCCAAGTCAGTATGTCATTGGGTCACTTTGCTTATTGTTCTTGGTATCATTCACAGATTTGGTCTTTTTTTTTGTGTCTTTTTTTAGAGTTGACCCTCCCCCAGTTTTACAACTTTCTCCATGAAATGGAGAGGGCCAAAGCCAGTATGGACTGTTTCAGCTGAACCTGATCGCCATGAGCATGTACTGAATATGTGTCCTAGAGGGGCAGCAGAAAACAAAAGAGGAGATGACAGTGATTGACACTGGATGGGTCCCAATTGGCACTCTATTCCCTTTATAGTGAACAGGGGCAATTTGGGACATGCATGCAGTTCAAAATAGAACATACAGAATCTGAATGAACCTTCCAGATTCTCACTTACCAAGATTTCAATATGTGTTGTGTTATTTTGACATTTGTCTTTTGAAATGTGCACTATTGTTTTGCAGTAGTGATTTTGTGTGCATGAGTAACTGTTCGTGAGTTTGTTTTTGAGAGAAAGTATTATATTGTAACCCAATGACTTTAATTCCATTGGCTGTCACTACAAGTGATGTGAGGCATACGTGTAACAATTTTTTGCAATCTCTCATTTATATTACTGATTTGCTTAACTTTATTTTTAACAAAATCAAATGGAACATGATTCACACTTGCACTTACTTTTTTCTCTCCAAATAAAGTATTCAGATGTCATATTGGTCTGCTGTAGGTATTCACATAATAATGAATGAATGATAGAAATTCTGAATAATATCCTCAGACAATTACACAACATGATAGTCAGTTATTACGCTGACATAGAAGCAATTTGACAGTATGTTCTAATAACAGGTTTCAGTAGATATTCCACTGACACCAATATGAGACTACGATGGGGAGCCAAATACACTGTAGAGAGGAGCATGTGAATACTAGTTGTCATTCAATCCTACTTTTATACCTTAATTAGCCAAGAAGTCACATTAAATGTACACCCATCCATTTCCCCAAAAGGAAATAGTTCATGCTAGCATTTGGGCATGTAACAATGATCTGTCATTTGTGGACATTCTGTATTCATTAAATGTTGTGAATAAGAGCTTGAAGCAGAAAACAACTTTAATATTGTAGGTTCTATCAATTTAATTGTTTGCATTTCTAATCCCTACCATCTTTACCCTAACTGGGGTAAACTAACAGACAGCAATACTTCTACTGTGCTCACATCTATGGTACCTGTAGTTAAATATTTATAGATGTATTCCTAATTTCCTCAAGTGCTTGATTTTTTTCTTTTTTTTACCCACAGCGTCCACTCCACTATTCATTCTGATCTTAACTCCAAATTTTACCTTTATTTAACTAGGCAAGTCAGTTAAGAACAAATTCTTATTTTCAATGACGGCCTACGAACAGTCCCCCTGCCTTGTTCAGAGGCAGAACAACAGATTTTTACCTTGACAGCTCGGGGATTTGATCTTGCATCCTTTCGGTGACTAGTCCAACGCTCTAACTACTAGGCTACCTGCCGCCCCGGATTGATCTGTCAATTATTGTTGTATATGTCAGTTCATAGACCCTATGCCATGGTATTGGGACATCAAAAAACTGTTTCCAACTGTCTTGAATTTTATATGGTATTGCTGTCAAACTTTTTGACTTTAAGTGAAACTGATACATTTGTCAATTTATAATTTTAAGTAATTAATGATTTTTAATGGGTGGTAGACACAAATGAAATAATTAAAGTAATTGTCTCTTCCAATTTTGTGGCAGATGAGTTGGTTGTAATTTTGTATTGAGCATACACCTCCATACACTATTCTTAGTTGCTTGTGTGACAATTTTACCGTTCTTGTTTTACATTTACATTTACATTTAAGTCATTTAGCAGACGCTCTTATCCAGAGCGACTTACAAATTGGTGCATTCACCTTATGATATCCAGTGGAACAACCACTTTACAATAGTGCATCTAACTCTTTTAAGGGGGAGGGGGGGTTAGAAGGATTACTTTATCCTATCCTAGGTATTCCTTAAAGAGGTGGGGTTTCAGGTGTCTCCGGAAGGTGGTGATTGACTCCGCTGACCTGGCGTCGTGAGGGAGTTTGTTCCACCATTGGGGTGCCAGAGCAGCGAACAGTTTTGACTGGGCTGAGCGGGAACTGTACTTCCTCAGAGGTAGGGAGGCGAGCAGGCCAGAGGTGGATGAACGCAGTGCCCTTGTTTGGGTGTAGGGCCTGATCAGAGCCTGAAGGTACGGAGGTGCCGTTCCCCTCACAGCTCCGTAGGCAAGCACCATGGTCTTGTAGCGGATGCGAGCTTCAACTGGAAGCCAGTGGAGAGAGCGGAGGAGCGGGGTGACGTGAGAGAACTTGGAAAAGTTGAACACCAGACGGGCTGCGGCGTTCTGGATGAGTTGTAGGGGTTTAATGGCACAGGCAGGGAGCCCAGCCAACAGCGAGTTGCAGTAATCCAGACGGGAGATGACAAGTGCCTGGATTAGGACCTGCGCCGCTTCCTGCGTGAGGCAGGGTCGTACTCTGCGAATGTTGTAGAGCATGAACCTACAGGAACGGGTCACCGCCTTGATGTTAGTTGAGAACGACAGGGTGTTGTCCAGGATCACGCCAAGGTTCTTAGCACTGGGAGGAGGACACAATGGAGTTGTCAACCGTGATGGCGAGATCATGGAACGGGCAGTCCTTCCCCGGGAGGAAGAGCAGCTCCGTCTTGCCGAGGTTCAGCTTGAGGTGGTGATCCGTCATCCACACTGATATGTCTGCCAGACATGCAGAGATGCGATTCACCACCTGGTTATCAGAGGGGGGAAAGGAGAAGATTAATTGTGTGTCGTCTGCATAGCAATGACAGGAGAGACAATGTGAGGATATGACAGAGCCAAGTGACTTGGTGTATAGCGAGAATAGGAGAGGGCCTAGAACAGAGCCCTGGGGGACACCAGTGGTGAGAGCACGTGGTGCGGAGACAGATTCTCGCCACGCCACCTGGTAGGAGCGACCTGTCAGGTAGGACGCAATCCAAGCGTGGGCCGCGCCGGAGATGCCCAGCTCGGAGAGGGTGGAGAGGAGGATCTGATGTCCTTCATAAATATACCCTTATACATTTTTCCCCCCCATTAATTTTTTTTATTTTATTTTTTATTCTCTGTCAGTATATTGGAGTTAAGCCATATTATTTACTGTACTATTAGAACTGCCTTTTCTGGAGGATGAAATTGAAATTGTAGCCAACTCTGTATGACTTAATTTAAAAATTAGGATACTTTAAACAGGGATCCATTGTCAATACCACCAATGGATCAAAAAGGCAAAGAGCCCACTCTCCTAGTAGCTTGCTAGAAAATCCATTTGGATTTAGATACAATGGAGGCTTTAGGAGAGAAGTTTGGGTTTAAACAAAAACAACCGAACACTGCCTGCATTGCTGCTTACATTATCATAATAACCAATAGGATGTTGAGCAGAATGTGATGTGTTTTTGGAGAAGTAAAACTTGGAGGAATGTCTGTCTCCACTTTGTCTCAGTGAATGTACAGTATATGATCTTGCACTTGTTTGTATTAAGTAACTTATCAGCCATGGCTTTGCACGTTTAATGACGATGTCATCAATTAATTCAATTACTCATTCAGTCATCTTTGGTTTAATGTCTTCTTTATGAACACATCTTCTGCCTGTTACTACTCACTCACACTCTTTCAGATTCTCAAGTTGCTGGCCTCCTCCCACAATCACCCCTCTTCTCCTCTTTCACTTTTTATACACTCTTCCCTCCCTGACAATCCCTGCAAGTCAGTGCTTGTCCCAGCCAATACTAAGTCTATTCAGAAGAAGAAAGGAGGGAAATACTGGTCTCTACTTTAGTGAGCTCCAAATGTTTTGGGACCGTGACAATTTTGTTGTTGTTTTGGCTCTGTACTCCAGCACTTTGGATCTGAATTGATACAATCACTGAGGTTATAGTGCAGACTGTCAACTTTAATTTGAGGGTATTTTCATCCATATCGGGTGAACCGTTTAGAAATTACATCACTTTTTGTATATAGTCACTACATTTTAGGGGACCAAAAGTATTTTGACATTTACTTGTGTAGTAAAAAGTTTAGTATTTAGTTCCATATTCCTAGCACACAATGACTACATCAAGCTTGTGACTACACATTTTTTGGATGCATTTGCTGTTTGTTTTGGTTGTGTTTCAAAATATGTTGTGCCCAATAGAAATTAATGGTAAATAATGTATTGTATCATTTTGGAGTCGCTTCTACATTAAATCAAATCAAATTTTATTGGTCACATACACATGGTTAGCAGATGTTATTGCAAGTGTTGCGAAATGCTTGTGCTTATAGTTCCGACAGTGCAGCAATATCTAACAAGTAATCTAACAATTCCACAATGACTACCTAATACACACAAATCTAAGTAAAGGAATGGAATAAGAATAAATAAATATATGGATAAGGAATGACAGAGTGGCATTGGCAAGATACAATAGATGGTATAAAATATAGTAGAGTAATGCAAGATATGTAAACATTATTAAAGTGGCATTATTAAAGTGACTAGTGACCAATTTGATTAAAGTGGCCAATGATTTCAAGTCTGTATGTAGGCAGCAGCCTCTGTTAGTGATGGGTGTTTAACAGTCTGATGGCCTTGAGATAGAAGCTGTTTTTCAGTCTCTCGGTCCCAGCTTTGATGCACCTGTACTGACCTCGCCTTCTGAATGGTAGCGGGGTGAACAGGCAGTGGCTCGGGTGGTTGTTGTCCTAGATTATCTTTTGGGCCTTCCTGTGACATCGAGTGGTATAGGTGTTCTGGAAGACAGGTAGTTTGCCCCCGGTGATGCATTGTGCAGACCGCACCACCCTCTGGTGAGCCCTGCGGTTGTGGGCGGTGCAGTTGCCGTACCAGGCGGCGATACAGCCCGACACGATGCTCTCAATTGTGCATCTGTAAAAGTTTGTGACGGTTTTAGGTGACAAGCCAAATTTCTTCAGCCTCCTGAGGTTGAAAAGGCGCTGTTGCACCTTCTTCACCACACTGTCTGTGTGAGTGGACCATTTCAGTTTGTACGCCGAGGAATTTAACTTTCCACCTTGCTCCACTGCTGTCTCGTCGATGTGGATAAGGGGGTGCTCCCTCTGCTGTTTCCTGAAGTCCACGATCATCTCCTTTTGTTTTGTTGAGTGAAGGGTTGTTTTCCTGGCACCACACTCCGAGAGCTCTCACCTCCTCCCTGTAGGCTGTCTCGTCATTGTTGATAATCAATCCTATTACTGTTGTGTCGTCTGCAAACTTGATGATTGAGTTGGAGGCGTGCATGGCCATGCAGTCATGGGTGAACAGGGAGTACAGGAGGGGGCTGAGCACGCACCCTTGTGGGGCCCCAGTGTTGAGGATCAGCGAGGTGAAGATGTTGTTTCCTACATTCACCACTTGGGAGCGGCCCGTCAGGAAGTCCAGTACCCAATTGCACATGGCGGGGTTGAGACCCAGGGCCTCAAGCTTAATGATGAGTTTGGAGGGTACTATGGTGTTGAATGCTGAGCTGTAGTCAATGAACAGCATTCTTACATAGGTATTCCTGTTGCCCAGATGGGATAGGGCAGTGTGGAGTGTGACGGCGATTGCATTGTCTATGGACCAAATGTGGATTTTACCATGATTACGGATAGTCTTGAATGAATAATGATGAGTGAGAAAGTTAGACGCACACATATCATACCCCCAAGACATGCTAACCTCTCACCATTACAATAACAGGGGAGGTTACCATTTTATATCATACCCCCAAGACATGCTAACCTCTCACCATTACAATAACAGGGGAGGTTACCATTTTGGGGGGTTTTGATATTTTTGCGTCAAACTTTCTCACTGATCATTATTCCCGATTCATTCAGGATTATCCGTAATCATGGTAGCATCCACATTAATGCAGAAGTGTTTAGAAACATTCTACTATTATTTACGATAAAGGTATACGAGATATATTGATGCACATGATGCAGTTTTGAAAGGGGAAAGAGGGAGGATAATGATATTAATACCTGCATGTTGTCAGAAATCTGCCTTTCTAAGAAATCCAGCTTTGTCCACTCCTATTTCCAGTGTATTCTAGTGAGGAAAACCCCTTGGCGAGTAATATCCATAGTAATTCAAATGAAAGCAAACACTTTTTTGCATGTGTGTGCGCTTATGTGGGTGTGTGAGAGGGAGAATAACGTTGGTAAGTACAGCACAGAAGAGGAAGTAGAAGCTTGATTCAGGTTAGTTATTTCTCAGAACCTACTGCCATTACTTATGCCTTTCATACTTTGTTGACTTTGGTACTTTGAGCAGTTTCACAGTTGGGTGTATCCTCTGGTAAGTCCCCTGAGAGAGACAGTATCAATACAAGAGTTCAAGAACTTGCAGCTACTGTACAGCTTTCATTTTTCCAAGGATTATTTTTGTCAAAACATTTCTTGACTTTGTGTATATTCAACATTTCCACCAGGTTCAACACTACTCCTCTAGCTCTCATCCTGCCCCTAAATCAAATCAAATCTTATCGGTCACATACACGCGTATAGCAGATGTTATTGCGGGTGTAGTGAAATGCTTGTGTTTCTACTTCCGACAGTGCAGTAATATCTAACAAGTAATGTCTAACAATTTCACAACATATGCCCAATACACACAAATCTAACTAAAGGAATGGAATTAAGAATATATAAATAAATGGACAACCAATGTCAGAGCGGCATGGACTACGACAGAGTAGAATAGTATAGAATACAGTATAAAGATATGAGATGAGCAATGCAAGATATGTAAACATTATTAAAGTGACTAGTGTTCCATTTATTAAAGTGGCCAGTGATTTGAAGTCTTTGTATATAGGCAGCAGCCTCTATGTGCTAGTGATGGCTATTTAACAGTCTGATGGCCTTGAGATAGAAGCTGTTTTTCAGTCTCTCGGTCCCAGCGTGATGTGGTAATGGCCCACATCAACACCATTATCCCAGAAACCCTAGACCCACTCCAATTTGCATACCACCCCAACAGATCCACAGATGATGCAATCTCTATTGCACTCCACACAGCCCTTTCCCACCTGGAGAAAAGGAACACCTACGTGAGAATGCTATTCATTGACTACAGCTCAGCGTTCAACACCATAGTGCCCTCAAAGCTCATCACTAAGCTAAGGATCCTGGGACTAAACACCTCCCTCTGCAACTGGATCCTGGACTTCCTGACAGGCCACCCCGGGTGGAAAGGGTAGGTAACAACACATCTTCCACGCTGATCCTCAACATGGGGGCCCCTCAGGGGTGCGTGCTCAGCCCCCTCCTGTACTCCCTGTTCACCCATGACTGCATAACCATGCACAACTCCGACACCATTACGTTTGCCGACGACACAACAGTGGGAGGCCTGATCACCAACAACGATGACACAGCCTATCAAGAGGATGTCAAAGACCTGGCCGTGTGGTGCCAGGATAACAACCTCTCCCTCAATGTGATCAAGATAAAGGAGATGATTGTGGACTACAGGACGAGGAGGACAGAGCACGCCCCCATTCTCTTCGACGCGGCTGTAGTGGAGCAGGTTGAGAGCTTCAAGTTCCTTGGTGTCCACATCACCAACAAACTATCATGGTCCAAACACACCAAAACAGTTGCGAAGAGGGCATGACAAAACCTATTTCCCCTTCAGGAGACTGAAAAGATTTGGCATGGGTCCTCAGATCCAAAGTTCTACAGCTGCACCATCAAGAGCATCTTGACTGGTTGCATCACTGCCTGGTATGGCAACTACTCGGCCTCCGACCGCAAGGCACTACAGAGGGTAGTGCGAACGGCCGAGCTTCCTGCCATCCAGGACCTCTATACTAGGCAGTATCAGAGGAAGGCCCTAAAAATTGTCAAAGACTCCAGCGCCACTAGTCATAGACTGTTCTCTCTGCTACCACACGGCAAGCGGTACCGGAGAGCCAAGTCCAGGTCCAAAAGGCTTCTTAACAGCTTCTACCCCAAGCCATAAGACTCCTGAACAGCTAATCAAATGGCTACCCAGACTATTTGCATTGTTCCCCTCCCCCCACCCCCACACCCTCTTTTACGCTGCTGCTACTCTCTGGTTATTATCTATTGTTGGGTTCGACATTTTGAACATTGGGATATTAAATAAATGATAGGTAGAATCAAAGGAGAAAGTTAAGGGTTCTCTGTAGAAAGACAGATAGCTGTGGAATGTGTTGGAATGTGCTGGGGGACGGGAGCAGAGCACCGTGTTGACACAGGAAAGACAGATGGACATCTGTGGATTAGGTGAAGGAGGGGTTGAGGTCAGGAGGTAAGGACAGGTCACCTGAAGGGAGTAATAAGGGTTTGGGATCTTGTTACTCTTTTCCTGTAAAACCATAAGAAGAATTGGAGAGAAGGAGGAGTGTCTTAAGTGCGATATAAATATCTGGATGGGACAAATGTTGGGTTGTCTGATTACAGCTGTACAGAATCTTTGGGAGGAATTAAACTTGGTTAAAGCTTCTCTAGTGTCCGTAGGTTATTTACTCTGAAAAATAAGACACTATGTAGTCACTTTAACTCCACCTACATGTACATATTACCTCAATTACCTTGACTAACCTGTGTCCCCACACAGTGACTCTGTACCGGTACCCTCTGTATATAGCCTCGCTACTGTTATTTTACTGCTGCTCTTTAACGATTTGTTATTTAAATTTTTTACTAATACTTATTTGTCTTAAAACTGTATTGTTGGTTAAGGGTTTGTAAGTAAGCATTTCACTGTAAGGTACACCTGTTGTATTTGGCAAATGTGACAAATACAATTTTATTTGATGCACCTGTACTGACCTCGCCTTCTGGATGATAGCGGGGTGTACAGGTAGTGGCTCAGGTGGTTGTTGTCCTTGATGATCTTTTTGGCCTTCTTGTGACCTCAGGTGCTGTAGGTGTACCAAGTGGTGATACAGCCCGACAGGATGCTCTCAATTGTGCATCTGTAAAAGTTTGTGGGGGTTTTAGGTGACAAGCCAAATTTCTTCAGCCTCCTGCACCTTCTTCATCACACTGTCTGTGTGGGTGGACCATTTCAGTTTGTCAGTGATGTGTACGCCGAGGAACTTAACTTTCCACCTTCTCCACTACGGGTCTCGTCGATGTGGATAAGGGGGTGCTCCCTCGGCTGTTTCCTGAAGCCCACGATCATCTCCTTTGTTTTGTTGACGTTGAGTGAGGGGTTATTTTCCTGGCACCACACTCCCAGAGCCCTCACCTCCTCCCTGTAGGCTGTCTCGTCATTGTTGGTAATCAAGCCTACTACTGTTGTGTCGTCTGAAAACTTGATGAATGAGTTGGAGGTGTGCTTGGCCACGCAGTCATGGGTGAACAGGGAGTACAGGAGGGGGCTGAGCACAGACCCTTGTGGGGCCCCAGTATTGAGGATTAGCGAGGTGAAGGTGTTGTTTCCTCCCTTCACCACCTGGTGGCGGCCCGTCAGGAAGTCCAGGACCCAGTTGCACAGGGTGGGGTTCATATCGAGGGCCTTGAGCTTAATAATGAGCTTGGAGGGTACTATGGTGTAAGGTAGAGGTGATATGATCCTTGACTAGTCTCTCAAAGCACTTCATGATGACAGAAGTGAGTGCTACGGGGCTATAGTAATTTAGTTCAGGTACCTTTGCTTTCTTGTGTACAGGAACAATGGTGGCCATCTTGAAGTACGTGGGGACAGGAGACTGGGATAGGGAGAGATTTGAATATGTCAGTAAACACTCCAGCCAGCTGGTCTGTGCATGCTCTGAGGATGCGGCTAGGGATGCCTTCTGGGCCGGCAACCCTGCGAGGGTTAACACTCTTAAATGTCTTACTCACATCGGCCACGGAGAAGGAGAGCCCACAGTCCTTGGTAGCTGGCCGTGTTGGTGGCACTGTGTTATCCTCAAAGCGGACCAAGAAAGTGTTTAGCTTATCCGGAAGCAAGATGTCGGTGTCCGCGACGTGGCTGGTTTTCCTTTTGTAGTCCGTGATTGTCTGTAGACCCTGCCACGTACGTCTCGTGCCGTTGAATTGTGACTCCACTTTCTCTATACTGATGTTTTGCCTGTTTAATTGCCTTGCAGAGGGAATAACAACACTGTTTGTATTCTGCCATATTTCCAGTCACCTTGCCATGGTTAAATGAAGTGATTCGCGCTTTCGGTTTTCCGTTAATACTGCCGGCCTCTGGTTAGGGTAGGTTTTAATAGTCACACTGGGTACAACATCTCCTATACACTTCCTGATAAACTCAGTCACTGTATCAGTATATTCGTCAATATTATTCTCGGAAGCTACCCAAAACATAGCCCAGTCTGTGTGATCAAAACAATCTTGAAATGTGGATTCCAATTGGTCAGACCAGCGTTGAATAGTTCTTAGCACGGGTACTCCCTGTTTGATTTTCTGCTTATAGGAAGGGAGGAGCAAAATGGAGTCGTGGTCAGATTTGCCGAAAGGAGGGCAGGGGAGGGCCTTGTAGGCATCCTGGAAGTTGGAGTAACAGTGGTCGAATGTTTTAGCAGCGCGAGTACTACACTAGATATGTTGATAGAACTTCGGGAAGTGTTTCCCTAAAATTTGCTTTGTTAAAATCCCCAGCTAAAATAAGTGCAACCTCAAGATATGTGGTTTCCAGTTTGCATAAAGTCCAGTGAAGTTCTTTGAGGGCCGTCATGGTATCGGTTTGAGAGGGGATATACACGGCCGTGGCTTTAACCAAAGAAAATTGGGAGATAATACGGTCGGAATTTGATTGGGAGGTATTTTATGTCAGGTGAACAAAAGGACTTGAGTTCCTGTATGTTATCACGATTACACCATGAGTCATTAATCATGAAACATTCACCCCTGCCCTTCTTCCCAGGGACATATGTTTTCTGCGCGATGAACTGAGAACCCAACTGGCTGGACCGACTCAGACAGTATATCCCGAGAGAGCCATGAAACAGAGTATGTTACATTCCCTGATCTCTGGAAAGAAACCCTCGCCCTGAGCTCGTCAACTTGATTATACAGAGACTGAACATGAGCAATTAATATACTCGGAAGCGGTGGGTGGTGTGCGCGCCTCCTAAGTCGGATTAGAAGACCACTCCGAGTACCTCTCCTCCGCCGGCGTTGTTTTGGGTTTTCGGCCTCTGGAATCAGTTCAATTGCCCTGGGGGGTGCGAACAAAGGATCCGCTTCAGGAAAGTCGTATTCCTGGTCGTAGTGCTGGTGAGTTTCCACCGCTCTGATATCCAATAGTTCTTCCCGGCTAACAATGTAAGAAATAATACATAAAAAAAATGAAATACTGCAAAGTTTCCTAAGAGCTAGAAGCGAGGCAGCCCACTCTGTTGGCACCATTTTTGTGTATGAGTGTGTGTTATCTAGTTAAGCATTTCCAGAAGGTTTAAAACCAACTTCTCCTGACTTGTGTGTCATTACCTGAGGGTGTGTGTGTGTGTGTGTGTGTGTGTAATCGTATAAAATTTCCAAAAAGTTCAAAACCTTTCCACTTTTCATTGCACCCTAAAATAAGGGTGTGCACGTGTATGCAAATCCATGTTTTGCTCTATGGGTGTGTCTGTGTCTTTTGAGTCTAACATGACGAGACAGTGGAAGCAGCCATGAATCCATCAAACTGCAGTCTGGGAGCGTCACGCCCTGACCTTAGAGAGCCTTTTTTTATGTCTCTTTTTGGTTTGGTCAGGGTGTTATTTGGGTGGGCATTCTATGTCCTTTATTTCTATGATTTGTGTTTTCTATGTTTTGGCCGGGTATGGTTCTCAATCAGGGACAGCTGTCTATTGTTGTCTCTGATTGGGAATCATACTTAGGCAGCCCTTTCCCACCTGTGATTGTGGGTAGTTGACTTTGTTAGGGGCATTATTGCCCAAGTTAAGCTTCACGGACGTTTCTATGTTTATTGTTTTGTTTGCGACATCATTATAATAAAAGCATGTCCGCTCACCACGCTGCACCTTGGTCTTCCTTGAACGACGGTCGTGACAAGGAGCCCAATGTCACTGCTAGACCACTGTCCTTTTGGAAGAATAGAGGAAAACACTAGTCTTCCAAGAGTCCTTTGAGAGCAATGTGTCTATCGTCTTCCTTTACCAGTATACCAGCATCACTATACTCATATCTGATTTACACTACAGTGCCAACCCGAACTATACTGGGCTGGCTTGGATATCTTATTTACCATGTTGTTCTTTCCAGCACGGTTCCAGAAACGATGGTGGTAACTATGGTTGGTCTCAGTAGTGTTAGATAAGCATCCCATTCCTACAGAAACCTTTGGCGGCATACCTGTATAAAGTATGAAACCGATAACGTCCTTACTCCTCTGCACCCTATATAGCTGAGAGGAGCCCAGCTGTGAGGGAGGTGGGGTCATTAGGACAGGCTTCTCCCAGCCCACTCAGCCCAGAGAGCCTTAGCAGGTTGGTGCTTGTCGGGGCGTATCGTCTGGCTGCAGAGACAAGAGTCAGAGAATTTAAAACATCTTAGAACATGTATAATAGAAACCTCCATCCTTATCTTTGGAATTTATACTTGTGTGAGACAAGAAATTAACCTTCTCCGAACTGGAAATCCTCAAGGGACTGCATCATAACCCACTGGACACTGACGTCAATTCAACGTCTATTCCACGTTGGTTCAACTTAATTTCATTGAAACGACGTGGAAACAATCTTGATTCAACCAGTGTATGCCCAGTGGAAAGTCCTTGTTATTGGTGCAAAAACTATTTTGCGATGTCAAGAATTTGGCTCAGTGAAAAGGAAAATCAGAAGGGACAGGGAGTCATCTACACGAAAGTACTACAGAAGCCAGGCTTTTGCAATAGAGTTGGAAGATTCCCATATCATTCACAGAGTTGGTAGATTCCCTAATCATTCCCATATCATTGCATCTGTTTGTCAGCCCTCTGCTCCTACAGAGGGAGACAAAAGGAAGACAAAAGTAAAATTGCACATTCCTGAACAGACCCCAGGATACTGTAGGCAGGTTGACATCCTGGAGGCAGAACTAAGCGATTTAACCTTAGGCCAGCTGCAGTCCAAATTTATAAAAACAAAAATGATCTTTTTGATCTTAACCTGCGCTATTGTAGCCTGATCCTTGGCATGGTGGCCTACAGTACACCGGAGTCACCAGGGGCTGTGTATAGTGGCCCCGGGCCGCCAGGAGGTGTGTGTTTTGAATGGGAGTGTATGTGAGGAGGGGAGGGGGTAGTAGGTGTGTGTGTGTGTGTATATATGACTGTTTATGAGTGTGTGTGAATGGGGGGGTAAGTGTAGTAGGCCTCTCCCCGCTCACCGCAGGGCGAGACTGACCCGGGTGATAAGAAGTGTTCCTTCTCCCTCCATCATGTGGTTTCAAAGGGGAAACAGACGTCGACTCAACATGTCTAACTAATCCCACTTCCTCTATGCCTGTTACTATTACCCTCTTTTTCCGCCTTGTCTCTCTCCTTTTCTGTCTTTGTGCTCCTGTCTTTCTTTCTTTTACGCTCTCTCTCCATCACCCTCACACACGTACGGATGCACGTGTGTGCAGATACTCAAACACACACACACACACACACACACACACACATATATATATAATGACCCTCTGGAGCAAGGGTCTGTTGAGGGTAATTGATGGCTTCCTGCCCAGCACTGTGAATAACATGCCAGTGAGCCTGTCTCTCCCTGACCACAGGACTAACAGTACTGCCAGGCCCAGACCTATGTGTGTGTTTGACAGCCCATGCCTATGTGGTGGATAGGGGGCTTCCTGTCATATTTCACCCCACACTGAGGCTGTCTAATCTGGGCAGGACAGAGGCACAGGACTAGGTCCCATAGGAAAGAGGGACTCCAGCACTCAACCTCTGGCTGTTGAGAGATTATACTCTATTTCTCTCTCTCTCACACACACACAGTGGCAGGGTTATCTTGATGACACACTATAGAATATGTGACAGCCAGGCACTCTCAGCTGTGAGTTGTCCTCTGTGTCTGTTGTCATAAGCCTCTTGCACAACCATGACACGAGCACACACACTCTCCCCTGCACTGTGGAACTCCTAGTTCAAACAAAGTCCTGTTCCAGCACGGTTGTGGACCACACAGCATGTCCCATAATCACCCAACTCCGGAAGTACCATTCTAATCTTTCTCTGTTGTGTGCTCCTGTTCCTTAGTTACCCGTTGCTGCGGTTTCCCTGGCAACCATGCCCATCCCAATGTCTGTGATCCTGCTGTGGTTTTTCTGGGCCTGTCCCAAGGTAGCCCCCTCCCCCACCCAGCCACCCACTCAGCCGCACTCCACTCCACTCTGCTCTGCTCCTCAGTGGGAAGGCAGGGCACTGAGAGGGTGGTGCCCACACACACAAATGTACGCATACGCACGCACTTGCACGGACAACACATACACAAACAAACAGGGCTTCCGAGTGCACTACACCTGTGACCTGGTAAATTCACACACACACACACACACACACACACACACACACACACACACACACACACACACACACACACACACACACACACACACACACACACACACACACCAAGTGCGTTTCTGTAGGCTAATCTAAATTATTGTGGAACCTGCAGCCTGTTTCTGCTGGCTGCAGGACGACAGGAGAATTCTCATGCACAGCATTTATTTAGGCTAATCATTAACAATGCAGCCTGTTTGTGCTGCGGAACAAGTAAGGCGCTCTCTTGTCTGTTTTGTTTGTTCAATTCTCACGCTTTGAAAGGAGGACCAGTTAATTGAGCCTCACAGCTACAATATCAAAGAAAAAATGAATACTCCCGTGTGTAACTGTGTTAAATCTGGTGCTGTGTTGCAATTCTCCAAGGAGACGCCAACACAACAAAAGCAGTTTCTGGACTTCGACTATTACTACCATATACTCTCTATCACTACCATTCAATATATATCAATACCATACACTATCAAGCACTACCAAACACTCTCTATCACTACCATTCAATATCTATCACTACCATTCACTATCAAGCACTACCAAACACTCTCTATCACTACCATTCAATATCTGTCACTACCATTCACTCTCTATCACTACAATTATCTATCTACCACTACAATTATCTATCTACCACTACCATTCACTATTTATCACTACCATTCACTGTCTACCACTACCATTCACTGTCTACCACTACCATTCACTGTCTACCACTACCATTCACTGTCTACTACTACCATTCACTATCTACTACTACCATTCACTATCTACCACTACCATTCACTATCTACCACTACCATTCATTATCTGCTACTACCATTCAATATCTACTACTACCATTCACTATCTACTACTACCATTCAATATCTATCACTACCATTCACTATCTACCACTACCGTTCGTTATCTATAAATACCATTCAATATCTATCACTACCATTCACTATCTACTATTACCATTCAATATCTATCACTACCATTCACTCTCTATCGCTACCATTCTCTATGTACTACTACCATTCACTATCTACCACTACCGTTCGTTATCTATAAATACCATTCAATATCTATCACTACCATTCACTGTCTACAACTACCATTACCTGTCTACCACTACCATTCAATATCTATCACTACCATTCACTCTCTATCACTACAATTATCTATCCACCACTACCATTCACTATCTACTACTACCATTCACTATCTACTACTACCATTCACTATCTACTACTACCATTCACTATCTATCACTACCATTCACTATCTACTACTACCATTCACTATCTATCACTACCATTCACTATCTACTACTACCATTCACTATCTACCACTACCATTCACTCTCTATCACTACCATTCAATATCTATCACTACCATTCACTATCAAGCACTACCAAACACTCTCTATCACTACCATTCAATATCTGTCACTACCATTCACTCTCTATCACTACAATTATCTATCTACCACTACAATTATCTATCTACCACTACCATTCACTATTTATCACTACCATTCACTGTCTACCACTACCATTCACTGTCTACCACTACCATTCACTGTCTACCACTACCATTCACTGTCTACTACTACCATTCACTATCTACTACTACCATTCACTATCTACCACTATCATTCACTATCTACCACTACCATTCATTATCTGCTACTACCATTCAATATCTACTACTACCATTCACTATCTACTACTACCATTCAATATCTATCACTACCATTCACTATCTACCACTACCGTTCGTTATCTATAAATACCATTCAATATCTATCACTACCATTCACTATCTACTATTACCATTCAATATCTATCACTACCATTCACTCTCTATCGCTACCATTCTCTATGTACTACTACCATTCACTATCTACCACTACCGTTCGTTATCTATAAATACCATTCAATATCTATCACTACCATTCACTGTCTACAACTACCATTACCTGTCTACCACTACCATTCAATATCTATCACTACCATTCACTCTCTATCACTACAATTATCTATCCACCACTACCATTCACTATCTACTACTACCATTCACTATCTACTACTACCATTCACTATCTACTACTACCATTCACTATCTACTACTACCATTCACTATCTATCACTACCATTCACTATCTACTACTACCATTCACTATCTATCACTACCATTCACTATCTACTACTACCATTCACTATCTACCACTACCATTCACTATCTACTACTACCATTCACTATCTACCACTACCATTCACTATCTACTACTACCATTCACTATCTACTACTACCATTCACTATCTACTACTACCATTCAATATCTATCACTACCATTCACTGTCTACAACTACCATTACCTGTCTACCACTACCATTCAATATCTATCACTACCATTCACTCTCTATCACTACAATTATCTATCTACTACTACCATTCACTATCTATCACTACCATTCACTATCTACTACTACCATTCACTATCTACCACTACCATTCACTATCTACTACTACCATTCACTATCTACCACTACCATTCACTATCTACTACTACCATTCACTATCTACTACTACCATTCACTATCTACTACTACCATTCAATATCTATCACTACCATTCACTGTCTACAACTACCATTACCTGTCTACCACTACCATTCAATATCTATCACTACCATTCACTCTCTATCACTACAATTATCTATCCACCACTACCATTCACTATCTACTACTACCATTCACTATCTACTACTACCATTCACTATCTACTACTACCATTCACTATCTACTACTACCATTCACTATCTACCACTACCATTCACTATCTACTACTACCATTCACTATCTACTACTACCATTCACTATCTACTACTACCATTCAATATCTATCACTACCATTCACTGTCTACAACTACCATTACCTGTCTACCACTACCATTCAATATCTATCACTACCATTCACTCTCTATCACTACAATTATCTATCCACCACTACCATTCACTATCTACTACTACCATTCACTATCTACTACTACCATTCACTATCTACTACTACCATTCACTATCTACTACTACCATTCACTATCTACTACTACCATTCACTCTCTACTACTACCATTCACTATCTACCACTACCGTTCGTTATCTATAAATACCATTCAATATCTATCACTACCATTCACTGTCTACAACTACCATTACCTGTCTACCACTACCATTCAATATCTATCACTACCATTCACTCTCTATCACTACAATTATCTATCCACCACTACCATTCACTATCTACTACTACCATTCACTATCTACTACTACCATTCACTATCTACTACTACCATTCTCTATCTATCACTACCATTCACTATCTACTACTACCATTCACTATCTATCACTACAATTATCTATCTACCACTACAATTATCTATCTACCACTACCATTCACTATCTACTACTACCATTCAATATCTACTACTACCATTCACTATCTACTACTACCATTCACTATCTACTACTACCATTCACTATCTACTACTACCATTCACTATCTATCACTACCATTCACTATCTACTACTACCATTCACTATCTACCACTACCATTCACTATCTACTACTACCATTCACTATCTACTACTACCATTCACTATCTACTACTACCATTCACTATCTACCACTACCATTCTCTATATACTACTACCATTCACTATCTACCATTACCGTTCGTTATCTATAAATACCATTCAATATCTATCACTACCATTCACTATCAAGCACTACCAAACACTCTCTATCACTACCATTCAATATCTGTCACTACCATTCACTCTCTATCACTACAATTATCTATCTACCACTACAATTATCTATCTACCACTACCATTCACTATCTACTACTACCATTCAATATCTACTACTACCATTCACTATCTACTACTACCATTCACTATCTACTACTACCATTCACTATCTACTACTACCATTCACTATCTATCACTACCATTCACTATCTACTACTACCATTCACTATCTACTACTACCATTCACTATCTACCACTACCATTCACTATCTACTACTACCATTCACTATCTACTACTACCGTTCATTATCTATAAATACCATTCAATATATATCACTACCATTCACTGTCTACAACTACCATTACCTGTCTACCACTACCATTCAATATCTATCACTACCATTCACTCTCTATCACTACAATTATCTATCCACCACTACCATTCACTATCTACTACTACCATTCACTATCTACTACTACCATTCAATATCTATCACTACAATTCACTTTCTACTACTACCATTCACTATCTATCACTACCATTCACTCTCTATCACTACAATTATCTATCCATCACTACCATTCACTATCTACTACTACCATTCACTATCTACTACTACCATTCACTCTCTACTACTACCATTCACTATCTACTAGTACCATTCACTATCTACTACTACCATTCACTATCTACTAGTACCATTCACTATCTACCACTACCATTCACTATCTACTACTACCATTCAATATATATCACTACCATTCACTCTCTACTACTACCATTCACTATCTACTACTACCATCCACTATCTACTACTACCATTCACTATCTACTAGTACCATTCACTATCTACTACTACCATTCAATATCTATCACTACCATTCACTCTCTACTACTACCATTCACTATCTACTACTACCATTCACTATCTACTACTACCATTCACTATCTACTACTACCATTCACTATCTACTACTACCATTCACTATCTACTACTACCATTCACTCTCTACTAGTACCATTCACTCTCTACTAGTACCATTCACTCTCTACTACTACCATTCACTATCTACTACTATCATTCACTATCTACCACTACCATTCACTATCTACTACTACCATTCACTCTTTACTACTACCATTCACTCTCTACTACTACCATTCACTCTCTACTACTTCCATTCACTATCTATCACTACCATTCACTCTCTACTACTACCATTCACTCTCTACTACTACCATTCACTCTCTACTACTACCATTCACTCTCTACTACTACCATTCACTCTCTACTACTACCATTCACTCTCTACTACTACCATTCACTCTCTACTAGTACCATTCACTCTCTACTAGTACCATTCACTCTCTACTAGTACCATTCACTCTCTACTAGTACCATTCACTCTCTACTAGTACCATTCACTCTCTACTACTACCATTCACTCTCTACTACTACCATTCACTCTCTACTACTACCATTCACTCTCTACTACTACCATTCACTCTCTACCACTACCATTCACTATATACTACTACCATTCACTATCTACCACTACCGTTCATTATCTATAAATACCATTCAATATCTATCACTACCATTCACTGTCTACAACTACCATTACCTGTCTACCACTACCATTCAATATCTATCACTACCATTCACTCTCTATCACTACAATTATCTATCCATCACTACCATTCACTATCTACCACTACCATTCAATATCTATCACTACCATTCAATATCTATCACTACCATTATCTGTCTACCACTACCATTCAATATCTATCACTACCATTATCTGTCTACCACTACCATTCAATATCTATCACTACCATTCACTATTTACCACTATCATTCACTATCTATCAATACCATTCACTCTCTATCACTACCATTCAATATCTATCACTACCATTCAATATCTACTACTACCATTCACTATCTACCACTACCGTTCATTATCTATAAATACCATTCAATATCTATCACTACCATTATCTGTCTACCACTACCAATACCTGTCTACCACTACCATTCAATATCTATCACTACCATTATCTGTCTACCACTACCATTCAATATCTACCACTACCATTCACTCTCATTGAGATTACTTGTTTAAGGTCAAATTCAAACAATGGGATACTAAAACAATATTATACTAATCAGACAGAGACATGCTGACTTTTTGAGCTGCATTTGCATTCATGTAACACCAGTGGGCAGTGTTGCACAAACATTCTCCATACATATTGGCTGCAGAGACAATGGTTTTGGATCAGGAGATGCTTTTATGTAGTTTTGTGGCAGGGTAGGGTTGGGGGATGAGTAGACCAATACATGATTTATCTTGTACAAAATGCCCGTATGGAAAATATTCCTTCAATCTTTTATAAAATATGTTATAAGGCTACTGTTACCAAGAATCCCACCCTTTGTCTACTCAATCTACTGTATCAGCCATGGGTAGGACAGAGAGGTAGCTTCTGCATCACTTCGAATTAAAGGGAGCAGCAGGACAGGAGCCTTGGGCCATACTTCACTGGTCAATAGCAGGCCTATAGGCTATATATATATATGTAGTATCCACTGAGCATACAAAATATTAGGAACACCTGCTCTTTCCATGACATAGACTGACCAGGTGAATCCAGGTGAAAGCTATGATCCCTTATTGATTTCACCTGTTAAATCCACTTCAATCAGTGTAGATGAAGGGGAGGAGAAAGGTTAAATAAGGATTTTTAAGCTTTGAGACAATTGAGACATGGATTGTGTATGTGTGACATTCAGAGGTTGAATGGGCAAGACAAAATGATTTAAGTGCCTTTGAACGGGATGTGGTAGTAGATGCCAGGCGCACCTGTTTGAGTGTGTCAAGATCTGCAATGCTGCTGGGTTTTTCACACTCAACAGTTTCCCGTATGTATCAAGAATGGTCCAAACCCAAAGGACATCCAGCCAACTTGACACAACTGTGGGAAGCAGCGGAGTCAACATGGGGCAGCATCCCTGTTGAATGCTTTCGACACCTTGTAGAGTCCATGCCCTGATGAATTTAGGCTGTTCTGAGGGCAAAACGGGGTGCAACTCAATATTGGAAAGGTGTTCCTAATGTTTTGTACACTCAGTGTATATGTACTGTATGCAGGTTCAATGATCACTGCAGGGTGTAGACATGCTTTACATACATGATCTGTGTGCCATGATAGGTGTGTTTGTTTTTGTGTGTATGTTGTGATTGGAAGATCCTTACATCGCCTGCGGCTGCCGGGGTATGTGCTCTACTAACAGTCCATAGAGGACGAGCACTAGAATCAAACATGGCCTTCACAGACTGTCTTTTCTGTGGGCGTGGGAGGGCAGGGTTCAGGGTTCAGGGTCAAGGCGCCACCTGCGACTTAGGAACGGGAAGAGTTCCTGACTCTATTGGAACAGATGAGAAAGGTGTGGGATGGTAAACTCCACGAGAGTGATATTATATAAATATTTACATTTTCACAACAGATGGCTCATCCAATCCTCTAAGGACAACCATGTTTGCACAGTATGTCCACGTGCAGATCAGGAGGGATGAGACGAGAGATAAAGAGACTGAGATATGCAATGAAATGTAAAAGAGAGAGTATAAAGAAGGGTTGAGTTGATTAAAGTGGATTGCAGAGAGAGATGAGTTTCATCTGAGAGTAGAGGGAAGGAAGGTGGGTTGACATGGTGAGCCCCCAGGGTACAGCTGTTGATGAATGGGGGTCAGAGAGGGCTGAGAGAGACAGGCTGGGGGCAGAGAACAGGTATACAGGGAAGATACTACCGAAGCACCCCCACTTCTCTGTCTCATTCTCTCTCCCTCTCACACACAACAGACCAGACCACTGACTGAGTCAGAGAAAAATAGGGACAAATAACATTTGGTGTAGTTCAAAAGGATAGATATCCATCAGTAGGTACAGTCTAAGGGTGTGACCATTCTGTTTTTAAAACATGGTGTGCTGTATTTTAACATCAGTATAGTTGTGGATTAGCATGTAAATTACAGATAATTACATTATTTTGCATACTTTATGTCATTATTGTGTATGTAAACAACTGTTTGTTATTTTTTTTAAATCTCCTTTTTGTGTAACTCTGTAAGCACTGAATGCACACACACACACACACACATTGACAAACCACTGGAATTTTACTATGAAGAAACGGAAATATCGAGCCATGCTTTACAAAGAAAAACTAAAATCAATGAGGCAAATCTCCAAGTCTGGGCTATGATGTAATCACTGTTAACAGCTCTCTCATCTCCCTGGACCTGGCAGGTGCAATCACAACAGGTTACGCAGAGAAAGGGATAGGGCTTAGAGCCAAAGGGAGAGTAGGATGAAAAGAGGAAGGCGGGGGGGCTTGTTCAGAAAACCTAATTACAGCTAAATGAACTTGCCGACAATAATAATAATTTGGTGCGTGCTTATATTTGTCCTATTTCACACATGTACAAGTGTGTATTAATAGTGTGTTTTTTGCATATCGTAACGCCCTTTGAGACACCATCGGAGAGTCGGATCACGGCCAGGATCACCATTGTTCAGCGCCCCTGGAACAATTAAGGTTAAGTGCCTTGCTCAAGGGCACATCAACAGATTTTTCACCTTGTCTTCTAGGGGATTCGAACTAGAGAACCTTTGGTTACTGGCCCAAGCTCTAACTGCTAGGCTACCTGCTGTGTGAAAGATTGTGTAAAATGACTCACCTCCACACCCTGCTTGGGTCCCCTCTCACCCCACCCACCCCATCCCTACACCCAAGCCCCATCAAGGCAGCTGCACGGGAGGCACACGTCGGCCCTGACCTGGGGGCATGGCTTGATAGGCTGGCCGAGGTCAGAGGTCATGTGAGTCAATAGGTTCTGTGACATCTTCCTTAGACAGATGGACTCAATGTGTAGCTCAGCAAACTGATAAAGGCTTCCTTTTATTTGTGTGTGTGTGTGGGTGGGTGGGTGGGTGGGTGGGTGGGTGGGTGTGTGTGTGTGGGTGGGTGGAGGGGTTTATAGGCCTATGTGTGTTTCTCATAGTGTGGAAGAATCTGTGTTGGTCATTCTCATGACTATGTATCCTGTCCTTGAATCTCAGGCAATCCCTGGACTACTGTGCCTGGCCTGCACACCTGCCTGGGGACATGGTGGAACAGAGACAATCTCCTAATTCTCACAATTTTATTTTCTCTCTCTCTCTCTCTCATACACACATAGCATGAGAACAACCAAGCACACACAAACATACACACAGATGTTTTATTACCACATACACCGGATAGGTGCAGTGAAATGTGTTGTTTTACAGGGTCAGCCATAATATTATGGCACCACACACACCAGACCTGGGTTCAAATACATCTCTTCTTGAGTATTTGGTATTTTCAAATACACAGCCCAAAGCAAGTACTTTTATCTGAGTATTTAAATGGTTACAAATAGTGTACCAAATTGTTTGAGTATACTATTTTCCAATTCCTGGGTTAAATGCATGGGAGTGTATTTGAGTCAGTGTATTTGAGCATTTTCAAATACTTTCCAAGTGATTTTCCAATTACATGAAAATATTAAACTACTTGTCTTTTCAAATAAGATATATCTGAATACCTACTTCGAATCTATGTGAAAGTAATTGAGATATTGGAAATATTATTTGAACCCATGTCTGACACTCACGTATGCACAAAAGCACATGCCCAACCCACCTACACACACTGCACACTGATACTCAGTTGTGAAGCTCTAGTGTGTCTGTCTGACCGGCAGGGACAAGCCAACCCAGCGCTTGTAGATTTGCATATTTTCATCGGGGTGGGGGGGGTTTAGGGGAGGCAGTGCCCTGCTCTGAGTGGGGGGATGGGACAATGCTGAGCTGAGCCTGTACGCTCCCTCCCTTCCAGCCTGCAGCAAGGAAACAGGAACAAGTGATGTGAGAGGGAAAGAGCGAGAAGCAGGGAGGGAGAGGGTGAGTGGAGAGGTGAACTCACAGCTCAGAAGGCTGTCCCCTGTAGCTCTGTGTGAGGTCCATAATCTGACCTGCTCTGCCAAATCCAATGGAGACGAGAATCCCACTGGATATCTCTGTTCTACACTCTACACACAAGACTGCATCACACACAGGTGCATTTGGCCCACACGCATACGCACTTCCACACACACACACACACACACACACGGATTCATCCTCCATGAACATAGAACAATACAGTCTAATGATATGTTTGGTATTTATTACTACTTCCGGGGTTGGGTAGGTTACTTTCAAAATGTAATCTGTTACTAGTTACCTGTCCAACATTTTAATCAGAAACGTACCTTTTGGATTACCCAAACTCACTAATGTAATCTGATTACTGAAGACAAAACCTGAGAAGATCTAGACAAAAATTATAAATGTTTTTAATGCTGAATTAAATGTCATTGAGAAAACAGAAAGGTGTCATAATGCATTTTTTTCGCAAACATCCTTTCTGAATTTGAAAGTAATCCAATAAGTAATCATCTAGTTTTTTCAAAAGTATATTTTTTGTTGTTGCTGGTAACGTAACTGATTACAACTACGTAATCAGTTACTGATTACAGTTATGTAATTACAGAAATCAGTTACTCCCCAACCCTGACCATGTCTTGTCCGTAATTACCCTGTGCACAACAGCATTGTTAGTAATGAATATTACAGAGGTTTAATTATGGAGTAGACGTTCCACAATGTCTCCTTGGAGCTACAGTTGTTTTAGATTGATACTGTATGAAAAAATAATGGATTAATGAAGAGCTGTATGGGGCCATGGAGCATGAGGTGCTGTCTTGTTAAGTTTTCTACTTAAGATGGATGGAAGGTTGTTAAATAGCCATTATGGCCTGCTGTACAGGCCTCAGACACCACACTTATTACAGCCATGGTTATGGATCAGTGGGTGGACTGTACACTAGCCTAACATCTTGTAACCAACCGGGCCTTTGGTGTCGAGCCTACCTGTGGGATGCAGTCTTGGATGGATGGCAGAGAGATGGCAGGAAGGTGCAAGACAAAAGTCTTTACAGTAAAAACACATGATTTATTTACAGTAAGGTGATAATGTTCAGCAGTTGACTTGAATACATACAAATGGATCCACAAAAACACAAGAAAAAGTTTGAATATATAGCTGTCTTGAAAACACTCTTCCCAGTGTAGGGCCTACAGCTTACATCAAGTATCTCGCAAGCACATTACAGGCGGGTAACTTTTGCCCTGAAGGTTTGCAACAGACTGGCATAAATAGCCTACCAGTTGGTAAACCTGGTACGACCTGGATTGGGTCGTACCAACTCACTTCACAGAGTGGGGGACATTGTCTCTCTAAAATCACAGTATTACTCACATAATAAATTGAATGACATTCTTAATTAGTTAGCATAGAACAAAATACCCATATAATTAATCAACAAAAAATAATACAGAGCCCGTACATGTATATTATCAAAATAACAAACAGGGAGAAACTAAACCCTTGCCCAAAAATTGGCACTTCCGAACCAAAATTAATATGCACCCAATATGGCGCATTGCCTCCCCCTATAGAACTAGGTTGAAGACGTACAGTTGAAGTCAGAAGTTTACATACACTTAGGTTGGAGTCATTAAAACTTCTTTTTCAACCACTCCACAAATGTCTTATTAACAAACTATAGTTTTGGCAAGTCAGTTAGGACATCTACTTTGTGCATGACACAAGTCATTTTTCCAACAATTGTTTACAGACAGATAATTTCACTTAACTCACTGTATCACAATTCCAGTGGGTCAGAAATGTACATACACTAAGTTAACTGAGCCTTTAAACAGCTTGGAAAATTCCAGAAAATGATGTCATGGCTTTAGAAGCTTCTGATAGGCTAATTGACATAATTTGAGTCAATTGGAGGTGTACCTGTGAATGTATTTCAAAGCCTACCTTCAAACTCAGTGCCTCTTTGCTTGACATCATGGGAAAATGAAAAGAAATCAGCCAAGACCTCAGAAAAAATTGTAGACCTCCACAACTCTGGTTCATCCTTGGAAGCAATTTCCAAATGCCTGAAGGTACCGCGTTCATCTGCAAGTATAAACACCATGGGACCACGCAGCCGTCATACCGCTCAGGAAGGAGATGCGTTCTGTCTCCTAGAGATGAACGTACTTTGGTGCGAAAAGTGCAAATCAATCCCAGAACAACAGCAAAGGAACTTGTGAAGATGCTGGAGGAAACAGGTACAAAAGTATCTATATCCACAGTAAAACAAGTCCTATATCGACATAACCTGAAAGGCCGCTTAGCAAGGAAGAAGCCACTGCTACAAAACCGCCATAAAAAAGCCAGACTACGGTTTGCAACTGCACATGGGGACAAAGATCATACTTTTGGATAAATGTCCTCTGGTCTGATGAAACAAAAGTAGAACTTTTTGGCCATAATGACCATCGTTATGTTTGAAGGAAAAAGGGGGAAGCTTGCAAGCCGAAGAACACCATTCCAACCGTGAAGCACGGGGGTGGCAGCATCATGTTGTGGGGGTGCTTTGCTGCAGGAGGGACTGGTGCACTTCACAAAATAGATGGCGTCATGAGGCAGGAAAATTATGTAGATATATTGAAGTAACATCTCAAGACATCAGTCAGGAAGTTAAAGCTTGGTCGCAAATGGGTCTTCCAAATGGACAATGACCCCAAACATTCTTCCAAAGTTGTGGCAAAATGGCTTAAGGACAACAAAGTCAAGGTATTGGAGTGGCCATCACAAAGCCCTGACCTCAAACCCATAGAAAATTTGTGGGCAGAACTGAAAAAGCGTGTGCGAGCAAGGAGGCCTACAAACCTGACTCAGTTACACCAGCTCTGTCAGGAGGAATGGGCCAAAATTCACCCAACTTATTGTGGGAAGCTTGTGGAAGGCTAACCGAAACGTTTGACCCAAGTTAAACAATTTAAAGGCAATGCTACCAAATACTAATTGAGTGTATGTAAACTTCTGACCCACTGGGAATGTGATGAAAGAAATAAAAGCTGAAATAAATCACTCTCTACTATTATTCTGACATTTCACATTCTTAAAATAAAGTGGTGATCCTAACTGACCTAAAACAGGGCATTTTTACTAGGATTACATGTCAGGAATTGTGAAAAACTGAGTGTAAATGTATTTGGCTAAGGTGTATGTAAACTTCCGACTTCAACTGTACATCCCCTTATATCAGTCATCAGTCAAAAAGAGGGTGCCTTGTCCTTCTCCTGACATTTGCTCCTGCATTCATCCCAGTCATCAGCAACAGACCGTTGGGGTAGGTGCATGTCTGACATCAATGTGTGCGCAATTACAATGATAATTTAATATGGTCAACTGTACATAGGTCGCGTTCCCCTACTCAGACGTTGCATGCATGAGCAATGGTTGCGTGCCATCGACGTGTGGTTAGCTGATACTTAAAATACCTATACAGTCATTGTAACATCTTGCATGTGTCAGCAACGCCTGGGGAGAGGAACACGCCCATAGCCTACATTATATCTTCAACCTAGCTATAGAACAGACCCTATACTATGAACGTGGTTTGAGGAATTAGCGAGGCAACTTTGGTCTACTCTAAGTTCAACTCGGGATAACCAGTATCATTAACGTGGCTCACCTTTTTTAGCCAGGTACATTTCTATAGCAATAAATCCTTCAGAACTAACCTGCTCCCAGGCAGGCTAACTCAGGACTAACTCCATTTATCCTGAATGAAGTGTCCTCATGCAAAGATTGCGTCATCATCCCTTCCCTTCATTTGAGGAAGACGACTGATTAAATCAGGGGTGTCAAACTCATTTTCCCCGGGGCCGACCCACTCGGGAGCAAATAAAATAAAATACATACACTACCGTTCAAAAGTTTGGGGTCACTTAAAAATGTCCTTGTTTTTGAAAGAAAAACACATTTTTTGTCTATTAAAATAACATAAAATTGATCAGAAATACAGTGTAGACATTGTTAATGTTGTAAATGACTATTGTAGCTGGAAACGGCAGATTTTTTATGGAATATCTACATAGGCGAACAGAGACCCATTATCAGCAACCATCACTCCTGTGTTCCAATGGCACATTGTGTTAGCTAATCCAAGTTTTTATGGACTTTTATCCAACAATTATGGACATCTGGAAGCAAGTGGGGACAGCAGACTTCAATATGTCCGTAAACACTCCAGCTAGCTGGTCTGCGCATGCTCTGAGGACACGGTTAGTGATGCCGTCTGGGTCGGTAACCTTGCAAGGGTTAACACTCTTAAATGTCTTACTCATGTCAGCCATGGAGAACGAGAGCTCACAGTCCTTGGAAGTGGGCCACGTCAGTGGCACTGTTATCCTCAAAGCAGGCGAAGAGCAAGACGTCGGTGTCTGCGACATGGTTGGTTTTCCCTTTGTAATCCATGATTGTCTGTAGACCCTGCCACATATGTCTCATGTCTGAGCCGTTGAATTCTGACTCCACTTCACTTGTCAGTGTTCCAAACGGGACATTGTTTTCTCTTTTTACCTAAACTTGCAAACATCATCAGATAGCACTGGAATGACATTCACATGAACTGGAGTGATATTCACTCTCATGGGATGGGTGGCCAAAAATAACTGAAGGCCACACCCCCATTAAGCCACGAATATGATCACATTGAGGCATATAGTATGTCTCTGTGCTTCTATGGCTATATGCACCATGCCACTGCCTACTTCATTTGTTCATTTACCAAACAAGCTCATAATCTAGTGCCTTTATCACAGTCGTGTTGACTGTATTTTAGCTATAATTAACTTTAAAAATACAACATTTTCTCTCAGCCTCATTGCAAAATGTGTAGACTTGCAGAAAGGTAGCTGTTCTATATTTCTCTATATTTTCATTTGGATTTCGGCACATTTGAAAATGTGGCACTGAATCCCCCACGGATTGATGTTTCAGCATTGTCTCAATGAAGAGTTAAGCATTTAACTAGCCACGTGTGACATGTAGGCACAGTTACAACCACTGTCGTAGTACAGATGAAGCCTGAGCTGGAATGTGAAGCTAACTGAAGCTGGCTAGATAGAAAACCCTGAGTAGATCTAGCTTCAATCGTAGTATAGCCCTCTGGGAGCATTGGACACGTGGGAAACATATCAAATTAGCTGCCAATTAACATTTCTAAATTGTGTCATTAATTGCTTTTAACTACTGCAAAATGCATAATAATTAGCAGACCACGTAAACTGAGTTTGAATAAATTTTCTGAAACCCCACATTCTTGTGTGAACGCAATTGACGGTGATTGTGAAACGAAACAAACACAGAACCAAGCTGCTCAAATCTCCAACCAGAATAAGGACTAGAACCTTAAAAGGGTATTCAGCTGTCCCTATAGGAGAACCCTTTGGAGAACTATTTTTGGTTCCAGGTTCCTTTGGGTTCCATGTAAAACCTCTTCCAGAGGGTTCTACATGGAACCTAAAAGGGTTCTATCTGGAACCAAAAAGGATTCTACCTGGAAGCAAAAAATGTTTCTACTTTTGGGACAGGCGAAGAACCCTTTTGCAACCCTTCTTTCTAAGAGTGTAGGCCTATATATGTTAGGAAATGGGTTTGATAAGCAAATAATGACAATAAATACTGAGGTTATCCTCATACAGCGTAATAACAAATGTTTAGGAATGAATTCGGCAAGAGGTAGTCAATCAAACTAATCCATTTGCTGGAGAATAAGGGGGAACATTAATGAATGAAAATTGTGGTCTCTTCTCACTGTGCGAGGCTGGTGCTAGGCTGCATCGTCACAACAACTATTTGAGGAAGAAAGAATAAGTCTGCCTGCATTTAATATTTAACCAGGGAAGGCACAGATATATGTTTGACAAGTGAACCCTGGGCAAGAAAAGCAGCATATTTTTCATTACAGAACAATAACTGGGCTACATTTATTTAGTAAAATATCTATGGATTATTTTCTACTGCATACACAGCGTTCCATCTGCACTGCGTAGAACATAGGCCTATAGATATTTATCGTAGAACCTAGATCTATTTATCGTAGAACCTAGATCTATTTATCGTAGAACCTAGATCTATTTATCGTAGAACCTAGATCTATTTATCGTAGAACCTAGATCTATTTATCGTAGAACCTGTCTGTCTGTCTGTCTGTCTGTCTGTCTGTCTGTCTGTGTTTAGAATTATTTTTGTTGTATTAATGCTATTTAATCTCTCCTCAGCCTAATATTATTCTGTTTGTCCTGTGGGTACCTTTGCCACTGTTCCACCCCTTGTGTATTGCGCTGTATTTGTCCGTCTGTCTGTCTGTCCGTCCGTCCGTCCGTCCGTCCGTCCGCCCGTCCGCCCTCCTGCCTGCCTGCCTGCCTGTCTGCCTGTCTGTGCCAGTAACTGAAATGACGCTGGTTCGAATACCCAAGCAGACCAGGTGACAAATCGGTCGATGTGCCCTTGAGCAAGGCACTTAACCATAATTGGATCCAGGGGTGCTGTACTACTATGGCTGACCCTGTAAAAAACACATTTCACTGCATATGTGACAATAAAACGTGTATATATTTTTTTTGGTACAGTATATAGTAGGTCTGCTATTGAGAGACATAGATTTGGTACACAGCACAGAGATCTCCTTAGTGACAGTTCAACCTGTGGGTTATTTCTATGTGTTTCGACGCTCTAACTGTTTCCACCGTTTGTGGCTGTCTCTCTGAGGGTGTGTCTGTGTGTGTGTGTATATATGTCTGTGCGTGTGCATGCGCACACAGCATACCCCCCTATTGTGTGCATGCCAGTATACCATCATAATAAATAACATCCCCATTTATTTGCAGAGCTGTGTAAATCAATCAATCAATCAATCAATTTTATTTTATATAGCCCTTCGTACATCAGCTAATATCTCGAAGTGCTGTACAGACACCCAGCCTAAAACCCCAAACAGCTAGTAATGCAGGTGTAGAAGCACGGTGGCTAGGAAAAACTCCCTAGAAAGGCCAAAACCTAGGAAGAAACCTAGAGAGGAACCAGGCTATGAGGGGTGGCCAGTCCTCTTCTGGCTGTGCCGGGTGGAGATTATAACAGAACTATGCCAAGATGTTCAAAAATGTTCATAAGTGACAAGCATGGTCAAATAATAATCATGAATAATTTTCAGTTGGCTTTTCATAGCCGATCATCAAGAGTTGAAAAACAACAGGTCTGGGACAGGTGGCGGTTTCATAACCGCAGGCAGAACAGCTGAAACTGGAATAGCAGCAAGGCCAGGCGGACTGGGGACAGCAAGGAGTCACCACGGGCGGCAGTCCCGACGCATGGTCCTAGGGCCCAGGTCCTCCGAGAGAAAGAAAGAGAGAAGGAGAAAATTAGAGAGAGCCAAGATTTTCAAAATGTTCATAAATGACAAGCATGGTCAAATAATAATCAGGAATAAATCTCAGTTGGCTTTTCATAGCCGATCATTAAGAGTTGAAAACAGCAGGTCTGGGACAGGTAGGGGTTCCGTAACCGCAGGCACAATGTGTGCCGGTGTGTGTGTGTGTATGTCTTCGTGCATGTATGCAAGTCTGTGTGCTGGTATGTTGTTGGTGTGTGACAGTCGTTCCTAGGACCCTGCCTGCACACACAGACAGGCAGAGGCAGGATGGCAGGGATCAGGCGTCCTGACCGCCCACTTGCAGTCCCTCCAGCTGACTGCCGTCATGGCAACGCAGAGCTCCAGCTAGCCGAGTAAGTGAGGGAAGGAAAGGGAGCAGAGCAGCGAGGTCCTGTGTGTGTGAAGCCAGGAGCAGGACAGCCTCAGCAGGCAGGCAGGGGGATGCATCAGCCATTGGCCCAGGGGCAGACACCAGCCACTGTCTCTGTGTGTCTGTCTCTGTGTGTCTGTCTCTGTATGCCTGTCTTTTAATGTGTGTGTGTGTGTGTGTGTGTGTGTGTGTGTGTGTGTGTGTGTGTGTGTGTGTGTGTGTGTGTCTATATTTCTCTATTCTACATTTCCATTTTTGGTTCCGTCTTTGATTCTTGTAGTCTTTTGACATTCTCTGATTTCAGCTTTGAAATTCTGTGTGTGTCTGTAGGGGTAAGGGGGTTAGCTTGATTTGACTTACTACTGCGTTAGGTCAGGGGGAGGAAGATATGCTCTCTCCATTTATACAGGAGGAACAAGCTAGTGTGTGTCGGGGAACAGAAAAGGGCTGTGTGGGGGGGGGGGATGCGTGTGCGTGCAGTTTGGGGATACTGAATAGGTCAGTAAGGGGTTGATTTTTAATCTCAACGAAATCCGGTTAGGAGAAGATAATATCTCCATTATTTCTGAGGAAGGGCTTTGTGTTTGTGTGTGTGTGTGTGTGTGTGTGTGTGTGTGTGTGTGTGTGTGTGTGTGTGTGTGTGTGTGTGTGTGTGTGTGTGTGTGTGTGTGTGTGTGTGTGTGTGTGTGTGTGTGTGTGTGTGTGTGTGTGTGTGTGTGTGTGCAAGGCAGCGCAATGTTTGTTCTGCATACCACTAATTCAGAGATAGGATCATCCTCTGTTCAATTTAGACTCAATAACTCCCTGCTGTGCAAATCATCCTATTAATGACCATAAACAAACAAACCTCAATAGCATTTCCACTTATGGAATCATATTGTCAATTTCTATATAAATTCTTCATTTTCGTAGCATGTGTGGCCTACTGAGGTCGCCTATCATTGATTTATTTTCTGGATAGTTTCAGGCATTTGCCATTTTTACATTTTCATTGGACATGTGAGGATAAATAAAGATTTTGTGGAGATTAATTGTAGATATCGACTAGAGTTTGGGTTCATATGTGGTATAAGTATATTGCTCTGTGTAGTGTGAAGGCCTATCCCACTGGGCACACCACGTAATTTCAATGTGGAAATTTGGGTAATATTTGGTTGAGACGATGAGATTTCAACCTTTAGTAACCCACTCAAAAAGACAGCCAGAAGTTTGTGGGATTGCCAATGTGTTATCACTATGATTTCAACCATCTAAAAGCACAACCAAATTCCAATGGAAAAACAATGTCTGTTTTTTTGTTTAGTTGTCATCTAAATGTGTTATCTCTGCTTAATCTAATAGCACATCCAAATGACCTGGATTCAGTGGTGTAAAGTACTTAAATAAAAATACTTAAAAGTACTACTTCAGTTGTTTTTTGGGGTATATTTACTTTACTATTTATATTTTGGACAACTTTTACTTTTACTTCACTACATTCCTAAAGAAAATAATGTACTTTTTAATCCTTACATCTTCCCTGACACCCAAAAGTACTCGTTACGTTTTGAATGCTTAGCAGGACAGGAAAATGGTCCAATTCACACACTTATCAAGAGAACATCCCTGGACATCTCTACTGCCTCTGACCTGGCGGACACACTAAACACAAATTATTCGTTTTGTAAATTATGTCTGAGTGTTGGAGTGTGCCTCTGGCTATCCGTAAATTAATAAAACACGAAAATGGTGCCGTCTAGTTTGCTTAATATAAGGAATTTGAAATGATTTATACTTTTACAATTGATACTTAACTATATTTGAGCAATTACATTTACTTTTGATACTGAAGTACATTTAACTTTTAGACTTTTACTCCAATGGTATTTTACTGGGTGACTTTCACTCTTACTTGAGTCATTTTCTATTAAGGTATCTTTACTTTTACTCAAGTATGACAATTGGGTACTTTTTCCACCACTGCTTGGATTGCAGTTGAAATTACATAGTGCAAGTGATCAATGCTGTTGAAGATTCTGCACAGATTATTATAGCAATTGTGAACATCTCCATAGACCTGCAACCTTTGCATGCTTTCTATGAACACGCTCTCTATGAGAACATAAGAAGAAATGTATAGTGACTGTCGGCTAACCTCAAAATGTGGCCATGGATGTGTTACTCATTTTAAGGTTGAATAACACCAACTGGGTAACACTTTACTTGACACCCAGTGTCATAACATGTAATCTTTATTTAACAAGGCAAGTCAGTTAAGAACAAATTATTATTTACAATGACCGCATACAGGGGAACAGTGGGTTATTTAGAGGCAGAACGACAGATTTTTACCTTGTCAGCTCGGGGATTCGATCCAGCAACCTTTCGGTTACTGGCCCAACGCTCTAACCACTAGGCTACGTGCCGCCATGTCATAATATGTCATAACAGCTGACATAACTTGTCATAACCTGTCATAATATGGTCATAACACTGTCATGACACATATTTACACTTGTTGTGACATATATTGTGTTATTGAATGGCTGGTTATGACACCTACTTAATAAGAGTGTTAAAACATAAATGTATTCAAATGAGCTTTTTCCCTACAAAGAAGTTTACTTTTGTTTGAAAGTTTATTTCTTAAATCCTTTGTTGTTGATGTTATGAATTCTTTACAGTGTTTCTTTCATCATATTCACCCCCAAAGCCAATTCCTCCTTTGGCCGCCATTCCTTCTAGTTCTCTGCTGCCAATGACTGGAACGAATTGCAAAAATCACTGAAGCTGGAGACTCAAATCTCCCTCATTAACTTTAAGCAACAGCTGTCAGAGCAGCTCACAGATCACTGCACCTGTACATAGCCCATCTGTAAATAGCCCATCCAACTACCTCATCCCCATACTGTTATTTATTAATTTTTTTGCTCCTTTGCACCCCAGTATCCCTACTTGCACATTCATCTTCTGCACATCTATCACTCCAGTGTTTAATTGCTAAATTGTAATTATTTCGCCACTATGGCCTATTTATTGCCTTACCTCCCCTATCTTACCTCATTTGCACACACTGTACATAGACTTTTTTCTATTGTGTTATTGACTGTATGTTTGTTTATTCCATGTGCAACTCTGTGGTGTTGTTTGTGTCGCACTGCTTTGCTTTATCTTGACCATGTCACAGTTGTAAATGAGAACTTGTTCTCAACTAGCCTACCTGGTTAAATAAAGGTGAAATAAAAAAATGAAATAAAAATATTTTAAATAACTTAGAAAATAGAAAATACACTTTATGAAACTGTCATGAAGCATTATGACCATCCCGTGTCATTTTACTTGGACTAAGAATATTCACTGTATGAAACTGTCAGGAAGCATTATAACTACCATAATCATATAAGCCAGATAGGCCTATCACGTACAGTTGAAGTCGGAAGTTTGCATACACTTAGGTTGGAGTCATTAAAACTAGTTTTTCATCAACTCCACAAATTTCTTGTTAGCAAACTATAGTTTTGGCAAATCGGTTAGAACATCTACTTTGTGCATGACACAAGTCATTTTTCCAACAATTGTTTACATACAGATTATTTCACTTATAATTCGCTGTATCACAATTCCAGTGGGTCAAAAGTTTACATACACTAAGTTGACTGTGCCTTTAAACAGCTTGTTCCAAAAAATGATGTCATGGCTTTAGAAGCTTCTGATAGGCTAATTGACATAATTTGAGTCAATTGGAGGTGTACCTGTGGATGTATTTCAAGGCCTACCTTCAAACTCAGTGCCTCTTTGCTTGACATCATGGGAAAATGAAAAGAAATCAGCCAAGACCTCAGAAAAAATTGTAGACCTCCACAAGTCTGGTTCATCCTTGGGAGCAATTTCCAAATGCCTGAAGGTACCACGTTCATCTGTACAAACAATAGTACGCAAGTATAAACACCATGGGACCACGCAACCGTCATACCGCTCAGGAAGGAGACACGTTCTGTCTCCTAGAGATGAACGTACTTTGGTGCGAAAAGTGCAAATCAATACCAGAACAACAGCAAAGGACCTTGTGAAGATGCTGGAGGAAACAGGTACAAAGTATCTATATCCACAGTAAAACACGTCCTATATCGACATAACATGAAAGGCCGCTCAGCAATGAAGAAGCCACCCCTCCAAAACCGCCATAAAAAAGCCAGAATATGGTTTGCAACTGCACATGGGGACAAAGATCCTACTTTTTTGAGAAATGTCCTCTGGTCTGATGAAACAAAAATAGAACTGTTTGGCCATAATGACCATTGTTATGTTAGGAGGAAAAAGGGGGAGGCTTGTAAGCTGAAGAACACCATTCCAACCATGAAGCATGGGGGTGGCAGCATCATGTTGTGGAGGTGCTTTGCTGCAGGAGGGACTGGTGCACTTCACAAAATAGATGGCATGATGAAGACGGAAAATTATGTGGATATATTGAAGCAACATCTCAAGACATCAGTCAGGAAGTTAAGGCTTGGTTGCAAATGGGTCTTCCAAATGGACAATGACCCCAAGAATACTTCCAAAGTTGTGGCAAAATGGCTTAAGGACAACAAAGTCAAGGTATTGGAGTGGCCATCACAAAGCCCTGACCTCAATCCTATAGAACATTTGTGGGCAGAACTGAAAAAGCGTGTGCGAGCAAGGAGGCCTACAAACCTGACTCAGTTACACCAGCTCTGTCAGGAGGAATGGGCCAAAATTCACCCAACTTATTGTGGGAAGCTTGTGGAAGGCTAACCGAAACGTTTGACCCAAGTTAAACAATTTAAAGGCAATGCTACCAAATACTAATTGAGTGTATGTAAACTTCTGACCCACTGGGAATGTGATGAAAGAAATAAGAGCTGAAATAAATCATTCTCTCTACTATTATTCTGACATTTCACATTCTTAAAATAAAGTGGTGATCCTAACTGACCTAAGACAGGGAATATTTACTATGATTAAATGTCAGGAATTGTGAAAAACTGAGTGTAAATGTATTTGGCTAAGGTGTATGTAAACATCCGACTTCAACTGTACATCCCCTTATATCAGTCATCAGTCAAAAAGAGGGTGCCTTGTCCTTCTCCTGACATCTGCTTCTGCATTCATCCCAGTCATCAGCAACAGACCGTTGGGGTAGGTGCATGTCTGACATCAATGTGTGCGCAATTACAATGATAATTTAATATGGTCAATTGAAAAAAGATATATAACATAAACATACTGTTGACACGTAGGCTATGGTGTAATTGAATGCTTTGCCTTGTGTGGTAGGTTTTTACACTCTTATGTAGTGTTATAACCAGCTATAAAATAACACAATAACAGGTCTAAATATGTGTCATGACAGTGTTATGGCCATATTATAACAGGTAATGACAAGTTACGTCAGCTGTTATGACATATTATGGCATGTTTATGTCTTGTGACACTGAGTGTCATAACACGTTATGAAACTGTAACGTGTTATGCAAAGTGTTACCTTTGTAGAGAAAGTGTAATTAAAGGCAGAGTTAGTCCGTAGCACAGATGGAACTGTCCAAGAGAAGATACATCTCCTTCAAATGTTAATGTTTGGTTGCGTTGACAACCAAACACTATTCAATATCCAGTTGGTCTACAAATGAATAATTCAAATGTTGGATTCACGTCTCCATCTCAACCAAAAATCTAGGTTAAAGAATAGGACTAAATCTAATCTAATTAAACTTGAAATGCGCTTTTTTTTATAAAGTTAGATTTGATTTCGTGGAGATATATATCAATTATACATTTTCTGACTATTTTGAAATCAACCAAAGCTTAAAACCCTAGCCCTGTATGTATTGTCTATTTTGAAATCAACCAAAGCTTAAAACCCTAGCCCTGTATGTATTGTCTATTTTGAAATCAACCAAAGCTTAAAACCCTAGCCCTGTATGTATTGTCTATTTTGAAATCAACCAAAGCTTAAAACCCTAGCCCTGTATGTATTGTCTATTTTGAAATCAACCAAAGCTTAAAACCCTAGCCCTGTATGTATTGTCTATTTTGAAATCAACCAAAGCTTAAAACCCTAGCCCTGTATGTATTGTCTATTTTGAAATCAACCAAAGCTTAAAACCCTAGCCCTGTATGTATTGTCTATTTTGAAATCAACCAAAGCTTAAAACCCTAGCCCTGTATGTATTGTCTATTTTGAAATCAACCAAAGCTTAAAACCCTAGCCCTGTATGTATTGTCTATTTTGAAATCAACCAAAGCTTAAAACCCTAGCCCTGTATGTATTGTCTATTTTGAAATCAACCAAAGCTTAAAACCCTAGCCCTGTATGTATTGTCTATTTTGAAATCAACCAAAGCTTAAAACCCTAGCCCTGTATGTATTGTCTATTTTGAAATCAACCAAAGCTTAAAACCCTAGCCCTGTATGTATTGTCTATTTTGAAATCAACCAAAGCTTAAAACCCTAGCCCTGTATGTATTGTCTATTTTTAGTGGAACCTTGGGTTGAATTGAAACAGTAGCTGTTGATGACTTTGTAAATGCTGTAAAGATCTAAATAGCATCATTGATGATATATGAGTGATGAAGTGTGGTTACATTTCATTTGCTCTGTTATTAAACCTACTCTTTGGAATGACTTCAATAGCAGCAGTGAATATATTCAGTTATTAAGGAATCTCTCAATAATCATTCTCACAATAGCACATTGGTAGTAGTCAGTGACAAATATCAACGCTAAGAAGAGCTTTGTTAAAACCCTGGACCAAATTAAGCTGTAGTAGGAGGTGCTATCCAGCCTATAGTTTGTTTTCAGATAGTGGATATAACATTGAAGATCTGACATTGTTTCAAAGGTACAAATTCAACATATTTTATACAAGGTTTGTCTATGTTAAAAATGGGTTACAATGATGACTTAATCCTGTGGTTGAAATTTCCCCCTCAAAACAACAGTAGATTCCGCGTCACAATATGTTGTCAAATTAAGTTGAAACAATGTTGATTCAACCAGTTTGTACCCAGTGGGATGTTTCTGTACATATCAATGTAAATGCATTTACACACTACAACGCTCCAGTGTTTCCCAATCCTGGTCCTGGGGACCCAAAGGCTGCATTTATACAGGCAATCCAATTCAGAAAAGTTTTTTTCTCACAAATTGGTCTTTTGACCAATCAGATAAGCTCTGAGAAAGCTGATGTGAAAAGATCCGATGTGATTGGTCAAAAGACCACTTAGTGGAAAAAATATCAGAATTGGGCTGCCTGTGTAAATGCAGCCAGAGGTGCACATTTTATTTTTGCCCTAGCACTGACACACCTGACTCTAATCAAAGGCTTTAAAGGCTTTTTCAATTAAAGACCCAATGCAGCCGTTTTTATGTCAATATCAAATCATTTCTGGGTAACAATTAAATAACTTACTGTAAAAATATATATTTTTAAATGGTCAAAAGTAGCTTTTTAGCAAAAAAAAATATTTCTCAACTGAGAATTTAGCTAGTTCTGTCTGAGAGTGCTCTAAGTAGGGAGGGGAAAACTGAAAACTGCCTGTTATTGGCAGAGAGGTTTGGAACTCACTTTGTTAATGGTCTATTAACCAATTTACAGCATGGTGATGTCACCATGGAAAGCCGGACATGAAAACCTGCTGATTAGAAGTCCTCTGTAGATTGTATTTTCTACCAGCAACTATCAGGAAATAACACAGACATGTTTTTCACACTTTTACAGTGTTAGTTTCATCTGCTGTTGTACATATGATATATAACGCAGGAAAAATGAATTTGGACTAACCTGGGCCTTTAAGTGTGTTGGTTCTTTTTATTTTACAGATGAATAGATTATTTGACAGAGAATAGACAGATATTGTAAGTTTGAATGACAGTGTCAGATAATCACTAATCACTGGCTCACTGTAACAGAACCAAAACAAGCCAACTCAGTCAGGACAGACCCATAAAGTTGAGAGCTGCCCCGGGCGCCAGCCAGCGGTTATGATTTCAACAGACTTTTCACAGAAACAGGAATGAAGGGTTAACCGCACATGACTAACAATTTTTCTCAAAAACCGTCCGGTCGCTTAGTTCCAGGAGCCCCAAGACGAAAAAGGGGAAAGGAGGCAGATGAGGGAGGAGGAAGACGGGTACGTTTTGTAATACACTTTCACTTCCCATGGTGGAGGTCTATTCTATTTTGATCCCCTCTGTTGCTTTTTTTTGCTTTATTCCTCTGGGGCAGGGGCTTTCACTCATGCAGATATGAGCCCACAAACACACCAAAAACATGGTTGAATGTCAATGTAACGTCAATGCAACGTTAGCTTTGAGTGTAGCCTGTCTTGATAGTTGTTGTTGGGAGCCCCTGCTCTGCTGTATTCCGTTTCCTCCATGGTTCTGTGGTGGGGCTCAGGAGGCCTGGTTGGGCCTTGTTTTTCACAGGAACAGGTGTCACCCCAACTGCCCACAACCAGCGGTGAGAGAGGGTTGGAACTACGCAGAGACAATGAGACCCCTGTGGCAACATCAGGCACATGTGTATGCACTGACTGTACAGGCACACATAGACACAGGTATCCAAGCACAGTGCTGCAATGCTTTGACAGAGAACTGCCAGATGTAGGCTAAGTTGTTGTGTGTCCTATGCCCCCCTCTCATGCACAAACCATAGAACTACATAGCATCATAGTGAATATAGAAACTCATAGTTCATTTTAGATGCTATTTTTTATTAATCCCATTCCCCTTACGTATTCTTAATTTGTTAAAACTGGCAGAGGTGAGAGACTAGGGAGGAGAGGCAGTAATTTAAATGGTATTTCAAAGCAACCTGCTGTAGCATCCCACACATCCGTTCTACAGGCTACATGGGCGGGACTCTAGTCCTCTCTGACCTACTGGCTGCTAGGGTCAGTTATTGAGCAATAAGCATGACTTTTACTTCAACACAAGCTGTGATGTTCTGTAGATAAGCCCTTAATAACGGAACTTCATCTTAGTTGACTGGCCAAAGGACAAGGTAACTGACAGGCGTTCTTTTGAGATAAACTGTAATAAAGTTGTGATGTATTTTGGTGTATACAAGAAATGAGGACATGTGTGACACATATCTGGTATCTTTCATTGATGGTGAGCTCTAATGGTGACACAAGTCTTTATTGTCAAATTTAAGGGCAATCTCATTCTCTGAACAATCTCAATATGCAGCTCATCACTAACAAAACACCAAAAACTATATTTCTCATACAGAATGCCAGTTTAAGTGTGTGTTGGGAGGGGGGGGGGGGTGAGATGTCCTGTCCTTATACACCCAGACAGGGCCCCTTCAATTGACACAAACATAGCCATTTGGTCACACAGTGTCCATTCTCCTGTCTGTACCAAGTCAAAGAAATGCCCAACCCAAAAACACTGCATCCACCGGGGTGGTTCTAAAGCATACAGCCTTTGACACAACATTAGAGGCTTTTGGATCAAGTTGTGAGTTAACCATGCAGTGCTGGTATAAGTAGTGTAGGGATTTCCCCAGATTGTTCTCTTTCTCCTCATACAGCTAGGATACATACACTGATATATGAAATACAATGTTTCCTTTAATATCTAGGGAATGACATGCACTGTACATACACATGTAGTATGGTATGGGCATACAGTGAGATCAATACACTCTTAGAACAAAGGGTTCCAGATGGGTTCTTTAGCTGTCCCCATAGGAGAACCCTTTTTGGTTGCAGAAATAACTCTTTATGGTTCCAGGTTCCAGGTTTTATGGTTCCTTTCGGGTTCTATGTAAAACTCTCTGTAAAGGGTTTTACATGGAACCCAAAGGGGTTCTACCTGGAACCAAAAATGATTATTCAAAGGGTTCTCCTATGGGGACAGCTGAAGAACCCTTTTAGGTTCTAGATAGCACCTTTGTTTTTAAGAGTGTAGGGTTCTCATTTTTTTAAATGGTTCTGTGATGTATTTCACCTGGGGGAGCAGAAATAGTGGGTCAATATACTAGGTCATAAAATGCCATTGATCCAACATTATGTTGGGTGGTTTGTGATTGGGCTGTAATGGGATCTTATGTTTTACATATTGTGTTGCCAAAGTAGGCCGTTCATTAATCTATTGGATGTTATGAGCGATTATCAAAATTATAACAGTCTGGAAGTATTTTTGGGTAAGGTATCCTATTTAGGTAAACTGAGCATCTAGACTGTTGTGTTATCCATTACTATATGATATACAGCTGACATGTTCAGTATGTAGCCTTCAAAATGATATGCATGGCCTGGTGAATGAAGAATAGGAATAGGTACAATTTTGCATTTATGGACTCTTGAGTAAAATCAGGCATATTGGATGTGTGTGGGCTCTCTTATTCTGATGTGTGAAAGTGTTTTTAGCAGAATTGTTTTTCTGTTTTGCTTCATTGACTACAAGATTGGATGGAGCCACAAAAGGCCACTGACTGTTGAGAGAAAACTAAAACAGTTTAACTGACAATCTTTCTAAAACAAACAAAGATCAGGTGGAGTCAAGCCACTCTAAGCAGAATATTGTCTTATAATGAAAACAATAGTGCGCTAGGATGGTTTGGCTGTCTAAAAGACTCCAGAACACTTATAGCTGCAGCATGGGTTTGAATCCGGCACTGCTATTTCAACAAACTCTCCCCTCTCCATCTCTTTCATATCAAATAAACATAAAATATGTGAGAACTATGCCTACAATAATAACAATTATTATTATTATTAATAAATTAATTCATAGGTTTACTTAATTCCGTTATACATAGTATTTTTTATTATTATTATACCAATACAATAGGTTATCCAGTTATGACAATATGGGTAGTGAAAATATAAAATATAAATTCAAATTTGATTGAAATTATAGCTCATATTTTACAATGTAGCCTACCAATCATGTGCTGGCTCAAAACCCTGAATTTCATGCGACATAGGTTTTCGTTACAATGGGTCAAAGAAAACGTGGGGGGAAAAAGCACACATTAATTCTTCATGTCCATATCCATCAAACGAAAGAAACAGTGCCAATAGCTCCATTTAGTCCCGCATGGGACGGTCGGGCAGCCCCGCTTTCTGTGCGTTTCGGCTTCTGGTACTGCACTTCCTGGATTTTAGCGAGCGATTCCGCGCACACATGTCCCATCGATGCTACATGGTTTGTGGGTGTGTGGTATCTAGTGGAGAAGAACAAGAGCCTGTACATAATACCTACTATTCGCACACATGTATCCTTTATCAATTTAAAGCTTTATCTAGGAGAGACATCGTTGCGCTTTGATTTGCCTTACAGGAGATGGTTCGGGACGGCGGCATTCAAGTTCGATTCAAACAGGTGGAATACAGTAGGTGTCGGGTGGAGTTGGGAGGAGGAAGGTATCACGACAGCACGGGCTGCTATCTATCCTTCTAATTAGTAGCGGACCTGTGCCATATATGGACTCTGTCTTATTATATAGCCTTATTTATGTAAAATAGGCTACCACGTTTTATTGTCTCCTCCAGGACAGTAAAATTGTGATATTCAAACGGCGAATCTTTATTAGCTTGGAGACCATTGACACACAGGTGGGAGATACCCGTTTCTTAGGACGGCCCCTCTTTCAGTTCCTCAGAGCAGGATATGAGCTACTGACATTTGTTATTACCCTTTGGGACAGGAGGCGAACGGTTTCTGCTAACAGGTGTGAGAGAGAGCACACCAATCTTCATAGCCTGATACGGAATCCTTCCTCATTGTTCGCAGGAATATCAATCTAAGTCATATGTTGATCCCTTTCTAGCCAAGAGAGATACATTTAACGGTTCATTGAAACATACATAGAATAAAATAGTATATTATTATATATTTTTAAGACCCAGTCCTCCTATTTAAAAGGACACGGGACATCAGAGAGAAACCATGTCAATGAGAAAACCCAGCTTGAATTTACCCAAAATGAGCAGAAACTCGGTGGTGTTGGAAGGAGAGATGTTCGGCGAATTTCAGAACTGGTGTCTCCGTACTTACGGGGACTCGGGTAAAACAAAGACAGTCACCCGGAGAAAATACAATAAGATTCTCCAGACCCTTTTACACACCGACGACTCGGACGCCGTCTACATCGAGAGCAACCACATCAACGCCAAATTCAAATTCTGGGTGAAATCCAAAGGGTTCCAGGTCGGGACCATTCAAGGGGACCTGAACAAGAATGGAGCCACTGACATACCTGTCCTGTACGTCCCCATCAAGGTGACGGTTAGTAAATGTTCCTCTTTCATTGCTGTGCGCGTAAATGTGTGTGTGGTCTATGATGCCCATATAAATGTATGTATTGAGTCCTAGCACGCTACCGTTGCTCTACCATAACTTTCCTTGGACCTTTGATCCACCCCAATAGGCCGTTCTTATCTTAAGATGACACGCATTCATTCCTGCCCCTACTGTCATGGGCCAGGCAGTGCCACTATGCGTACAGCGCTTCTATATTAAGCTACTACCCGGTTTGAGCAAATAGCATCGCCCTGACAATGATGATAGACAATGATTTTTGCAGCAAAGACAAATTAGGCTAAAAGCCAATATCCAGAGACACATGATGGCATGATAGTCAAGTGTGTGTGTTTGCTTGCAGGTGTCCAAGCCATATTGGTTTGACCGATTGCGTTTTGATGGTTGTCGTGTTGCTGAAGAGACTGGGTAGAGAGAGAAGGTGTATATATAGATGCCCATCCCACCGCTAGCCCGTGTGCGCGCATTTGTAGCTCACATTGGCAGCGGAGGGGGGGCAAATGAAAAATAAATGATAAAATACCGGTAAAAAATAAATAAAACATTCGTATGAGATATTTCATTCCTGACATAGAGTACATTTGCCAGTTCGCAATATTTACATTATCTTGTACATTTATGTCTCAAATCAATTCAATTCCGTTAATGCTTAATTTCATTTAGCCCTTCTATGATGAATATTAAAATATGTGATGCAGACGTGGATACAGCTGACAAAAATTGAAGAACTAATTCCATTTCACCTTTGTGTTCACCTGGTGTTAGACAGTCATTCTAAAATTGCATTTGTGCAGCCTATTCTTTCAATGTTCTTCTAATAATGTTTTATATTGAAAGTTGAGTGGGGTAAAGTGGCCTGAAAAGATAGACATCTGTGACTATAAATGACAATGTAACCTCAATGCCAGTTTATATAGATCCAGGTTCAGACAGGGACAGGACAACTAAAGATTGTGCATCAAAATCAAGGATTTACAGACATGATTACACATTTCAAAGTCACCCATTCACCTGCTGAGCTTGTCTAATGCACCTGCTGCTGCTGCTTATTTACATGCCTCAGCATCTGAGTCACATGAAACGGTTGCGCTCCTGTCTGCTCCCCTCTTGATAATGTGTCTGTCCTAGATTTGAACAGGCTATTCTGAAACTGTCCCTCTCTCTTTCCTCTTTCTCTCTCTCTCCCCCTCTCCCTATTTCTTTCCATCCTCTCCCTTTCTTTCTTTCTTTCTATCTTTCTCTCTCCACATCTCCTTCTCCTCCTCTGAGCTGACTTCATTGAGGTTGTGTGAAAGGATTCAATGGAGAGTCTGGTCATCTACATTTACATTTACATTTAAGTCATTTAGCAGACGCTCTTATCCAGAGCGACTTACAAATTGGAAAGTTCATACATATTCATCCTGGTCCCCCCGTGGGGAATGAACCCACAACCCTGGCGTTGCAAGTGCCATGCTCTACCAACTGAGCCACACGGGACCATCTATAGGGGGCATGCTGCTAGACAAGTGCAGAGTCTGTTATTTCCGTTCCAAACAGGGTCAAGGCTCTCTCTGATTGCTTTTGGACCATTTGTAAATGACCACTGTTGAAAGTTTCTCTGTAGAAAGATAGTATACAATACATGCCTTAAATATACTCAAAATGCAATCACAAAAATACATTAGTTACCCAGCTTTTGTCTGCAGACAGACAGTCATATGACTTGTTGACTTGCTGAACTCTGATAGTAGGCTAATTTGTGCGGGCCGGATACAGACATTTTTGAAGGAGCTGTTACTCCGCTCTCAGCTAAACACAGAGTCAACCCCACTCATTGCAGCTTCTTGGCAGAAGCTAAGGCAGAAGCTAAGGCAGAAGCTAAGGCAGAAGCTAAGGCAGAAGCTAAGGCAGAAGCGGTAAGTCTGCTTTTTGTCTTGAGGCAGCAGGGTCATATTTTGACTGACTGTGAGACACAGTGTGCTCTCACCCAGACCTGCTGCTATTTTATTTATTTCAGTGGGTCACGACAAGTGGAGAGTACTGTAGGTTTAATGCTGGAGAGATAGATCAATAGTGATGATGGAAACACAGTCTTGCTCCCTTCGGGGTTCTGTCAAGATGCGTGAGCTTTCACCCTCACTGCTTGTTTTCTATTGGAGGTTTTGACCACTTGTAAATTGGACTGTTAGTGTGTGTGTGGGTGTCTGTTTGTTTGTGGAAGGGAGGGTGAGTGTGTGTTTTTAGCTGGGTAAGTTGTTGTTGTGTGTGTGTGTGTGGTTACATGTGAGATTCCTGAGTGAGCAGGTTGTAAATCTGTTCTAAGTGCCAGTAGAGCCATGGCATGGTAGGCAGTGTGTGGATGAATGAGGCCAGAGCTCTGGAAAGCTGCCTGAGGCCTGGAGAAACCTGGAGGAGGACGCCACACACACTGAACCCGCTCCCAACCTGTGTGCAAGTGCGTGTGTGTGTGTACATGTGTGCATGCATGTTTGCACAACAGACTAGAGTGTGTGTTTTATGACGGGTGAAAGTGTGTGTAAGTGTGTGTAATTCCCTCACATACAGGTATTCAATGTTTGTGCAACAGGCAGCCATGTAGTACTGCTCCTTCACTTCCTGTGTTGGCACATAATTATATGTTTGGACAGTGTGGATCATCTTCGGTAGGTTTTTATTAAACTGCTCTGAAGGATGGCATCACTCTAGTGTAGAAAATAGACTTCAGACTAATGTTTTTAGGAGAAGCATCCAGCCGTCAGATGGCAAATCAAAGACAGAAAAGGCCACTCTAGCAGGAACTCTGTAAGAAATGTGACCTTTAACAACCTTTAGCATGATAACAACGGAGGATAAGATCATCTGAATCAACACTTAGTGAAGGAAAAACAGGTGGCTTTTTCACATTCCTGACCCGAACCCAAAAATTACGAGCCAGCACAGTAGGATTCAGGTCGGCACGATAGTATGAAAAGGGTCAAGGTGTGATCTTATTAAGAGAGAGAGTGGGTTGAGACAGCAGGACAGAGGTGTATCACAGTAGCAGCACATTGAAAAACTGTCGGACAAAGAGAGAGAGGAACAATGGGACAGTCACGGCATTAGGAAGAGCGAGAACGAGGCAGCGAAAAAGAGAGAGAGAAATAGAGAGGGACGGAGAGAGAAAGAGGGGAAGAGAAAATAGTGTGTGTTGCTGAGAGGAAGCAGCACCACAGCTTAGCCATCACATGGAGTTGACACCAGCGTCTCGGCGGCTCCTATTAATAGGTCTTAACGCTTTTCTCTTTCCTCCACTGGCAGAGGGCCCTCTCTCTCTTGTTCTCTCTCCCTCTACCTCTCCCCCCCTCTCTCTCTCCCTCTACCTCTCTCCCGTTCTCTCTCTCTCATTCTCTCTCCCGTTCTCTCTCTCTCATTCTCTCTCCCGTTCTCTCTCTCTCATTCTCTCTCTCTCATTCTCTCTCCCGTTCTCTCTCTCTCATTCTCTCTCCCCCTCTCTCTCCCTCTCTCTCTCTCTCTCTCGCTCTTCCCCCCCTCTCTCGTTCTCTCTCTCGCTCTTCCCCCCTCTCTCGTTCTCTCTTCCCCCCTCTCTCTCTCTCTCTCTCTCTCTCTCTCTCTCTCTCTCTCTCTCTCTCTCTCTCTCTCTCGCGCTCTTCCTCCCTCTCTCTCTCTTGTTCTCGCTCTCTCTCTCGCTCTCGCTCTTCCTCCCTCTCTCTCTCGCGCTCTTCCTCCCTCTCTCTCTCTCTCTTCCTCCCTCCCTCTCTCTCTCTCTCTCTTCCTCCCTCTCGCTCTCACCTGCTACTCCTACTCTTAGAGAAGCCTGACTTGGCTAAGTGCAGTTTGATCAACTGTTGCTGCTCTGTCCTCATGCTCTTCTCAACACGTTGTCTGTCAGCTGCTCTGTCCTCATGCTCTTCTCAACACGCTGTCTGTTGCTGCTCTGTCCTCATGCTCTTCTCAACACGCTGTCTGTCAGCTGCTCTGTTCTCATGCTCTTCTCAACACGCTGTCTGTTGCTGCTCTGTCCTCATGCTCTTCTCAACACGCTGTCTGTCAGCTGCTCTGTCCTCATGCTCTTCTCAACACGCTGTCTGTCAGCTGCTCTGTCCTCATGCTCTTCTCAACACGCTGTCTGTTGCTGCTCTGTCCTCACGCTGTCTGTCAGCTGCTCTGTCCTCATGCTCTTCTCAACACCCTGTCTGTCAGCTGCTCTGTCCTCATGCGCTTCTAAACACGCTGTCTGTTGCTGCTCTGTCCTCATGCTCTTCTCAACGCGCTGTCTGTCAGCTGCTCTGTGCTCATGCTCTTTTCAACACGCTGTCTGTCAGCTGCTCTGTCCTCATGCTCTTCTCAACACGCTGTCTGTCAGCTGCTCTGTCCTCATGCTCTTCTCAACACGCTGTTTGTCAGCTGCTCTGTCCTCATGCTCTTCTCAACACGCTGTCTGTTGCTGCTCTGTCCTCATGTTCTTCCCAACACTCTGTCTGTTGCTGCTCTGTCCTCATGCTCTTCTCAACACACTGTCTGTTGCTGCTCTGTCCTCATGCTCTTCTCAACACGCTGTCTGTCAGCTGCTCTGTCCTCATGCTCTTCTCAACACGCTGTCTGTCAGCTGCTCTGTCCTCATGTTCTTTCCAACACGCTGTCTGTTGCTGCTCTGTCCTCATGCTCTTCTCAACACACTGTCTGTTGCTGCTCTGACCTCATGCTCTTCTCAACACGCTGTCTGTCAGCTGTTCTGTGCCCATGCTCTTCTCAACACACTGTCTATTGCTGCTCTGTCCTCGTGCTCTTCTCAACACGCTGTCTGTCAGCTGCTCTGTGCCCATGCTCTTCTCAACACACTGTCTGTCAGCTGCTCTGTCCTCATGCTCTTCTCAACACGCTGTCTGTCAGCTGCTCTGTCCTCATGCTCTTCTCAACATGCTGTCTGTCAGCTGCTCTGTGCCCATCCTCTTTTCAACACGCTGTCTGCCAGCTGCTCTGTGCCCATGTTCTCCTCAACACACTGTCTGTTGCTGCTCTGTCCTCATGCTCCACTCAACACTCTGTCTGTTGCTGCTCTGTCCTCATGCTCTTCTCAACACGCTGTCAGCTGCTCTGTCCTCATGCTCTTCTCAACACGCTGTCAGCTGCTCTGTCCTCATGCTCTTCTCAACACACTGTCTGTTGCTGCTCTGTGCCCATGCTCTTCTCAACACACTGTCTGTCAGCTGCTCTGTCCTCATGCTCTTCTCAACACGCTGTCTGTCAGCTGCTCTGTCCTCATGCTCTTCTCAACACGCTGTCTGTCAGCTGCTCTGTCCTCATGCTCTTCTCAACATGCTGTCTGTCAGCTGCTCTGTCCTAATGCTCTTCTCAACATGCTGTCTGTTGCTGCTCTGTCCTCACACTGTCTGTCAGCTGCTCTGTCCTCATGCTCTTCTCAACACGCTGTCTGTCAGCTGCTCTGTCCTCATGCTCTTCTCAACATGCTGTCTGTCAGCTGCTCTGTCCTCGTGCTCTTCTCAACATGCTGTCTGTCAGCTGCTCTGTCCTCATGCTCTTCTCAACACGCTGTCTGTCAGCTGCATTCTTTAACCTAAACCAGAGAGGGACGAGAGGATAGAGAGAAAGAGGGGACAGAAAAAAGTGCAATGTTCTGTTTATATAAAGACTTGAGTTATTGTATTTGGTCATAGAAATTAGCAAGCTTTTTCATTCTCCTGGGGCCATATGTATCAAGTGTCTCAGAGTGCTGATCTAGGATCAGGTCCCCCATGTCCATTTTAATTGTATCCACTGTGATTTAAAAGGCAAAACTGATCCTTAATCATCACTCCTACTCTGAAACGCTTGATTCGGCCCCAGTTTAGCTGTTCTCAGGTCAGGTATTTAGAGTAGGAGTGGAGGTCTACTGCAGTAGGAGTCAGTCAGAAAGTTATTTAAGACGGTCAAACAGGATATCGTATGTCCGTGGAAATAGGAGACAGATGAACATCAATGAGGTTTCTGTGTTTGGCATCATGTGCAATTACCAGCAATAGAACAAATCTTTCCCCATAGGGTCACATGAGCGTCTGTCCCGGTCAGAGCCCTGTCCAGCAGCAGCCCCACACTACAGGGCCATGTTCATTAAGCACCAAACATAAGAAAATGGACTGAAACAAGGATGGACAACCTCGAGTTGTCCAATAAGAAACATTCATTTTTTGTTTTCTGTTGCAAAAACGCTTCTTAACGTTTTCCGCTGGATGCCCTAATGAACAAAACCCATGGCTCAGTCACAACCCATCCTCTGCTCCTCTTCTGGGCTGAGGAGGAAAAACAGGATAATAGAAATAGACATACTGGAGTGTACAGCACAGGAAACTGAGATGGCTCTTACAGTATCAAATGTTTAAAGGGTTAGTTTGTGTGTCCTGTCTATTTTGCCCTGTGTGTAAAACTATCTGCCTGTTTTGTGTGTCTGTGTGTTTGAGGAGCTATTTGTGTGTTCATGTGTGATGTATGCTCATGTGGGGGGTGCGTGATGGGAGGATGCGCTGTGTTTTCTCTGTGTGTGTATCTACTTTCCACCCCTTCCTCTCTCTCCTCCTATTTCCTCCTCCTCCCACTGCCCTCCGTGGTGGCGACGTGTCGATGGCCTGGGGTTTAATGGTGGCCTGCGGGGATAACTTAATTGGGACGGCCCCCTTATCAGACCTGGGATCTCTAATCTCAAAGGGCCCCTTATCCCGCAGAAATAAATAAGACTAAATTGACGTGAATGGGAAGGCCTCTGGTTGTGTGCCCCCCCCCCCCCCGCCCCTGCCCTCTGAGGCCCGGGGTGCGTCTGTTGGGGAGCGGTAGGAGGGCGTTAATTGCAGGGCCGGGGTGAAGCAGGGGGCATGCTCCCCTCTCCAAACCGAGGGGCTGCAGTCACAGCAGTCACCCAGTGAAAGTCACTCATAGCGGGGAAGAGCATGGCAGGGGGGGTAGGGTTAGGGTTGGGTTGTGGAGCTGGAGGGGTTGAGGTGAAATTAAAGATTCCCTCAATGTGTCAGCTGTTGGTATGTAGAGAAAAAAAAGTGTACTATTTAACACTGTACCATTAATTGGTTAGAGGGCCTCAAATATCACATTAATTTGTCTACTGTATACATGAATCGTGCAATGTTGGTTCCTGTTTCAGTCAAGTCTTTGGTCACGTCCAGGTGTGTCAAACAAAAACACCCTAATGGTTAGTTGACAATAGAGCATCCCACATTGCAGGTGTTGTCTGCAGGAGGAAGTTGGTGAAGAGAAACTGCAGAAACTTGCAGTCGACTGCAGTCAAAACTTCATGAACTTTGATCATATGGTTTTTGTAAAGTTCATGCAGTCGTCATGTAGGCGTAAGTCAGAAAATGTTTATCCCCATAATGCAACAGACTTTGGAAGGCGGCGACCAATAATGGCCACTGACTTGACAAAAGTGATTCTCTCGAACGCGCCTTTTGATTTTTCAGGCTTGGCCCGCCTACCCAAACTTGTGTTTTTTTTGGGAGAGTTGTCTGATGAATTATTATTCATTTTTTATGTCCGAGACTACTACAGCCTATCACTAACTAACAGGGAAGAAATACAACCTTTACATCCTTTTAATTACATTTTTTTACTTTCTGTCCCTAATACTAAAACTGAAACGAAATAATGTGAAAACGAAATATAAATGTTTTATCAAACTAAAACTGAATAAAAACTAGTAAATCAAGTCGTAAAAGTAACTAAAACTGAATTTCAAATAAAAATAGAAAACGAATAGAATTAAAAACACAAAACTATAATAACCTTGGTGTGAGTGTGGGAACAGCTATCTGCTGGCTGTGCAGCTGTAAATCGTTGACTGGCAGTAATTGTGTTACAGAGAGAGGGATGTAGGAGAGGAGAAAGGAGTGGGAGAACTAATAACGAGAGAGAGATGGGATGGGATGAGGCAGGGGATACGTTTTTTTTTTTTTGTCCGCTCTGGATCCGCCTGTCTACACACACACACACACACGGACACGCACACGGACACGCACATGCGGTATAACGAAATCCACTTAATTTAGTGTGGATTCAATGGAGGGGCCATCCAAAGTGTCCAGGGGCTGTTCAGTTCTCTGTCTGAGGTCCGCTCTGGAGTGTTCTACTTCTCTGGTCACATCTGTGTTCTTTCTATATTTTACTATGAATGTGTTTTTTGTTAGCTTGGGGTATTGTGTATTCTGGTGTGTGAGACTGTGTGTGTATTTCTGTGTAGGATACTGCTTTTGTATGATTTCGTTCAATCAGTTTAACATTAAAAAAAAGACCTCTGGTAAAGGAAATGCATACTACACCTTAGCAGACTACATACAGTAATAGTAGTCCCTCTGTAGAATTAAAGAGAAAGTTCACCCAAAGTCAATAGTACCTACAGTAGGTATCATAAGTATTCACCCCCCCCGGATTTTTTCACATTTTGTTGCATTACAACTAGAGGTCGACTGATTAATTGGAATGGCCGATTAATTAGGGCCGATTTCAAGTTTTCATAACAATCCGAAATCTGTAATTTTGGACGCCGATTTTGCAACAAAAAAAAAGTACACCTTTATTTAACTAGGCAAGTCAGTTAAGAACACATTCTTATTTTCAATGACGGCCGAGGAACGGTGGATTAACTGCCTTGTTCAGGGGCAGAACGACAGATTTTACCTTGTCAGCTCAGGGATTCAATCTTGCAACCTTACGGTTAACTAGTCCAACGCTCTAACCACCTGCCTCACGAGGAGCCTGCCTGTTACGCGAATGCAGTAAGAAGCCAAGGTAAGTTGCTAGCTAGCATTAAACTTATCTTATAAAAAAACAATTAATCAATCATAATCACTAGTTATAACTACACATGGTTGATGGTATTACTAGTTTATCTAGCGTGTCCTGCGTTGCATATAATCGATGCAGTGCGCATTCACGAAAAAGGACTGTCGTTGCTCCAACGTGTAACTAACCATAAACATCAATGCCTTTCTTAAAATCAATACACAGAAGTATATCTTTTTAAACCTGCATATTTAGCTAAAATAAATCCAGGTTAGCAGGCAATATTAACCAGGTGAAATTGTGTCACTTCTCTTGCGTTCATTGCACGCAGAGTCAGGGTATATGCAACAGTTTGGGCCGCCTGGCTCATTGCGAACTAATTTGCCAGAATTTTACGTAAATATGACATAACATTGAAGGTTGTGCAATGTAACAGGAATATTTTGACTTATGGATTTCACCCGTTAGATAAAATACGGAACGGTTCCGTATTTCACTGAAAGAATAAACGTTTTGTTTTCGAGATGATAGTTTCCGGATTCGACCATATTAATGTCCTAAGGCTCGTATTTCTGTGTGTTATTATGTTATAATTAAGTCTATGATTTGATAGAGCAGTCTGACTGAGCGATGGTAGGCACCAGCAGGCTCGTAAGCATTCATTCAAACAGCACTTTCGTGCGTTATGCCAGCAGCTCTTGCTCTGCATGGGTAACGCTGCTTCGAGGGTGGCTGTTGTCGATGTGTTCCTGGTTCGAGCCCAGGTAGCGGCGAGGAGAGGGATGGAAGCTATACTGTTACACTGGCAATACTAAAGTGCCTATATGAACATCCAATAGTCAAAGGTATATGAAATACAAATCATATAGAGAGAAATAGTCCAATAATAACTACATCCTAAAACTTCTTACCTGGGAATATTGAAGACTCATGTTAAAAGGAACTACCAGCTTTCATATGTTCTCATGTTCTGAGCAAGGAACTTAAACGTTAGCTTTCTTAGATGGCACATATTGCACTTTTACTTTCTTCTCCAACACTTTGTTTTTGCATTATTTAAACCAAATTGAACATGTTTCATTATTTATTTGAGTCTAAATAGATTTTATTGATGTATTATATTAAGTTAGAATAAGTTTTCATTCAGTATTGTTGTAATTGTCATTATTACAAAAAAACTACAAAATTTGGCCGATTTCGGTATCGACTTTTTTTGGTCCTCCAATAATCGGTATCGGTATCGGCGTTGAAAAATCATAATCGGTCGACCTCTAATTACAACGTGTCATTGAAATAGATTTAATTGTGATTTTATTTTTCATTGTAAAATCTGGCTTACCAAATCACATAATAAGATAAATGGACTCAGTGTGTGAAATAATAGGGGTTGACATCAGTAATTTGTGAATGACTACCCCTTCCTTTGTCCCCCATACACTATATATACAAAAGTATGTTGACACCCCTTCAAATTAGTGGTTCGGCAATTTGCTGACAGGTGTGTAAAATCGAGCACACAGCCATGCAATCTCCATAGAAAAAAAAAGAATGGCCTTACTGAAGAGCTCAGTGACTTTCAACATGACACCGTCATAGGATGCCACCTTTCCGAACAAGTCAGTTCATCAAATTTCTCCCCTGCTAGAGCTGCCAGATTGTCACCAGCCTATTCAGACAGACCAAAGTTAAAAAGAGCTTAAGTCATGTGCAGAACAACTGTGGCATTTTTCATCACATTTTCATGCTGTCACTCGAGCTGCAGAAGGTGCCAAACCTCTGGAAGCATGATACTGTTGTTCCCGTGGCAAAAAGCTAATCCCCCAATGTGCTAAATAACTTTAGGCCAGTGGCACTGACATCCTTGGTGATGAAATCATTTGAGAAGGATATACTGCGTCAGGTTGAGAATTCCCGGGACCCCCTGCAGTTTGCTTACACGGCCAAGCGGGGGGGTGGAGGACGCCACTCTAACCCTACTCAACTTCCTCTGCAAGCACCTGGAGGGCCCAAAAATCCATGCAAGGCTTCAGTTCATCGACTTCTCGTCTGCCTTTAATACTATCCAGCCTCACATACTAGCAGAGAAGCTCCTCTCCCACTTCAAGCTGGACGTGAGCATTGTGCGCTGGATAGTGGACTTCCTTACCGACCGGTCCCAACAAGTGGCGTCATGTCAAAGCAGCTCTGCTCCTCCACTGGATCTCCACAAGGTTGCGTGCTCTCTCCTCTCCTGTACATACTCTACACTAATGTCTGTCGTAGCGAATATGAAAACAGGCACATCATCAAGTTTGCTGATGACTCGTTCATCGTCAGTCTACTACAGGATGAAAAGTCTGAGCATGGGCCTTCCTCCAACTGAATGTCTCCCAAACTAAAGACATGGCCATTGACTTCAGAAGGCAGCCACTAAACCCCACACCCAACATGGTCATGGAAAATGACATTGAGCTGGTCAGTACCTACAAGTACCCGGGAATAGTGCTGGACAACAAGTTGACGTTTGAGGAGAACACAGATGCCATCTGTAAAAAGGGACAGCAGCGGCTTTTTGTTGTTGAGAAAGATGAACGATTTTAATGTCAGTAAGACAATGATGACACTGTTATATTGAGTTTTGTTGAATCCATATTGATGTTCTTGATGGTGGCCTGGCTTGGCAATCCTTAATGTTTGCAACAAAAATAGGTTGGACAGGATGGTTAAGGTGGCCAGCTAGGTCATCGGGGTGCAACAGGCACATCTCTCAGTGACATTCAGAAAGCATGTGGTGAGGAGAGGTAACAGTATCCTAGACTGTGCTCCTCTACCATTTTGTTTCTCCCCTCAGGTTGTCGTTTTAGACTTCCCAAACGCAATAGCAACAGATACAAGAACTCCTGTATCCCACGGGCCATAAACTTTCTGAATCTGCTCATGAAATTAAATGTCTATTTATTGCTGCACTTTTGCACAATGATTACTCCTTTTTATCTATCTCATTGTTTCATGTTATGTGTGTATTGGTTGTATGCTGTCACTGTTTTTAATGTTTTATTTATTTATTGTTGAACCCTGACTGCACAACAAATTTCCCAATTGGGACAGTAAAGATAACTTGAACTTGAAAGTCTGAATGTCCTTGAGTGGCTCAGCCAGAGCCCGGACTTGAACCAGATCGAACATCTCGGGAGAGACCTGAAAATAGCTGTGCAGCGATGCTGCCCATCCAACCTGACAGAGGTTGAGAGGACCTACAGGGAAGAATGGGAGAAACTCCCTAAATGCAGGTGTGCCAAGCTTGTAGCATCATACCCAAGAAAACTTGGGGCTGTAATCGCTGCCAAAAGTGCTTCAATCCAGGTGTGCATGACTCTTAGGCTGCGTTTTACACAGGCTGCACTATTTTTATATTTTTTCCACTAATTGGTCTTTTGACCAATCACATCACATCTTTTCACATATCTTTTTCAAAGCTGATCTGATTGGTCAAAAGACCAATTAGTGGAAAAAAATATCAGAATTGGGCTGCCTGTGTAAACACAGCCTTAAACGTACTTATATATATTTTTCTATTGTGTTATTGACGTTTGTTTATCCCATGTGTAACTCTGTGTTGTTTGTGTCGCACTGCTTTGCTTTATCTTGGCCAAGTCGCAGTTGTAAATGAGAACTAATTCTTAACTGGCCTACCTGGTTAAATGAAGGTGAAATAAAATAAAAAATAAATAAATAAACTCAAGAAGCCTCAGCTGTAATCGCTGTCAAAGGTGTTTCTAACATGTATTGCCTCAGGGGGATGAATACTTATCTAATCAAGGTACACTTTATAATTGGCTCATTCATCCCCCTCCTCTCCCCTGTAACTATTCCCCAGGTCGTTGCTGCAAATGAGAACGTGTTCTCAGTCAACTTACCTGGTAAAATAACGGTAAAATAAAATAAAAAAATAAATAAAAAAACAGCTAACTGACAAAATAATGGAAACACTTGAGTAAATTAGGGACACAAAGTATATTGAAAGCCGGTGCTTCCACAAAGGTGTGGCAATTAACATCCCATCATGCGTAGAAAAATGCTGGGCAGGCCATTATTTTAGCTACCATGGCTATGCCCCCATCCACAGGGCACGAGTGGTCACTGAATGGTTTGATGAGCATAACAACAGTGTAAACCATATGCCATAGCCATCTCCGTCACCAGATCTCAACCCAATTCAACACTTATGGGAGATTCTGGAGCAGTGCCAGAGACAGCATTATACACCAAAATCAACAAAACACCAAATTATGGAATTTCTCATGGAAGAGTGTGTATTTTTGGGGGGTCTGGGACTCTATTGGAGGGATGTGACACAATCAATTTCTAAGTAGTTTAGGATGATTTTGACTTGCATTGGATGTATGCTACAAATGCTAAAACATGAGCAGTTGAAACCATGGCCAGGTAAACAAAAAACCAAAGCATGGATTGTCAAAGACTCCAGCCACTCTAGTCACAGACTGTTCTCTCTGCTACCCCCCGTCAAGCGGTACCGGAGCGCCAAGTCTAGGCCCAAAAGGCTTCTTAACAGCTTCTACCCCCAAGCCATAAGACTCCTGGATAGCTAATCAAATGGCTACCCGGACTATTTGCATTGTCCCCACCCCCCATTTTTACGCTGCTGCTACTCTCTATTTATTATCCACGCATAGTCACTTTACCTCTACCTACATGTACAGTTGAAGTCTGAAGTTTATATACACCTTAGCAAAATACATTTAAACTCAGTTTTTCACAATTCCTGACATTTAATCCTAGTAAAAATGCCCTGTTTTAGGTCAGTTAGGATCACCACTTTATTTTAAGAATGTGAAATGTCAGAATAATAGTAGAGAGAATGATTTATTTCAGCTTTTATTTCTTTCATCACATTCCCAGTGGGTCAGAGGTTTACATACACTCAATTAGTATTTGGTAGCATTGCCTTTAAATTGTTTAACTTGGGTCAAACGTTTCGGTTAGCCTTCCACAAGCTTCCCACATTAGGTTGGGTGAATTTTGGCCCATTCCTCCTGACAGGGCTGGTGTAACTGAGTCAGGTTTGTAGGCCTCCTTGCTCGCACGCGCTTTTTCAGTTATGCCCACAAATTTTCTATAGGATTGAGGTCAGGGCTTTGTGATGGCCACTCCAATACCTTGACTTTGTTGTCCTTAAGCCATTTTCTCCACCACTTTGGAAGTATGCAATGTCCATTTGGAAGACCCATTTGTGACCAAGCTTTAACTTCCTGACTGATGTCTTGAGATGTTGCTTCAATATATCCATATAATTTTCCTTCCTCATGATGCCATATATTTTGTGAAGTGCACCAGTCCCTCCTGCAGCAAAGCACCCCCACAACATGATGCTGCCACCCCCGTGCTTCACGGTTGGGATGGTGTTCTTTGGCTTGCAAGCCTCCCCCTTTTCCCTCCAAACATAACGATGGTCATTATGGCCAAACAGTTATATTTTTGTTTCATCAGACCAGAGGACATTTCTCCAAAAAGTACGATCTTTGTCACCATGTGCAGTTGCAAACCGTAGTCTGGCTTTTCTATGGCGGTTTTGGAGCAGTGGCTTCTTCCTTGCTGAGTGGCCTTTCAGGTTATGTCGATATAGGACTCGTTTTACTGTTGATATAGATACTTTCGTACCTGTTTCCTCCAGCATCTTCACAGGGTCTTTGCTGTTCTGGGATTAATTTGCACTTTTCGCACCAAAGCACGTTCATCTCTAGGAGACAGAACGCATCTCCTTTCTGAGCGGTATGACAGCTGCGTGGTCCCATGGTGTTTATACTTGCGTACTATTGTTTATACAGATGAACGTGGTACCTTCAGGCGTTTGGAAATTGCTCCCAAGGATGAACCAGACAGTTTTTTTTCTGAGGTCTTGGCTGATTTCTTTAGATTTTCCCATGATGTTAAGCAAAGAGGCACTGAGTTTGAAGGTAGGCCTTGAAATACATCCACAGGTACACCTCCAATTGCCTCAAATGATGTCAATTAGGCTATCAGAAGCTTCTAAAGCCATGACATCATTTTCTGGAATTTTCCAAGCTGTTTAAAGGCACAGTCAACTTAGTGTATGTAAACTTCTGACCCACTGGAATTGTGATACAGTGAATTATAAGTGAAATAATCTGTCTGTAAACAATTGTTGGAAACATTACTTGTGTCATGCACTAAGTAGATGTCCTAACCGACTTGCCAAAACTGTAGTTCGTTAACAAGAAATTTGTGGAGTGGTTGAAAAACGAGTTTTAATGACTCCAACCTAAGTGTATGTAAACTTCCGACTTCAACTGTACATATTACCTCGACTAACTGGTGCCCCCCACAGTGACTCTGTATCGGTACCCCCTGTATATAGCCTCGCTACTGTTATTTTGTTGCTCCTTAATTATTTGTTATTTTTGTTATTTTATTTTTTATTATTATTTTTTTTAACTTCAGTTTATTTTAGTAAATACTTTCTTACCACTATTTTAGTAAATACTTTCTTACCAGGGCTTATAAGTAAGCATTTCACGGTAAGGTCTACCTACACCTGTTGTATTTGGCGCATGTGACAAATAAGATGTGATTTGCTGTCATACAGTACTTTGTGCATAACTATCCCTTTAAGCAGCATATTCATCAAACAGCATAGCAGGCAGGAGACAAGAACGGCAGCCCCAACTATGTGCTATGAAGCCTGTGTGAAGCTTCAAGCTGACAATCTGCTTTTTAAGGAAATTAAGTGTATCTATATGGAGCTTCTCTGTGTGCTGAAACCCGCACGGTGGTGGAACAGATTGATTTTAATGAGAGATGGTATCAGGAGCAGGCATGCAGGTTTGACTCTCCTCTTAGATAATCAGGGATAGATTACACACTCTGTGAAATGACTATCTGCAAGAAGACATGGAGCGCTGTCGTGTGATTTGTACGTGGGTCTGGAGGGTATAAATCCACACTCGGTGCATACAAACAGGCACCCTATTCCCTATATAGTGCACTAATTTTGACCAGAGAACTATGGGGTTAGTGCCAGGTAAGCACAGTACTTGCCAGTGTTCAGGAGTAAAGATGTTGTCAGATGTTAGCCATCTATCCCATAGAGCAGGGAAGGATACTCAAATCTGACTCTGAGCCTGCTGGTTGTCTTTTATTCCTGGTAGTTGATTGACTGATTGTCACAGATTTCCCAGATTCTACTCACTTGGTGTCCCAAGTGTGAATCAACCCCTGATTAGAGGCTCACAATGAAAATCAGCATCAGCACCATGGTTCTGACCTCAAGGGCCAGGAAAGGAAACATGATAGTGAGTTAAGGTTTGTGTCTTTGCACACTGTGTGTGTGAACATGCGCGTGCATGACAGGTTTATTGATTAGTTTGAACCAGTATTTTAATTGGATTGGTGTCAGTGAGTACCCTCCCTACTGAGCGTGCTCAGTGCCCACACTCCTGACCAAGTCAAACTTCAGTTCTGGCTTCACACAGAGAGGAAGTAAGTTACTTTGCCATTACACGATCATCTTATCTCAGAATCTACTGAATAATATGTCATTTAGCTTGGGAGTATGTTCCCATAGTATAATGGATGTCATTTGGTGTCATTAACACACGTCATGTTACAGTATTTAGCCTATAGACCTTGAATGAAATGAATGCTCAGTGACCATTCAGTACACTGTGAAATGTCAACAGAAATCTAGCTCTTAAGGAAAGTTCACTTCTCTTCACTACAGTTTCCTCTCCATCTCATTCTCACCCGCTCTAACCTCTCCAATGAAATGAATGACAGAGAACATGTTCGTGAACATTTTTCCACCCTGTGACAACTTCAAGTACTTTTGTGCTTAAAGATTGGTTTTGTAAATACACTCCAACACATAGTTCTGCTGAAAGATCTAATTGGAGAAGCTGCGCAAAATGGTTGCCTTGCCAGTGACACCAGTAAACCTGTGTACTCCCTCGACAAGTGGAAGTTGTGTGTAGGTCCGCTGTCACGTCTCTGAACTGTCAACAGTATACTGAAACAGCAGCATACTGAAATACTGAAACAGCAGCATACTGAAATACTGAAACAGCAGCATACTGAAATACTGAAACAGCAGCATACTGAGATACTGAAACAGCAGCATACTGAAACAGCAGCATACTGAGATACTGAAACAGCAGCATACTGAAACAGCAGCATACTGAGATACTGAAACAGCAGCATACTGAAATACTGAAACAGCAGCATACTGAAATACTGAAACAGCAGCATACTGAAATACTGAAACAGCAGCATACTGAAATACTGAAACAGCAGCATACTGAGATACTGAAACAGCAGCATACTGAAACAGCAGCATACTGAGATACTGAAACAGCAGCATACTGAAACAGCAGCATACTGAGATACTGAAACAGCAGCATACTGAAACAGCAGCATACTGAGATACTGAAACAACAGCATACTGAAACAGCAGCATACTGAGATACTGAAACAGCAGCATACTGAAACAGCAGCATACTGAGATACTGAAACAGCAGCATACTGAAATACTGAAACAGCAGCATACTGAGATACTGAAACAGCAGCATACTGAAATACTGAAACAGCAGCATACTGAGATACTGAAACAGCAGCATACTGAGATACTGAAACAGCAGCATACTGAGATACTGAAACAGCAGCATACTGAAATACTGAAACAGCAGCATACTGAGATACTGAAACAGCAGCATACTGAGATACTGAAACAGCAGCATACTGAGATACTGAAACAGCAGCATACTGAGATACTGAAACAGCAGCATACTGGAATACTGAAACAGCAGCATACTGGAATACTGAAACAGCAGCATACTGGAATACTGAAACAGCAGCATACTGAAATACTGAAACAGCAGCATACTGAGATACTGAAACAGCAGCATACTGAAATACTGAAACAGCAGCATACTGAGATACTGAAACAGCAGCATACTGAAACAGCAGCATACTGAGATACTGAAACAGCAGCATACTGAGATACTGAAACAGCAGCATACTGAAATACTGAAACAGCAGCATACTGGAATACTGAAACAGCAGCATACTGAAATACTGAAACAGCAGCATACTGAAATACTGAAACAGCAGCATACTGGAATACTGAAACAGCAGCATACTGAAATACTGAAACAGCAGCATACTGGAATACTGAAATGACAGCATGCTGAAACACCATTATGAAACGATATACTGAAATGACAGCATACTGAAACATAGTATACAGTATATGATAATAATATAATATATGCCATTTAGCAGATGCTTTTATCCAAAGGGACATGCAGTCAGGGGTGGGTGAATACATTGGTGGTCCCGGGAGTCAAAACCAATATCCTGGCGTTGCAAGCATGGAGGGAAGAAGGGAGAGATGAAAAAGTAAGAAAAATAAGGAAAAGAGAAAAAGGTAGGGTTCTTCTTCATAATATGAGTGTTTATTAGTCAATATTTATTATGATATGCTGAAAAACATTGAAAATAACAATGACTCTCCTCATAGATAATCAGGGCTAGATTACACTACCCAGCCTCGGATAACATTTCTCAACAACCGTTATAGTCTCCAAAAGTGTTATTATTTTTCACATTGGTGAATTTAAGATCACCTGAGTTAATGGAACAATTATGGTAGCATAATCATAACATATAGAAGTGTTGTTCTAATGAGGTTGGTTTATTACTGTACTATACTTACCTTGTTTATGCAATTAGTATCTTAAATGATCAGTTATCTGTTGGGGTTTCTTGTGGAGTGCATATTTCCTGATATAATTATAAATACATCACATGTATGACATGTTTTATTTATTAAAAGTAAAGAAATATTGACCTAAAACCAAAACTCATTCAAACAATTGAAATATAGAAACATGTTTATTAATGACACATGTGAAACCTTACACACACACACACACACACACACACACACACACAGCCCTAGGGGCCCAAGGTAATGAGTGAGTATAGTAACTGACTGACTGATTCTGAGTGAATGACACAACAGGATCCAAACATATGACCACATCCATGCAAACAGAGGAAAAAACTATCTAAAAGTTCTAGGGCTCGATTCAATTAGATTGGAGTAGGTTGACACCCGCATAGCGGTGGTTTTGGTGGTGTCGGATGTGGAATTCACAAGCAGCTCCTTGTATTACCTTATCGCCTACACTGCCATTGGATGCAACGAAACCCTCCATCTTTATATCCGACAAATCTAATGCAGCCACGTTTAGAAGTTCCTGCAGCCACGTTACAAGTTCAAACATTTGAATGCGTGATGTTCTATTGTAGGCTATAGGCTCTACTCCCGAATAGACTGATAGGCTTTAAATCCCCCCATCCAAATTAACATAGAAAGTGTAGGCTATTGCACAAGTTCTATCGCCCTTTTGAACTTCTAACACAGTAGGGATAATAAGGAAGGGAGTGGTTTGTGATACACCAGCAACCGTGGGGTAATGCTCGATCTGATTTGAGGCGAGACCCTCATTTTAGAAAGAAGATAAAAAGGGCTGGAGTACAGCAGAGTATATATAGAAACTAGTGACACATTGCCACTTATCAAACCAATCAAGTTTTTTGCATTGGTGGAGTTGGCTGGCAGCAGACTGGGCTGAGGGTGAAGCAGGCCAGGTACTGGTGGCAGCAGACTGGGCTGAGGGTGAAGCAGGCCAGGTACTGGTGGCAGCACACTGGGCTGAGGGTGAAGCAGGCCAGGTACTGGTGGCAGCGGACTTGGCACTGGAAGAAGCAGGTTGGACTGTAGTTCTCTAACATTTTGGGCACAAATTTGTTTACGTCCATGTTAGTGATAATTTCTCCTTTGCCAAGATAATCCATCCACCTGACAGGTGTGGCATATCAAGAAGCTGATTAAACAGCATGATCATTGCAGAGGTGCACCTTGTGCTGGGAACCATAAAAGGCCACTCTAAAATGTGCAGTTTTGTCACACAACACAATGCCATGGATGTCTCAAGTTTTGAGCGAGCATGCAATTGGCATGCTGACTGCAGGAATGTCCACCAGAGCAGTTGCCAGATAATTTAATGTTAATTTCTCTACCATAAGCTGCCTCCCAACTACGATTTTGAGAATTTGACAGTACGTCCAACCGGCCTCACAACAGCAGACCACAGGTATGGCGTTGTGTGGGCGAGCAGTTTGCTGATGTCAACTTTGTGAACAGAGTGCCCCATGGTGGCATTGGGGTTATAGTATGGGCAGGCATGAGCTACGGACAACAAACACAATTGCATTTTATTGATGGCAATTTGAATGCACAGAGATACCGTGATGAGATCCTGAGGCCCATTGTCACACCATTCATCTTCCTCCATCACCTCATGTTTCAGCATGATAATGCATGGCCCCATGTTGCATGGATCTGTTCACAATTCCAGGAAGCTGAAAATGTCCCAGTTCTTCCATGGCCTGCATACTCACCAGACATGTCACCCATTGAGCATGTTTGGGGTGACCTGGATCGACGTGTACGACAGCGTGTTCTAGTTCCCGTCAATATCCAGCAACTTTACACAGCTGTTGAAGAGGAGTGGGACAACATTCCACGGGCCACAATCAACAGCCTGATCACCTCCTCTATGCAAAGGAGATGTGTCATGCTGCATAAGGAAAATGGTGGTCACACCAGATTCTGACTGATTTTCTGATCCACGCCCTAACTTTTTTTTGTTAAGGTACAGTATCTGTGACCAAAAGATCTGTATTCCCAGTCATGTGAAATCGTTAGATTAGGGCCTAATGAATTTATCTAAATTGATGTTTTCTAAATTGATGTTTTCTAGATGAACACAAAGTTAGAATGGGCCTATGTGACCAGTATCTGTATGTTGGAGACCTCTCTTACACCCAGAAATATCAGATTCAAACTCCCATTCACAAGCTCTGCAAGTATTAAAATGTAGACAATACACTGAATGCACAAAACATTAGGAACACCTTAATATTGAGTTGCATCCCCTTTTGCCATCAGAACAGCCTAAATTTGTTGGGGCATGGACTCTACAAGGTGTCAAGCGTTCCACAGGGATACTGGCCCTTGGTGGTGGACCATTCTTGACACACACGGGAAACTGTTAAGTGTGAAAAACCCAGCAGCATTGGAGTTCTTGACACACTCAAACCGGTGCGCCTGGCACCTACTACCATACCCCGTTTAAAGGCACTTATATATTTTGTCTTGCCCATTCACCCTCTGAATGGCACACATACACAATCCATGTCTCAAGGCTTAAAAATCCTCCTTTAACTTGTCTCCTCCCCTTCATCTACACTGACTGAAGTGGATTTAACAAGTGTCTTCAATAAGGGATCATTGCTTTCACCTGGATTCACTTGGTCAGTCTATGTCATGGAAAGAGTTCCTAATGCTTTGTACATTGTGTACGCTCGTTGATCAGCAAATATGGAGTTTCGCCTAGCAACTATCTTCATTTGGTTCCGTTACGGCCGGTATGTACTTCCAAAAAAGGTCTAAATATTTACAATACAAATGTACAAGCAACCGAGATTGAATTAACAAATACATAGATAGTCACCTGATTTTCTTTTGACTAGCTAACTCTTACAGCTCCCCCCCATTGAAAGTGAATGCTACTGTAACGTTACCAAATGATATGCGTGACCGTACTAACAAACTTAACTAGCTGAATAGCATTTACAAAATGGGCAATAACTTAACCTTAGTAACGTTAGCAGATTGCATGATATTTTAGATCTCACCAACTTTGATAGTTCTCTTACCTATGAAAATGAATGCTAGAGCTACTGTAACGTTACTGTACCGTTACCAGCAGAGGTGGGTGCTGAAAATCTGTAATAAGTAAAAGTACTGTTACTTACAATGTAATTTACTCAAGTAATAGTAGCCTGCTTAAGAAACTACCTAAGTAAAAAAGTATTCGGTCAGAAAATGACATAAGTACTAGTAAAACATTAAGTTTGATAATTTTTTACACCTTATGGTAAATTGTGATAGGAAACAAAAAGGACATCACACGTAATGCAATTGATTTGACATTCATTTATTATTTATGCCTGCCAGCACCATTTGCCGATGTCCTCCAGCACAGGTAGGATGTACAGTTTCAATTAGGGTCTTATTCAACGTTGACTTAATATCTATCAATGTGCTCAGTTTCATAAAAAGGGTAAATGTACTTGAGAGATTGGAGTAATTTCAATAGCATTAATGAAAATCAATTTCACAATATAGTTTTAAGTACTGTAAATGTGATGGTGAATGCGTGCTTAAAAGATTTACACCAAGTGTGATGTTTAATTTTTTACTCAGAATGAAATATCAAGGAGGATCAGGTAAGTATTAAAACAGTCAAACACTATTAATGTAACGTTTGTCGTCTGTACAAAGAGAGGAGGACTAAGATGCAGCCCGGTAAGTATCCATTTTAATAGAATACGTTAAACAAACACAAAATAACGATAAACGAGAATAACACGAAACGAAACAGTTCTATCTGGTGCAGACACACAAAGACTGAATACAACCACCCACAAAACCCAACAGAAAACAGGCTACCTAAATATGGTTCCCAATCAGAGACAATGACTAACACCTGCTTCTGATTGAGAACCATATCAGGCCAAACAAGAAACCCCACATAGAAACAGAAAAACTAGACTATACCCACCCAACTCACGCCCTGACCACACTAAAACAAAGAAAATACAAAAGAACTATGGTCAGAACGTGACAATTAACCATGTTACTAGTATGCAAATCAGATATATTTCAGCATGGAATTAAACATCAAGATACAGTTGAAGTCTGAAGTTTACATACACCTTAGCTAAATACATTTAACTCAGTTTTTCACAATTCCTGACATTTAATCCTCGTAAAGATTCCCTGTCTTAGGTCAGTTAGAATCACCACTTTATTTTAAGAATGTGAAATGTCAGAATAATAGTAGAGAGAATGATTTATTCCAGCTTTTATTTCTTTCATCACATTCCCAGTGGGTCAGAAGTTTACATACACTCAATTAGTATTTGGTAGCATTGCCTTTAAATTGTTTAACTTGGGTCAAATGTTTCGGGTAGCCTTCCACAAGCTTCCCACAATAACCTGGGTGAATTCCTCTTGACAGCCCATTCCTCTTGACAGGGCTGGTGTAACTGAGTCAGGTTTGTAGGCCTCCTTGCTCGTACACACTTTTTCAGTTCTGCCCACAAATTTTCTGTAGGGTTGAGGTCAGGGCTTTGTGATTGCCACTCCAATACCTTAACTTTGTTGTCCTTAAGCCATTTTGCCACAACTCTGGAAGTATGCTTGGGGTCATTGTCCATTTGGAAGACCCGTTTGCGACCAAGCTTTAACTTCCTGACTGATGTCTTGAGATGTTGCTTCAATATATCCACATAATTTTCCTACCTCATGATGCCATCTATTTTGTGAAGTGCACCAGTCCCTTCTGCAGCAAAGCACCCCCACAACATGATGCTGCTTCACGGTTGGGATGGTGTTCTTCGGCTTGCAAATATAACAATGGTCATTATGGCTAAACAGTTCTATTTTTGTTTCATCAGACCAGAGGACATTTCTCCAAAAGGTACGATCTTTGTCCCCATGTGCAGTTGCACACCGTAGTCTGGCTTTTTTATGGCGGTTTTTGAGCAGTGGCTTCTTCCTTGCTGAGCGGCCTTTCAGGTTATGTCGATATAGGACTTGTTTTACTGTGGATATAGATAAAGTGGGGCAAAAAAGTATTTAGTCAGCCACCAATTGTGCAAGTTCTCCCACTTAAAAAGATGAGAGAGGCCTGTAATTTTCATCATAGGTACACTTCAACCATGACAGACAAAATGAGGGAAAAAAATCCAGAAAATCACATTGTAGGATTTTTAATGAATTTATTTGTAAATTATGGTGGAAAATAAGTATTTGGTCAATAACAAAAGTTTCTCAATACTTTGTTATATACCCTTTGTTGGCAATGACAGAGGTCAAACGTTTTCTGTAAGTCTTCACAAGGTTTTCACACACTGTTGCTGGTATTTTGGCCCATTCCTCCATGCAGATCTCCTCTAGAGCAGTGATGTTTTGGGGCTGTTGCTGGGCAACACGGACTTTCAACTCCCTCCAAAGATTTTCTATGGGGTTGAGATCTGGAGACTGGCTAGGCCACTCCAGGACCTTGAAATGCTTCTTACGAAGCCACTCCTTCGTTGCCCGGGCGGTGTGTTTGGGATCATTGTCATGCTGAAAGACCCAGCCACGTTTCATCTTCAATGCCCTTGCTGATGGAAGGAGGTTTTCACTCAAAATCTCACAATACATGGCCCCATTCATTCTGTCCTTTACCACTTATCAGTCGTCCTGGTCCCTTTGCAGAAAAACAGCCCCAAAGCATGATGTTTCCACCCCCATGCTTCACAGTAGGTATGGTGTTCTTTGGATGCAACTCAGCATTCTTTGTCCTCCAAACACGACGAGTTGAGTTTTTACCAAAAAGTTATATTTTGGTTTAATCTGACCATATGACATTCTCCCAATCTTCTTCTGGATCATCCAAATGCTCTCTAGCAAACTTCAGACGGGCCTGGACATATACTGGCTTAAGCAGGGGGACACGTCTGGCACTGCAGGATTTGAGTCCCTGGCGGCGTAGTGTGTTACTGATGGTAGACTTTGTTACTTTAGTCCCAGCTCTCTGCAGGTCATTCACTAGGTCCCTCTGTGTGGTTCTGGGATTTTTGCTCACCGTTCTTGTGATCCTTTTGACCCCACAGGGTGAGATCTTGCGTGGAGCCCCAGATCGAGGGAGATTATCAGTGGTCTTGTATGTCTTCCATTTCCTAATAATTGCTCCCACAGTTGATTTCTTCAATCCAAGCTGCTTACCTATTGCAGATTCAGTCTTCCCAGCCTGGTGCAGGTCTACAATTTTGTTTCTGGTGTCCTTTGACAGTTCTTTGGTCTTGGCCATAGTGGAGTTTGGAGTGTGACTGTTTGAGGTTGTGGACAGGTGTCTTTTATACTGATAACAAGTTCAAACAGGTGCCATTAATACAGATAACGAGTGGAGGACAGAGGAGCCTCTTAAAGAAGAAGTTACAGGTCTGTGAGAGCCAGAAATCTTGCTTGTTTGTAGGTGACCAAATACTTATTTTCCACAATAATTTGCAAATAAATTCATTAAAAATCCTACAATGTGATTTTCTGGATTTTATTTTCTCATTTTGTCTGTCATAGTTGAAGTGTACCTATGATGAAAATTACAGGCCTCTCTCATCTTTTTAAGTGGGAGAACTTGCACAATTGGTGGCTGACTAAATACTTTTTTGCCCCACTGTACTTTTGTACCTGTTTCCTCCAGCATCTTCACAAGGTCCTTTGCTGTTGTTCTGGGATTGATTTGCACTTTTCGCACCAAAGTACGTTCATCTCTAGGAGAGAACACGTCTCCTTCCTGAGCAGTATGATGGCTGCGTGGTCCCTTGGTGTTCATACTTGCGTACTATTGTTTGTACAGATGAACGTGGTACCTTTAGGCGTTTGGAAATTGCTCCCAAGGATGAACCAGACTTGTGGAGGTCTACAATTTTTGGTCTTGGCTGATTTCTTTTGATTTGCCCATGATGTCAAGCAGAGACACTGAGTTTGACAGTAGGCCTTGAAATACATCCACAGGTACACCTCCAATTGACTCAAAGGATGTCAATTAGTGAAATAATCTGTCTGTAAACAATTGTTGGAAAAATTACTTGTGTCATGCACAAAGTAGATGTCCTAACCGACTTTCCAAAATTATAGTTTGTTAACAAGAAATTTGTGGAGTGGTTGACTCCAACATAAGTGTATGTAAACTTCTGACTTCAACTGTAGGTATTCAGGTAAGAATAATGTAAGTAATAAATAATCAAACAGTGCACAGATCCAAAGTGAAACTCAATCATCTTTTTCCTTCCTAGGTAGGATTTAACTTTCCTTCTCATCCGAACGTCTCCTTTCCATTTTGAAGGGTCTTTTCTTGGCCGGCCCATTCTCCTCCCCCTCAGTTGTGCCACTACAAGCTATAAATAAAAATAAACACACGCAAAACATTTATTTCCAGTAGCTATATGGCACAAAAAACTTACTGTTTCTTTTATTATTTGTAATTTTGTATTTTATTTTATATATATAGAGTATATATATAAAAAATTATCCCCTTTTTCATGGTATCCAATTGGTAGTTAGTCTTGTCCCATCGCTGCAACTCCCGTATGGACTCGGGAGAGGCGAAGGTTGAGAGCCGTCCATCCTCCGAAACACAACCCAGCCAAGTCACACTGCTTCTTGACACAATGTCCACTTAACCCGGAAGCCAGCCGCACCAATGTGTCGGAGGAAACACAGTACACCTGGCGACCGTGTCAGCATGCACTGCGCCCAGTCTGCCACAGGAGTCGCTAGCGCACAATGGGTCAAGAACATCACTGCCGGCCAAACCCTCCCCTAACCCAGACAACGCTGGGCCAATTATGCGCCGACCCATGGGTCTCCCGGTCGCAGCCAGCTGTGACAGAGCCTGGACTCGAACCAGGATCTCTAGCGGCACAGCTAGCACTGCGATGCAGTGCCTTAGACCACTGCGCAACTGTAGGCTCTTTTTTGCTTTCTTGAGTAAGGCAGCTCCAATATGCAGGTGTTTCAGCCTAGCTCAGTGCTTTCTGTGGTGGTGGGGCAGCCAGGGAAAATACAGAGCATACGGGTTGGTAATGTTCTCTAGTTGTGCCATGATTCGCTCAGTGATTGGCTCAGTTTTCTGCCACTCATGGGGACGCTACATCACCTCAAAATGTACGGGAACAGCTCGAAATTCAAGCCGCTTGGTTGCTGTCATAGAGTTGCATTAGAAGTGCTCATCTAAGAAGGCTCAAGGTCATTGGCCACAGATAAAATTATGTCAAATCATGTTATATCTACTGTAGCTTTGATTGGACTGATCATGTCAACATCATACTTTCAAAATCTTAGCTAGCAAGCTAGACAAGCAGTCATCATCGTGAATCAAGTCGACAATCTGCTGACAAATGCTTTTCAGTCCTTGTCATATGAAGATAAATTATAGATAAAACATATCAGTGCTCGTTGGCCATTGGACATAAACATTACACAACAAGTTGGAAATCGCAAATTCAACAATGAGTGGTTTGGAAGGAATCGGTGGCTGACTGCAAGCATTGCAAAGAAATTACTAGTCTGCTATTCAGTGGAGTGGGTGTGTTTTCCAAGTTTGGATTTAAGGGTCTCTTTTCCAAGCTTAAAAGGATAAACATGGTCATGCAACACCATGGGACAGAACAGGTTGAATACATTGGCCATGCTGTCAATCCAGCATGACTTCTGCTGCGTTCAAAACAACTGGAAACTCGGAACTGGGAAATCTATGACTTCAGTGAGTTCAAGATAACTGGGAACTCTGAAAAGAATTAGCTCTGACTAGGAAAATACATTTTGAATGGTCATCCAACTCGGAATTCCAAGTCGGGAACTCAGCTCCGACCTGAAGATCACTGACATCATGATCTGACCTTGTTTTTTTTCGAGTTCCCAGTTGTCTTGAAAGCACCAAAAATCCAGAGAATGCCAGACTTTGATGACAAAGTCTGGCGCCACCTTCCTATTCAAGTGAGCACAGTACAACAAGGTAAGTCCAAAAATGTATTGTATGCTGCTGCATAAATTATGTAATATGCCAGGGAGATATGTATACTGTAGCTAAGAAAGTAATACTAAGTGTATGTTGTGTAGTAAGCTGTTAGTAGCCAATGTGCCTCACCCTAATAATTTGGTCCCTTTTCCCCAACATAACTTAGCCTACTGTTCAGACTTTGTGGTGCACATGTAGCCTATAGCCTGTTTTAGAGAAATGTAATCATCGAATATTGTAATGGCTTTCATTGTCTGCTTATATGCCCATTTTATTTATCCTATGGTTCTGATTTGGTGTACAGGGAGAATACTGTAAGAACGGCCCATGTTCTGAATTCTGTTGCTGCACATTTAAAAAGTGCTGAACAAATAGTTATATTGACTACGTCCATCCTAGCTCGCTCATTGTCTTAATCAAAATGACGGATTGCCTCTTATCCGCTCGTCGTCCCTTTATGCCATAGTTTGTACATCTCAATTGTTAGTAGAAACCACATTTGTTTTAGCAAGTCAGCCATATCAGCTATGTTTTTTTTTTAAACAGTAAATGAGGCTGAATTAACTGTTTCGCTGCCAGACAAGGCTCCGCTGATAGCCAGGTGTAGCTGTGGTAATGCATGGTGCTGAAAAGAAAGCTCTGCTTTTGGGACAGCTTTATGTAGGCCCGAACAGATTGTGGGCACTGTTTTTTTCACCGTTATAGTGCAATGAATGTATTGTTTAGTGTTGTGTAGTGGCTTTGCTGTCATGCATGAAAAAATAAAAATTGGAGTTTGCCCCACCAAGACTTACATGCTAAAATCGCCACTGAACGGAGTAAAAAGTAAGTTACTTCCTTTATAAATTACTTGAGTGAGAGTACAAGCACAGCCCACAAAGAGTAACTAGAAAATTACTAGTTCCTCCAAAAATGTACTTAAGTACATGTAACGTGTTACTACCCACCTCTGCTCGCCAGGCAGCTAAGCTATGCAGCAACTATTGATAGCTACAAGTTATCGGTTGCTATTTAAATTCTACTGTTGGAAAACAAGTTGGATCTAGTTAATATCACCATTGCAGTATAATTTCTGTTTTTAATCTTACCTTGTGGTATAAAAAGCTGATAGTCCAGGAGAAAGTTGAAGGTTGGCTTGCTAGCGAACTATAGTTCTGTCTCGATCGTGCACTGTCTGGACGTCGCGCTTTTTTCCCAGGTGGTTGGCTGAGTCAACCAATAGTGTCGCACCACTCAATCTTTTGAAAGATGGAGGGGTGTGCCGCTATTAGCTATAAGCTATAAATGATTGGCTTATGAAAGATGGACAACTGGATGGTGATTCGACATTTGACAGCCTTACGTGAGTTAAGTGAAGTGGCGCCAAAATGCAATGCTCTGCCAAGCTACAGAGAACCACATACTGAAGTACTGAAACAGCATCATACTGAAATACTAAAACATCTTTTATATGCAACAGTTCATTGTTACTTATGTTAAATATTGAGGCATGTTTTAGTGCAAATGTCTAGCAAACCACCAGTGGTGGAAAAAGTACTTACTTTTCATACTTAAGTAAAAGATAAGATACCTTAAAAGAAAATGACTCTAAGTGTCATCCAGTAAAATACTACTTGAGTAAAAGTCTTAAAGTATTTGGTTTTAAATGTACTTAAGTATCAAAAGTAAAAGTATAAATCATTTAAAATGTCTTATATTAAGCAAACCTGTTTTTTAAATATTTGGATTTCCAGAGTCACAGTCCAACACTCAGACATAATTTACAAATGAAGCATTTGTGTTTAGTGAGTCTGCCAGATCAGAGGCAGTAGGGATGACCAGGGATGTTCTCTTGATAAGTGCGTGAATTAGACCATTTTCCTGTCCTGCTAAGCATTCAAAATGTAACGAGTACTTTTGGCTGTCAGGGCAAATGTAAGGAGTAAAAGGTAAATCATTTTCTTTAGGAATGTGGTGGAGTAAAAGTTGTCAAAAATATAAATAGTAAAGTACAGATACCCCAAAAAACGACTTAAGTAGTACTTAAAAGTATTTTTATTTAAGTACTTTACACCACTGCAAACCACACACACTGCAGCAACATACGATATTACACATACACGCATGCACACACATGGCCAGAGGACCTATTCACAGGCCAAATGGATGGCTTTCATCAAAGACCAGTGAACAAAAAGGCAATTCCATCCCATTCGAGTTGAAAAGGATGAATTATTATCACATTTTATTCTGGATTCATTAGACATATACACCTCTCCAGAGAGAGCTTAGGTCAGATGTGGACAGCATCACAAGGCCAGACCATCAGCTGGACACTGTATACAATCCTGGATAGGTTGGTCACCACTACAACTACTACTACTGCTGTAGTAGTGCTGTTTTTTTCGGGAAGTTCAATTACATGTTTCATCAAGTCAAAATTGTTTCAAGTCAAAATTGTATTAAATTCACTTTCTGAATTTACAGATTTTCAGAGTCTACACACCAGTTGAGTTGGTGTGTGTCTGTAAGGGGTGCGTAACTGGTGGCAGAGAAGTCAGACGCAGGAGAGCAGAACTGGGTAATAACCGGAGCAGTTTAATATACAAAACCACCGGCATCCAGAATAACAACTTATGGGTACAAAACCGGTCGCGCACCAGACAACAATGTGCACAAGCACTTACAAAAAACAATTCCGCACAAAGACATGGGGGGAACAGAGGGTTAAATACACAACACGTAATGAGGTAATGAAAACAAGTCAAAACAAATGAAAAATGGATCGGCGATGGCTAGAAGACCGGTGACGTCGACCGCCGAACACCGCCCGAACAAGGAGAGGAACCGACTTCGGCAGAAGTCGTGACAGTGTCTGTGTTTCTAGTGTTGAGCAGGTAGGGCCTGAAACTCTGCAATGTTTGGCTGTGTTGCTAGCTCTGCTCAGTGACAAACACACTCTCTCTCTCTCATACACACACACACACACACACACACACACACACACACACACACACACACACACACACACACACACACACACACACACACACACACACACACACACACACACACACACACTGCCCCACTTCCAGCTCAAGCAAAGAGGCCTCTGGGTGCAGTGAGTGAGCCACTACCCCTCTGGTTGAAGGATGTGGTGTGGCTGCACAAAACTGTACAAAAACACGCTGGCAGGCAGGCACAGGCACAGACACACCCACCAACAGACACATACACACACAAAATACTATTCTGATGTTGATGTGGTATGAGTTTAAGAGGGGCCTAAGAGGATTTTGTGTGTTTGTCCCTGTGTGGCTTTCTGTGTGTGTTCCTATGGATGTGGCCTTGTACCCTCTATGTAAATGTGTGTGTTTGGTTTGGTTGCAAGGTGGCTGTGTGTTATGCTGCTTGTTTAGGTGTGTGTGTGTGGCAGTGTGTTATTCTGAGTTTATGGGTTAGTGTGTGTTGCGATCTGCTGTATGTGTGTGTGGTGGCTTAGCTGTGGGGGCAGTCTGTCCCCCAGCTATCTACTACCTTCTAGCTCTCTACATCTTAGACACAAAGTCGCTGCTTGTGTAACACAGCTCTGCTCACCTCCCCCTAGCATTCTCACAGTTGCCATGGTGAACGGCTTCTTTGGGTCTCAATGGAGGAAAAATTAACACCGTTTTTAATTGGCTCTGGGGCCTCCATTTTTAACCTCCTCCTTCGTCCCCCCTCCTCCGCTACCCAGCTAGCTTACCTGGCTGGGCGAGACTATAAGGACACTGCTGATCTGCAAAAGGACTAACCTAAATCTAAAACGGACACTTACCGTAACACTAACGTTAAAGGCCCAGTGCAGTCAAAAATGTGATTTATCTGTGTTTTATATATATTTCCACACTAAGGTTGGAATAATACTGTGAAATTGTGAAAATTATGATAATGTCCTTTTAGTGTGAGTTGTTTGAAAAGACCGCCTGAAATGTTTGCTTGTTTTGGTGGAATGGAGTTTGAGCCTGCCTGGTGACAACACCAGGTAAATTAGTTACTAGACCAATAAGAAAGAGGTCCAAACCCCTCTGCCAATAACAGCTACTTTTCAGCTTTTCCCTCCCCACTCAGACAACTCCCAGACAGCCCAAGATAAATTCTTGCTTGAGAAATTGCTCTTTGCTGAGAAGTTATATTTGTTAATTTTTTACCATTTTATTGAAAACAATCACAGTAAGGTTACTTATTGTTACCCAGAAATTAATTGATATTGAGATAAAAATGGCTGCATTGGACCTTTAACCAAACCCTTAACCCTGACCCTTACCCTTAAACCTTAAACCTAATTTTAACCAATTCTGAGGTCAGGAGTGTCCGTATAGCCTTTTCCAGCTGACTGGGAGTGCAGGTTTTTCGTCCAGCCCTGCGCTATCACACCTAATGTACAGTACATATTAAACTATTTAAGGTCTTCACTCTGGACCATGATTAGTTGAGTCGGGTGTGGGAGTGATAGAATGGTAATGCTAAGGATGGAGAGAAAGATTTAGAGGAAGGTTTTGTGAATCCCCATGATGCCTCCTCTTTCTCCAGTCACTCTCAGGAGAGGATGCTGCTGTTGGACAAAGGACTGCATCTCCAACGCCATCCTCCCATGCCCCTCCTCTCACTGTGCCCCTGTGCTCCTGCTGCCAACGCCGCTGGATAATTACCCCAGCTACGGCTCCTCACTGGGAATGGGGCCTGCCTGTCTGCCTGTCTGCCTGTCTGCCTATTTGCCTGTTTGCTTTACAGGGTAATTACAGCACAACAAGCAACGCTCTCTTCCCACAGCATACTATAATGACAACAGTGATTATAATAACAGTATCAACACTGCAGCTTTGCTACAAATAGGCTATTCCACAGTAATGGAATTACACTTTGACTCAGAATGTTCACATTAAAACGTATGCCAAACAAAAACCATTGATTTAAAAATTTTGCAAACCATACAGCTCTATGCACAAAGACTACTTTGAACAATTCATACAGAAAATTTCACAGAACATGGACGCCTCTAGCCAGTGCCTCCACGCCTTCAGAGCCTTGACCGCCAAGAGTTCCCAGTCCCCTACGTTGTAGTTCCTCTGGGCGGGGCTCAGCTGCTTGGAGTAAAATGCGCAGGGCCACAGCTTTGGAGTGGTTCCGTACGCTGGGACAGCACTACCCCGACTCCTACTTCGTAGGCATCCACCTCAACGACGAAGGGAAGTGAGGGGTCAGGATGTGCCGGCACAGGAGCAGTGGTGAAGCGTGCCTTCAGTGTCAACAACGCCCTCTCTGCCTCCGCCTTCCAACGAAGCCACTGGGGACCTCCTCTCAGTAGGGAGGTAAGCGGCGCGATCACCGTGCTGAAGCCCCAGATGAACCTCCCGAAATAGTTGGCACACCCCAGGAATCGCTTGACTGCTTTCACGGAGTTGGGGATAGGCCTTGACCCTACTGTACGGATGCGTTGCTCCTCCATCTCCACTCCCTCAGTGGATATGAGGTAGCCCAAAAAGGACACGGACCGCTGTAAAAACACTTCTCTTGTTTGACATATAGATCATGCTCCAACTGTCTTCCCAGCACAGACCTGACTAACGAGACATGCTGGGCGCGGTCAGCAGAATAGACCAAAATTCCGTCTATATAAACCACTATGCCCCTTCCCAGCATGTCCCGAAACACTTCATTAATAAAGGCCTGGAAGACTGAAGGAGCATTAGACTGGCCAAAAGGCATCACAAGATACTCGTAATCGCCCGTGGTTGTGGAAAAGGCCGTTTTCCATTCGTTGCCTGCACAAATGCGCACTAGATTGTAGGCGCTCCTCAAGTCCAGTTTCGTGAAGTACTGCGCCCCGTGAATTTGTTCGATGATGGTTGGGATGAGAGATAAAGGATAGCTGAACTTAACGGTGGCTTTATTCCGAGTTTGACAATCAATGCAGGGGCCCAGTCCCCCATCTTTCTTTTTAACAAAAAATTATCTTGAGGAGGCTGGTGACATAGAGGGGCGGATAAAACCCCGCTGGAGGCTCTCCTGTACGTCAGTGGCAATAGCCTCGGTCTCCGCATAGGAGAGGGGATAGACGCGTTCTCTCGGGGGGGCTGCGTCAGACAGCAGGTAATTGGCACAGTCCCAGGGGCGATGAGGAGGCAGGCGTGTAGCCTGGGTCTTAGAGAAAACCCGGTGCAGATCCTGCTATTCCTCTGGTAACTACACTTGAGGGCCGTGGTCCGGACTTTCCACCGTAGTGGTGTTGACAGACACCGCGAGACACCTCCGCTGACACTTCTGCGACCAACCCAGCAGTCTAACAGGGTTATGACAACTCAACCAGGGGAGACCTAAAACAATGCAGTGTGTGGGGGTGTCTATAATCAAAAAGGTGATCTGTTCTAAATGAGTATCATGGGTCAGCAGAGAAATGGGAACAGTCATGTGATGTACGAGCCCTGTCCCTATTGGACGATTATCCAAGGCTCGAACCCGGAATGGGTGACTGTAGGGGAACCAAAGGAATGCGTAATGCAGTGGCCAGTGCGCTATCTAAAAGATTCCCGGCAGCTCCGGAATCAATCAGAGCTAACGGGAGTGAGGGGCTAGGGTAATCAGGGAATTGAATGGGAAAACACACTGGTTGAGTTGACAGAAAAGGAGGGGAGATCTTGCATCCTACCTGGGTTGGAGCAGGAGAATTCCCTGGCTTGTCATCTCCTCGCCTATTAGTGGATAGAGGGCAGGTCGGAGAGATCTTCCATCCTACCTGGGTTGGAGCAGGAGAACTCCCTGACTTGTCATCTCCTCGCCTATTAGTGTATAGAGGGCAGGTCGGGGAGAAATGAACCCTTTCTCCACAATAGGAACAGAGGCCCAGATTCCTCCTTTTCCTATGTTCTGCCTCGGGCAAACGTGCAGAGCCCACCTCCATCGGCTCTGGCCACGGAGCAGGTGTAGCCTTGGGCTCCGTATTCCGCGCAGGTCTTTGTTGGGACCGCAGGAGGTTGTCCAAACGAATCGCCATGCTGATGAGCTGGTCGAGTGACAGGTTGTCATCATGGCAGGCTAACTCCATTTGTACCTCCTCCCGCAGTCTGCTGCGGAACACGGTGACCAGAGCCGATTCGTTCCATCCGGTGGAGGCCACGATGGTCTGGAACTCCAGAGCGAACTCCAAGGCGGTCCTAGCTCCCAGGCGTAGTCGGAGTAGGCGCTCACCCCCCTCTCGGCTCTCCACAGGATGATCAAACACAGAGCGGAAGAGGAGGGTGAAGCGCTAGTAGGACTGAACCTCGGGTCCGCCCACACCCCAGTACAGGGCCCGTCCGGTCAGTGCCAGGATGACGGTGGCAACCATGTCTCTCCCGGAGACAGCCTCGGCGTAGCGAGCGAGGTCCAGGTCGCATTGCAGAAGGAATCCCTTGCATCTCGGTGGTGCACCGTCAAAGCTCTCTGGGAGGGACAGGGGTATTCCGCGGACCGGCTTAGATGGGACGGAGGCAGGTAGTGGTGTGGGGGTCGGCGCCGGAACCTGGAGACTGAAGGGACTGCACATTCCCCTCCAAATGCAGGATCGTTGCCAGCACACTGTCCATGGTGCTGCCGAGTCTGGAGAGACAGTCCTCTTGATGCTGGACTGTCTCTATGATGTTCGACAGCTCAGTCTTTTCTGCTGTCTCCATTTAGTGGGTTGGTTATTCTGTCACGTTGTTTTTTGATTGGAGGCATGCGCAGGAATACGTAATAGGGTTTTTTATTTTCTCCACCCAAACAAAAGAGCGAGGTGTAAACCTCTAAATAATACACAGGACGAGACCCGTAAAACAAGTGCACAATAACACGTAGCATGAAAGCCGACACAATAGCACAGATACTCACACGACCAACGGACATGGTAACAATAACCGACAAGGACAATGGAGAACAGAGGGCACATATATACACGTTCTAATCAGGGGGAATGGGAACCAGGTGTACGTAATGAGACAAGACAGTCCGGGGGGGGGGGGGGGGGGGGGGGAAAGAACTGTGCAGATGCAAAGTTTGGTAACAGAATTAAAAAATCGGTAAAATCTCCCTCAGTTTTTTATGCGACCACATTTTCCAAAAACTGTTAAATATCTGCTCCCAATTAAGATTGAAAGATGTCTGCAGAAAGAATGGAGTGTCAGCTAAGGCATGACACCTTGAGTTTGAAAACATTGATTTTGGTTATTGAACTACAGTAGGTGAAGTGGATTTGCATCCGGTAACAGAATTATGGTAATAATATTACATCATGGGTCCCTGATCTGTACAATACAGAAATAATTATGGATATGAATGTCATTCTCTTCATGGTGATGTATCCTGAATAGGTACACAAAGGTAGAAATATCCAATATCCTTCTTTTGCATATTTGGGTATTATTCTACACACTTGCTATTATTCTAATGAGCTCCACCACCAAACCAGACCAGATTTGGTTGGTCCGGACCAGGCTAAATCTGAACCAATCATAGACGTCTATGTTTCACAAGTTTGGACATCACAGTAGAGTAGAGTACAGTAAAGTAGATATGTTCAGTACAATACATAACATTATATTGTACTCTACTCTAGTGTGCTCTACTGTACTGTAATGTACTGTACGATACTTTTCTTTACTGTACTGTGCTCTACTGTGCTGTGCAAACTTGTGAAACATAGACGTCCATGATTGGTTCATATTTGGTCCAGCCAGGGCTGACTGACCAAATTTCAGCTACTTTTCAACGTCCATGGACGCCCAGTGTCAGCGGTGCTCAGTGGATGAAGATGCTTGTTATAGTAAATGGAAAAGGGTAGGTGGTAGGTGTCATGTTAGGTGTCAGTAAGAGCCGGGAGAAGTGACATTAACTGGAGAAAGAGGAGAGAGTGACAGAGCGATAGAGAGAGGGAGGGAGAGCGAGAGGGAGGGAGGGAGGGGTTGTCCAGACTGTTTTCACACTCTTGCTTTGACCACCAGACGACAGAAAGAGAAAGATAACAGTTATGAGCTGAACATAACAGTATGCCAGTGGAAGGGACAGTAGCATTTAAAAAAAATATGTTTTTGTCAAACTCAAAACCCAACAATGCAATAACAATGTAATAATAGGGGGAAAAAACATGAGAAACATGAATAATACTAAGTAAATAAGTAAGCATACTATATACAGGGTCAGTTCCAATACCATATTTACAATGTGAAGGGATACTGGAGTGATGGAGGTAGATATGTATATAGGATATAAGATAAACAGAGTAGCAGCAGTTTGTATGTGAGTGGGTGTGTGTAGAGTCAGTAAAAATGTATGTGCATCAGTGGCGGTCGGTGACGTTTAAGATGAGGGAGGATGATTATCTTTTTTATGAGCATGGCCTTATTTCTATTACAGCACATTGGATGACTGTCATTCATATTCCATTCACCCAGCTCAATGTAACATCGATAGGTTTAGGCTACTACATGGTACTAGAATTTTCCCTATACAAATCACGAGGTTGCTACAACCTAGCCTATGAAAGAAAGTTTACAACTCAGGTCGAGAGAAAAATTTGAGTAACCAAGGGGTGTGTTTATAAATTCACTCTGGCTATCTACTCTGATTTCAGAGCACTCTTGTCTGTGTGCCAGAGCGCAGAATAACTGATTAATTTTTGAATGCACAACACGAGAGGTGTTAGTAAATGTTGGCAAAAAAACGCAATTAAATTGTTGCCAGCAGCACAGTTACAGTCACTAACGCTCTAGATAACATGAAAACATCCTAACCAGCTCTGCTAGGGTGAGTAAAATCGTCAGAGTGAGTTGTTCTCTCATTTGTGTCTGGAAGTAGCTAACCAACTTTAGCCAATTAGCTTGGATGCTTGACTGTCGTTGTGAGGTTAGAAGTCTCGGATCAACCCTACTGAACTCTCCGAAAGCGACATGCTGTGAATTTACGAATGGACAATGAATTTACGAACAAGGAGAGGAGCCGACATCGGCTGAAGTCGTGACAGTAACCCCCCTTGACAACACCGGCCCCGGGGACGACCCGGAGGGCGAGGCGCAGGGCGATCCGGCCGGAGACGGTGGAACTCCCGCAGCATTTCAGGGTCCAACACGTCCGCCACCGGAACCCAGCACCTCTCCTCCGGACCGTATCCCTCCCACTCCACGAGGTACTGAAGGCCCGACGCCTCGAATCCAGGATGGAACGAACGGAACGGGACCCCCTCAATGTCCAGAGAGGGCGGAGGAACCTCCCTTACCTCAGACTCCTGGAGCGGACCAACCACCACCGGCCTGAGTAGAGACACATGGAACGAGGGGTTAATACGGTAATCGGGGGGGAAGCTGTAACCTGTAACACACCTCGTTCACTCTCCTCAGGACGTTGAATGGCCCCACAAACCGCGGCCCCAGCTTCCGGCAGGGCAGGCGGAGGAGCAGGTTTTGGGTCGAGAGCCATTCACTGCGGTGACGGTCCGCGCTGTTTTTTTGGCGCAGCGCGGCTCGCTGGAGGTGAACATGGGCGGCTTCCCATGTCTCCTCCGCGTGCCTGAAACAGTCATCCACCGCAGGAACCTCGGTCTGAAGCCACGGCGCCAGAACCGGGTTGGTACCCCAATACGCACTGAAAGAGGGAGAGGTTAGTGGAGGAGTGGCGGAGCGAGTTCGGCAGGTCCTGGCAATAAGACCGCAGAAACCTGCCCACATCCTGGTTCACTCTCTCCACCTGCCCATTACTCTCGTGGTGAAAACCTGAGGTGAGGCTGATCGAGACCCCCAGACGTTCCATGAACGCCCTCCAGACTCTCGAGGTGAACTGGGGACCTCGATCAGACATTTTATCCTCAGGCACCCCGTAGTGCCGGAAGACGTGTGTAAACAAGGCCTCTGCAGTCTGTAGGGAGACCGGGCAGAGGGAGTAGACGACAGGACTTAGAGAAACAATCCACAATGACCAGGATCGTGGTGTTTACCTGTGAGGGAGGAAGATCGGTCAGAAAGTCCACTGACAGGTGTGACCAAGACCGTTGTGGAACGGGTAAGGGAAATAGCTTACCTCTGGGCAGGTGTCTAGGAGCCTTACACTGGGTGCACACCGAGCAGGAGGAAACATAAACCCTCACGTCCTTTGCCAAGGTAGGCCACAAGTACTTCCCACTCAGACAGCGCACCGTCCAACCGATCCCCGGATGACCAAAGGAGGGTGCCGTGTGGGCCCAATAGATCAACTGGTCACGGACAGCAGACGGAACGTACAGACGCCCGACGGAACACTGGAGGGGAGCGGGCTCTGTACGTAACGCCTGCTCAATGTCCGCGTCCAGCTCCCACATGGCCGGCGCTACCAGGCAGGAGGCCGGGAGTATGGGAGTCTGATCCATGGGCCGCTCCTCTGTGTCATACAGCCGGGACAGTGCGTCTGCCTTCACATTTTGGGAACCTGGTCTGTAGGACAGGGAAAACACAAAACGGGTAAAAGACATGGCCCATCTTGCCTGACGAGGATTCAGTCTCCTCGCTGCCCGGATGTACTCCAAGTTGCGGTGGTCAGTCCAGATGAGGAAAGGGTGTTTAGCCCCCTCAAGCCAATGTCTCCACGCCTTCAAAGCTTTAACCACAGCCAACAGCTCCCGGTCCCCCACATCATAATTCCGCTCCGCCGGGCTGAGTTTCTTCGAGAAGAAATCACAGGGGCGGAGCTTCGGTGGTGTACCCGAGCGCTGAGAGAGCACGGCTCCTATCCCAGCATCGGATGAGTCCACTTCCACTATGAATGCCAAAGAGGGATCCAGATGGGCCAGCACGGGAGCCGAGGTAAACAGAGCCCTTAGGTGCCCAAAAGCCCTGTCCGCCTCAGCCGACCACTATAAACGTACAGGACCCCCCTTCAGCAGTGAGGTAATGGGAGCAGCCACCTGGCCAAAACCCCGGATAAATCTCCGGTAGTAATTGGCAAACCCTAAAAACCGCGGCACCTCCTTTACCGTGGTGGGAGTCGGCCAATTACGCACGGCTGAAATGCGGTCACTTTCCATCTCCACACCTGATGTGGAAATGCGATACCCTAGGAAGGAGACGGCCTGCTGAAAGAACAGGCATTTCTCAGCCTTGATGTACAGGTCATGGTCCAACAGTCGTCCAAGTACCCTGCGCACCAAGGACACATGCTCAGCGCGTGTAGCGGAGTATATCAGAATGTCATCGATCTACACCCTGCCCGTGCAGGTCTCTGAAAATCTCGTCTACAAAGGATTGGAGGACTGATGGAGCATTCATCAATCCGTACTGCATGATGAGGTACTCATAATGCCCTGAGGTGGTACTAAATGCCGTCTTCCACTCGTCTCCCTCCCGGATACGCACCAGGTTGTAAGCGCTCCTGAGATCCAGTTTAGTGAAGAAGCGCGTCCCGTGCATTGACTCAATCGCTGTGACGATGAGAGGTAGCGGGTAACTGTACCTCACCGTGATTTGATTTAGACCTCGATAGTCAATGCACGGGCGCAGACCTCCCTTCTTCTTCACGAAAAAGAAACTCGAGGAGGTGGGTGAAGTGGAGGACCGAATGTACCCCTGATGCAGGGATTCAGAGACATATGTCTCCATAGCCGCCGTCTCCGCTTGCGACGGGATACACGTGACTCCTGGGAAGTGTAGCGTCTACCAGGAGATTTATCGCACAATCCCCCCGTCGATGGGGTAGTAATTGAGTCGCCTTCTTTTTGGAGAAGGCGAGAGCCAAATCGGCATATTCTGGGGGAATGCGCACGGTGGAGACCTGGTCTGGACTTTCCGCCGTGGTAGCACCAACGGAAACCCCTACACACCTCCCCGAGCACTCTCGCGACCACCCCATGAGGGCCCTCTGTTGCCATGAAATGGTGGGGTCATGACGAGCCAACCAGGGAAGGCCTAGTACCATGGGAAACGCAGGAGAGTCAATGAGGAAGAGACTGATTCTCTCCTCGTGACCCCCCTGCGTGACCATGGTCAGGGAGATGGTGGCTTCCCTGATTAACCCGGACCCTAATGGTCGACTATCCAGAGCGTGTACTGGGAAGGGTCTAACCACAGGAATAATGGGGATCCCTAAACTAAGGGCAAGCGCTCTGTCGATTAAATTCCCAGCCGCGCCTGAATCGACGAGCGCCTTATGCGGGGAAAACTCAGGAAAACAAACATGAACAAACAGGTGGACTCTGGATGAGAGTGGTGCAGACTCACCTGGGGTGACGCCAGAGAGCCCTGCATGCTGCCTCGACTCCCAGAGGGACTAACCCGGCACCGACCGGCAGTGTGCCCTCTGCGGCCACAGATGGTGCACGTGAAGGCCCCTCCTCCAGCCTCCCTAAGCGTAGCCCCTCCCAGCTCCATTGGCACCGGAGCAGTGGTACTGAAAGATGGAACCGACAGAGCGCTCTCTGGACGTCCGCGGGTGACCAGCAGGTTATCCAACCGAATGGACAGATCCACCAGTTGGTCAAAGGTGATGGTGGCATCCCTGCAGGCCAACTCCCGACGGACGTCCTCGCGCAGGCTGCATCTGTAGTGGTCGATAAGGGCCCTGTCGTTCCATCCTGCTCCTGCGGCCAAGGTCCGAAATTCCAGGGCGAAATCCTGGGCGCTCCTCGTCCCCTGCCTCAGGTGGAAAAGCCGTTCCCCCGCCGCTCTACCCTCGGGCGGATGGTCGAAGACTGATGTCAATTAGCCTATCAGAGGCTTCTAAAGCCATGACATCATTTTCTAGAATTTTCCAAGCCGTTTAAAGGCACAGTCAACTTAGTGTATGTAAACTTCTGACCCACTGGAATTGTGATACAGTGAAATAATCTGTCTGTAAACAATTGTTGGAAAAATGACTTGTGTCATGCACAAAGTATATGTCCTAACCGACTTGCCAAAACTATAGTTTGTTGACAAGAAATTTGTGGAGTGGTTGAAAAACGAGTTTTAATGACTCCAACCTAAGTGTATGTAAATTTCCGACTTCAACTGTAGCTGATCTAGGCTGTAATAATTAGTCCAACTGTTGCAAACTATTTTCTATTGGACAAATTCAGGTATGTTTGTCCCCATTTCGTTCCCTTTGCTTCCGTTTAAGAAACGTCTTTCAACAGAATCGGCGGAATGAATACACCCTGATCACTTTCAAAGCAGCCATATACAAACACTTTGTTGTATATATAATTCCTTCTCGCGACTATCTACATGTTCTCCTCACACCATTTTCCTTAGCTTGTGGACAATACATCAGCTGTCTGTGATCAGGCGGGGAAAAAATCCAAGCCTAACCTTCATATCATGAGCGCTAACAGCAAAACACAACTTAAAGAGTTGTCACATCATAGACAATCACCATAGTTGCTGTAACTAACGCCTTCGTAAACCTGCTACAATCAATCAGTCTACAGTCAGCAGCAAGCAGTTTAGCAGATACACCGGCAGGCCCCGGTGGCAATACATTAATAAAACCAAAAGCTTACCTTGACTTCAAATCAAAATCAAATCAAACTTTATTTGTCACATGCACCGAATGCAAGTGTAGACCTTACCGTGAAATGCTTACTTACAAGCCCTTAACCAACAGTGCAGTTCAAGAAGAGTTAAGAAAATATTTACCAAATAAACTAAAGTAAAAAATAAATAAATAAATGGAATAATAAAAATTAACACAATAACGAGGCTATGTACAGGGGGTACCGGTACCGAGTCAGTGTGCGGGGGTACAGGTTAGTTGAGGTAATGTGTACATGTAGGTAGGGATGAAGTGACTATGCATAGATAATAAACAGCGAGTAGCAGCAGTGTACAAACAAATGGAGGGGGGGGGGGATCAATGTAATAGTCTGGTGGCCATTTGATTAATTGGAAGAGTTCCAGTGTTAGACAGCCATAGCCAGCTAGCTAACATAGCATCCCTCTCTGTTTGAGCTGGGTGTTTGAGTAGGCTGCAGTTGATGCTAGCTAAGTAAGTGAAAGTGAAAAAACATATACTACGAAATATAGCTATCTCTCTCTCTCTCGCTTCTCCTTCATTTTGGAATAATTAAATTTGTTCAAAACTGTTCAACAATTGTCTTTTTCTTTGAGTCAACTACTCACCACATTTCATGCACTGCTGTGCTAACTAGCTGTAGCTTATGCTTTCAATACTAGATTAATTCTCTCATCCTTTGACTGGGTGGACAACATGTCAGTTAATGCGGCAAGAGCTCTGATAGGTTGGAGGATGTCCTCCGGAAGTTGTCATAATTACTGTGTAAGTCTGTGGAAGGGGGCGAGAACCTTGAGCCTCCTAGGTTTTGTATTGAAGTCAATGTACCCAGAGGAGGACAGAAGCTTGCTGTCCTCCGGCTACAACATGGTGCTACCCTACAGAGTGCTGCTGAGGCTACTGTAGACCTTCATTGCAAAACAGTGTGTTTTTATCAATTATTTGGTACATGAATATATTTTGTATAGTTTTATCTTAAAAGGATAACTTTTTAATGTTTCACTATAAAAAATAAATTCACTGAGGAGGATTGTCCTCTCCTTCCTCCTCTGAGGAGCTTCCACTGATGTGCAAATGTGTGAGTGAGCAGATGCTGGAGTGAGTGTGTAGGGCCCTGTGAGTGTGCATAAAAGGTCAATAAGGATACAAGGTTAACTCAGTCTGTATATTTTGTTAGCTATTTATCAGTCTTATTGCCTGGGGATAGAAGCTGTTCAAGAGCCAGTTGGTGTCAGACTTGATGCACCGGCACCACTTGCTGTGCAGAAGCAGGGAGAATAGTCTATGGCTTAGGAGTCTTTAACGATTTTCCGGGCTAAACTACCACACCACTGATATAGATGTCTTGGATGGCAGGGAGCTCGGCCCCAGTGACATACTGGGATGTCCACACCACCCACTGTAGCGCCAGGAAAGCGAGGGTGGTGCTATCGTGCATTTTACGCGACTGTGTGCATGTGTTTGGACCATTTTAAGTCTTTAGTGATTTGGACACAGAGGAACTTGAGCTCTCGACCAGCTCCGCTGAAGTCCTGTCGATGTGGAGTTTTTATTGAACCTTTATTTAACTAGGCAAGTCAGTTAAGAACAAATTCTTATTTTCAATGACGGCCTAGGAACAGTGGGTTAACTGCATTGTTCAGGGGCAGAACTACAGATTTTTACCTTGTCAGCTCAGGGATTCAATCTTGCAACCTTTCGGTTACTAGTCCAACGCTCTTAACCACTAGGCTCCCGACCGCCCCGGATTGTGTATGTGTGCCATTCAGAGGGAGAATGGGCAAGACAAATACATGTAAGTGCCTTGAATGGGGTATGGTAGTAGGTGCCAGGCACAACGGTTTGTGTCAAGAACTGCAATGCTGCTGGGGTTTTCACTCTCAACAGTTTCCCGTGTGTATCAAGAATGGTCCACCACCCAAAGGACATCCAGCCAACTTGACACAACTGTGGGAAGCATTGGAGTCAACATGGCCCAGCATCCCTGTGGAACGCTTTCGATACCTTGTAGAGTCCATGCCCAGACGAATTGAGGCTGTTCAGAGGACAAAATGGGGGTGGGGTGCAACTCAATATTAAGAAGGTGTTCCTAATGTTTTGTACACTCAGTGTATTGGTAGCCTCTATAGCAGGTGGTCTACTGGAGCATTCATTCCATGTTGTAGTTGTTTCTCCTGCTGCTGGGTGGTAGAGTATGAGCAGACATGAGTACAAATAGGAACGCATGCGATATAACATGGCAGGCAGCATGTAAGTGCGCTGGGGCGTTGGGGAGAGGAGGGGAGGGATGAGTGGAGGATGAGGGGAGGATGAGGGGAGACAGAGGAGCGATCTGGAGCGTCTGGAATGGGATATTGGGATTGTCAAGTGTTTTAATCCTCCACTGGGAGAGAGAGGAGAGGAGGAGCCCGCCAGCCCCCCTAACCCAACTAACGCTAACATAATGAAGCATTCTCCAGGTCCGGAAAGAAGGAGAGGAGGAAGAGAAAGAGGAGAGAGCGAGAGGGGGAAGGATAGGGTAAAGAAAGAGAACATCAGGGGAAACGGAGAGAGGTGGGGGAGGAGGGAGATAGAACAGGGCCATCTACAGAATGAGAGCAAAGGAGAGAGGATTTGAGAGAGGGAGAAAAACAGGATGGAGATAGCAAGGATAGGAAGGAAGGAGAGCAGATGTAGCCATTCTGCTATGCTGTGCCACCAGCCGTGCCACCTAGCTGTGACGACAGACAGTCAGAGCCTTCCCTGGTTGGTACACACTGGGCACCGTGTGGGCACCCTGATCTGTAATTCAGACAACAGTTTGCTTACTAAGGCAGCCATTATGGAAGATTGGCCCATAAAATGGTATTGGCTGTCTTATTCACTGTGAGCTAACACAGAGCTGTGAGCACAACACACTCATCCGTACCCCTTTTCTGCAGCCTCTTCCCCCATCTTTCTGTCTTCACTCTCTCCATCCACCTACAGTACTATCTCACCCCTCCATCTCTCTACCCATTGCCCATCTGAAGTGTGTTTCTTGGATGGCTCTTCTTGAGGGTGTTTCTCTGTGCTGCGTCTCGCCTCTCTTTGTGACTGACTGGAGAGAACAGAACAGAAGCAGGTCACCGTGTGTCGGCTTTGCGGAGCCACATTCCACCGCAGCCTGCTCCAAGACGTGCTCCCACTACCCACCACAATGAGGTGCATAAAGAGAATGAATTGGAAATTGCCAGTAGTAGTATATACTAGTACTATATGTGGACTTGATGACTGTTGGCAAACAAATAAAGGCATGGGGCTCCTCAAACACACACCTCAGTGGATATAATCCAGGCTACTTACAATATATTAGTATGGTTTGGAGATGCTTTATCCTTTATGTTATCACACCAGCTGCGTCTTGTTATTTTAAGCAGTGCCTCTGACGCTTGGAGTGTGTCTGTGTATGAGATGGCTTTCTCTCTCTGTGTGTGTGTGTGCGTGTGTGATTATGTGCTTGTCTACATGTGTGCCCTTGATGAGTATGTTTGTGAGGGCGTGTGTGTGTATCCTGGATGTGATGCACATTGGCTGCGTCTGTTTGCCCCCGTGGCTGGACACACTCCCTACCGTCTGCAGAGGCTGTGCACACCACAGCTCTCCTCCTCCTCCTCCTCCCTCGATCCCTCCATTCACAGCCGCCCATCAGAGAGGGGGTGGGGGTGGGCTGGCAGGGTGAGGGGCAGGGGCAGGCAGCCGTTTACTGAATCGACCCCTCACGTCTCCTAGCAACAGGGCTGTTTGGAATGGGACGGGGGAGTTAAAGAGAGCGAGAGAAATACAGAGAGAGATGGGGAAGGGGGGTGGAGACGGGAGGGAAAGAGGAGGAAGGCTACAATTATTCTGTGCCGCTGGAGGGAGCACAGGCCTGGAAGTGCGGGGGGTCAGAGGGGTGGAGAAGGGACAGAGAGTGAAAGGGAAGAAGAGAGATGGAGGTATAGGTGGATAAGGGGATGGAGCGTGGGAGAAAGGGATTGTGAGAGAAGGGATGAGAGGAGTGAAGGGAGTGAAGGGTTGGGGGAAAGAGAGACGTGATGCATAGATAAACACCCAATTGATGGTGGCACAGTAAGCGCAGTGCCTCACACTGAAAGCCTGTCTGAAATGTAGCAGGACATTTCTTTCTATCCTTTATTTGGCTCTGTTCATTTCTTGTCAGGGTCCAGTATCAACACTATCAAAACATTTTGTGTGTGTCTGTGTGTGTTGCTTGCTGCCTCAGACTATCCCTTGGTTTACGTGGATGCTATCCAGCAGAACTTTCCAATACCAGCATAATGCTGTCCCATGTATGCACAGTATTTACATGTGTCAGTGATGTGCGGTGAGGTCGGTGGCTGGGTAAGCACTGGTTATTACCAAAACCAGATTTACTCACAAATAAACATTGATGAAGCCCAAGTTCACCATACAACAGATAGCTCAAACATGTGACATAGGCTATTAACTGAAATTGAAAAACTATTTTCAACAAATGTAAATACCAATGTAGCCAAGATACACAAGCGATAGCCTCCGATATTTAATTTAATCGGACAAAATGACGCACCGCTTAACTCAGCTCAGACCGATAACATCCATATTTACAACCGATAGGTGGCCCTAAAATACCAATATATGGACACATTTCATCCAAATAGTTTGCAACGCAAACTCCATAGCCTTTCACAATGGATTTACAATTCTTCCAATGCACAGTGAGCGGCACATGCAAACACACACACACACACACATAGTAATATTATTCTTATGTTAAATATTATTACACACACATTTATAATAAATAAGGTTCTAACAAAATTTCCATATCAACAATCAAAATTACTGAAGAATGCAGTTCAAAACACCAAAAAAGGACCGAAGGGTGGTGGGGCCCGATGGACCCGAGCCAGCTGTAGTATCCATCGTGGATGATGAATGGGCCGGAGTCTCAGGCAGCCTCACGGTCTGATGAGGGTGTGAGCTCTGAGGATCTGAGCCTGAGGTAGAAGCCACCGGTGAGGGAGACAGAACAGAGGACGAATGCGCAGGTACCTCCGGATCCGATCTCGAATCGGAAGCCCCTAGGGAAGAAGGCGCCGGAACCTCTGGATCCAGGGCGGCGAAGCCATTTCTGGTCTGTGTCCTGTCCGGGCTTAACATCTCCAAGCAGGGCCACCGTTGCCAGAGGACGCTGTCTTCGACTTCCCCGACAAGTGACATATCTCCATGGCTGGTTGGTAGGGTCAAGAACAGCAACATCCCCCAAGTCATCCAGGAGCATACTACTAGCTCCGTTCTCCAGGGAAGGGGGAGACCCCTTTGAGGAGGGATCCCTGCAGAGTATGGCCAGTCAGCTGTGGAGAGCCGACACAGGGCGACATTTCCACCAGACCAGATCAGCGTCCGGCTACTGGGGTAGAAGAGAAAGAAAAAGTAAACGGGTGTGGGTTCCTCAGTAGCTTGTATAGGTTTGTTACTTGTTTGCTGAGAGTAGCCACTTCGCCTCTGTAGTCCTCTTCAAGCAAACGGTTGCTACGTTGAAAGTCTGGGCAGTCCACATTGTCCTGGAATAAAGCAAAATAAACATAGCTCCTGCAGCGTTGTAGGCTGCCTACATGGGTGGAGAATAAAGTGGCAGTTAACTTGAAATATGAAATTGACTTAAATATGATTAGACTGTAGTTTACTGCAGTGTCTGTAAATAAATATTGATAATGGAAAGAAGTGGAAGGGGCTCAACCAACGTAATTAGTGTAATCAGAAAATGTAATCATCATCATTGAAAAGGAAAAGGCACAACGCACACATAGGTTAGGCTACTATGGTGAGCGAGTGTTGCGCCTTTTCATTTTCAATAAATATTGATTACCCATTTGTGTCTGCCTGCAAAAGGGAGCAAGTGTTGCTGTCATCATTCTTGCTGCTTCCAGTTCAGTAGTCATACCTGCAAGAACAGGTGTTCTGTAACGACTCTCGTGGGTTGAAGAAGGAGACCAAGGTGCAGCGTGGTAGGCATTCATGATTTTTAATAAACTGAACACCGCAACAAAATAACAAAGTAGAAAAACGAAAGCGCACAGTTCTGTCAGGCAACAAAACAGCTAAACAGAAAATAACTACCCACAAAACACAGGTGGGAAAAAGGCTGCCTAAGTATGATTCCCAATCAGAGACAACGATAGACAGCTGCCTCTGATTGGGAACCACACTCTGCCAAAAACAAAGAAATAGAAAACATAGAAATAAAGAAACTAGAATGCCCACCCTAGTCACACCCTGGCCTAACAAAAATAGAAAATAAAAGCATCTCTATGGCCATGGCGTGACAGTACCCCCCCTCAAAGGTGCGGACTCCGGCCGCAAAACCTGACTCTAAAGGGGAGGGTCCTGGTGGGCATCCCTTACGGTGGCGGCTCCGGTGCGGGACATAGACCCCCCCTCTGCCCGCAGATCCCTCCGCTTTGGTGACGGCCCTGGTGCATGGACCTTCACTGGAGGAACCGGGCCGCAGATCATCGCCGAAGGAACCAGACCACCGATCATCGCCGGAGGCTCCGGACTGGGGACCGTCGCTGGAGGCTCCGGACTGGGGACCGTCGCTGGAGGCTCCGGACTGGGGACCGTTGTTGGAGGCTCCGGACTGGGAATCGTCACTGGAGGCTCCTTTCCCTGGATCGTCACTGCAGGCTCCGGGCCATGGATCATCACTGCAGGCTCCGGGCCATGGGTCATCACTGGAGGCTTCGCGCCATGGATCATCACTGGAGGCTTCGGGCCATGGATCATCACAGGAGGCTTCGTACCATGGATCATCACAGGAGGCTTCGTACGTGAAGCCGGAACAGGTTTCACCGGACTGAGGAGACGTACTGGCAGCCTAGTGAGTGGAGCTGCCACAAGACATCCTGGCTGGATACCCACTTTAGCTCGGTGAGTGTGGAGAGCTGGCACAGGACGCACTCGGCTATGAAGGCGCACTGGAGGCATAGTGCGTAGAGCCAGTGCAGGACACACTGGACCGTGGAGGCACACTGGAGGTCTGGAGCGCAGAGCTGGCACAACTTGTCCTGACTGGATACCCCCTGTAGCCCGGCAAGTGCGGGGAGCTGGAACAGGCCGCACTGGGCTGTGCTGGCGAACCGGGGACACCGTGCGTAGAGCTGGCGCAGGATAACTTGGGCCGAAGAGACACACCGGAGGCCAGGAACGCTGAGCCGGCACAATCCGTCCTGGCTGAATGCCCACTCTAGCACGGCCACTGCGGGGAGCTTGCACAGAGCGCACCGGGCTGTGGATGCGCACCGGATAGCACGGTGCTTGACCGGTCACTCGCTCCCCACGGTAAGCACGAGGAGTTGGCTCAGGTCTGAACCCTGACTCTGCCTCTCGTTCTTGCCTCGTTGCTCCAACTCCTCGTAACGTCGCCGTTCCGCTTTTGCTGCTTCTATCTCCTCCTTTGGACGGCGATACTCCCCGACCTGCGTCCAGGGTTCTTTTCTGTCCAGGATCTCCTCCCATGTCCTCTCGTCCTTTTTACCACGCTGCTTGGTCCTTTGGTGGTGGATAGTTCTGTAACGACTCTCGTAGGTTGAAGAAAGAGACCAAGGTGCAGCGTGGTAGGCATTCATGATTTTTAATAAACTGAACACCGCAACAAAATAACAAAGTAGAAAAACGAAAGCGCACAGTTCTGTCAGGCAACAAAACAGCTAAACAGAAAATAACTACCCACAAAACACAGGTGGGGAAAAGGCTGCCTAAGTATGATTCCCAATCAGAGACAACGATAGACAGCGGCCTCTGATTGCGTACCACACTCGGCCAAAAACAAAGAAATAGAAAACATAGAAATAAAGAAACTAGAATGACCACCCTAGTCACACCCTAGCCTAACCAAAATAGAGAATAAAAGCCTCTCTATGGCCATGGCGTGACATGCGCGTGTGGTCTCAATTAAATAGAGTAGACTATAGCCTATGCATGGGCGGAGAAGCACAGGCAATTATCTTTCCAAGAAAATGTACTTCCTAAATAGGCCTATGATTAGGCTATAGTTTACTACATTGCCTAGAAATAGGCCTAAATATCGATCACCCATATTTCTTCATCTTCCCACTCCTAAAAGGTAGGCTATAAAAAAAAATATCTTGAGAAAGTGCAAGTCTCTCCAACTCTGCCCTCTTCAATCTAAATCTAGCACATTGGCTGATATAGCCCAGTAATACAATATAAGGGCGCAAAATTGATGGGACCATGGCTGCATCACATACGCCTAAAATAACATTGCGGGACTGTGGTTGGGTTTGGGACCAGTTCTTACGGGTGGGAGTCGGACAGAAAGCCAGCGGGTAGGAGTCGGACAGAAAGCCAACGGGTAGGGGCGGGAGCGGGTTGAAGAAATCTGACCCGCCTCTGTTAGAGCTGTTTATTACTGTGTTAGTGTGAAAAGTAGAGAATTATCTAGGGAAACTGACAGATCAATAATGTTACATTGCAAAACGGACTAATAAAAATCTAATTGCACTGAAAAAACGTCAGAATATCAATCTTCAATCGTTTGGCCGATGGTGTCTTCGTTTGATTCAGGTCTAGTGTGATTGAGGCAAAAATAATAGCTAACGTTAGCCACATTTTGTCAAGTTCTCTCTCTAACAGTATATCAACTGGCGAAAGCTAGCCAACTTCTTTTACTTCTGAAATGGGACAAAGGCTTCAAAACATTTCCGTACAACCAACAGCTGTTAGAAAGCGATATGAGGAGGCTATTATATTACTATTTGGCAGATAACTAGAGGCTAGAGCTGACCTGGCTGTGGTGGCTACTAGCTAGCGTAGCTTAATCATTCACCTCGTCAGTCGAGAGGGGATGAAACATTAGCTAACGTTACATGTCAGTTACTAGCTCAGCACTGCAAATAAACACAAGGTTTTTTTTCCTGTTAAATTAAACTAGCTTCTGCTCTGCTTGCTTTTAAAACTTGGTGAAAGAGTGCAACACATACACATTGAACTATACTCAACTCTCCCGTGCTGGTCCAGCCAGCTGTCCAGAAGCTTTGCCTTCACACAGCATGTCAGCCCAGTCTGCGGTGTCCACGATCCTAAATCCAGCTGGTTGAACACTCCAAACAGCCTACCTGACCGCTCGGAGGCGTCCGCATGGTCCTTAAGCTGCTATTGTCCCGGGCCACTGTTGTTGCCGCTTTCGTATCACATTGCAAAGATAAAACTGTGGGGGATAAAAATGCAATTTCAGAATGTGGGGGGGACATGACCTCCCGTCCCCAGTGAAAGTTGCGACCCTGCTGGTATGTGTACATAAATGGGTGCGTGTAGGCTGCTTGTACCCTATATGTACATAGGCTACATATTTATGTATGTGTGTGTACAGTGTATGTTTGTTTTGTCATGTTTAGCATGCATGCAGCAGGGCAGGCAGCTTTGCCATAGCCCTCTCTCCCCCTCTCCCTCTCTCTCTTTGCTGTGACTTTGACCTCATCGCCAGGGAGGCAGGAAGTGGGGGGTGGTGGTGGTAGGGAGGCGGTGCCTGCTGTCCTGTCTGCTGTGCCATAAGGTGCAACTCACCCCTGCCCCCCACCGCCCCCCCTCCGTGCCCCACATATATCCATGCGCAGCGGTTTCTGCTGTCGCACATGCTATCGTCCCGGGCCGCTGATGTGCCCTACAACCATAAGGGGATGGGGGGGGGGGGGTTGCGTCATAATGTGTCCCAGGCAGTCACAGGGGTAGTGGGCAGGCAGGCTGGCAGCCCACGTGTCATTCCCTAGTAGTCATCTCCTGGAGGTAGTGTGGTGTGGTGGTGTGGGCCAGTGCAATCCCCTCCTCTGGCCTCCCTGTAGAGGGCATTACTGCTGGAGCTGGCACAGGGGCATGCCATGGAGCTTTAGAAGCTATAAAGCAGGGTTATATTCATTATGACACACTGTAGAAAAACGTTTTACAATGGCAAACAAAAATGTGCGCTTCTTATTGGACAAGTTTAGGTTGTCCCTCTTTGTTTCAGTCTGTTTTCTCCTGTTTGGTGTTCATCAATTGAAGAGTCACCTGAAGCTTGAGATGAATGGGAGATGCAGTAAAGGAATGCAGTGCTGAGGCAGAGGGCTCATAGTGAGGACGACTGGCTACTACTCTGAACTGTGTGTGGTGAGCTTCCTGGCGTCTAGAGCTGCTGAGGTGTCAGCCAAGTTGGTGCCATACATTGTGAAGGAGAAGTTTCAACTGTTCTGCCTGCGGCTATGGAACTCTGACCTGTTCACCGGACGTGCTACCTGTCCCAGACCTGCTGTTTTCAACTCTCTAGAGACAGCAGGAGCGGTAGAGATACTCTCAATGATTGGCTATGAAAAGCCAACTGACATTTACTCCTGAGGTGCTGACTTGCTGCACCCTCGACAACTACTGTGATTATTATTATTTGACCATGCTGGTCATTTATGAACATTTGAACATCTTGGCCATGTTCTGTTATAATCTCCACCCGGCACAGCCAGAAGAGGACTGGCCACCCCTCATAGCCTGGTTCTTCTCTAGGTTTCTTCCTAGGTTTTGGCCTTTCTAGGGAGTTTTTCCTAGCCACCGTGCTTCTACACCTGCATTGCTTGCTGTTTGGGGTTTTAGGCTGGGTTTCTGTACAGCACTTTGATATATCAGCTGATGTAAGAAGGGCTATATAAATACATTTGATTTGATTTTGATTTGAAGTCCAGTAGCTACATGACTCAAGCTGGTTCCCAGAGTAGCCCTCTACATGATCGTCACCAGATTCTTCATCAACCATCTCCCTGACCACCTTCCTCTGATCAAGCCATGAACTGTCCCTCTCCATCTTTGGAGTGTGCATGCACTCTATTGGTTGACCTAGATTACTATAGCTAGCTATTCATGATGATGTATTTGGTTGACCAAGCTAATTATAGCTAGCAATTCATGATGATGTATTGGTTGACCTAGCTAATTATAGCTAGGCTACTCATGATGATGTATTGGTTGACCTGACTAACTATAGCTAGCTACTCATTTTTTACTGTGACCTGTGATCTGGCCAAGATAAAGCATAGCAGTGCGACAAAAACAACAACACAGAGTTACACACAAACAAACGTACAGTCAATAACACAAAAGAAAATAAAAATAGATAGAAAGATCTATGTACAATGTGTGCAAATGTAGAAGAGTAGGGAGGAGTGCAATAAATAGGCCCTAGAGGCGAAAATAATTACAATTTAGCATTAATACTGGAGTGATATATGTGCAGATGATGATGTGCAAGTAGAGATACTGGGGTGCGAACGAGCAAGAGAGTAAGTAATAATATGGGGATGAGGTAGTCGGGTGTGCTATTTACAGATTGGCTGTGTTCAGGTACAGTGATTGGTAAGCTGCTCTGACAGCTGATGCTTAAAGTTAGAGAGGGAGTTATAAGATTCCAGCTTCAGAGATTTTTGCCATTCGTTCCAGTCATTGGCAGCAGAGCTGGAAGGAAAGGCGGCCAAAGGAAGTCTACTCATCTCATATGTATATACTGTACTCTATACCATCTACTGCATCTTGCCAATGCCGTTCGGCCATCGCTCATCCATATATTTATATGTACATATTCTTATTAATTCCTTTACACTTGTGTTTAAAAGGTAGTTGTAAAAGGAAATTGTTAGATTATTTGTTGCATATTACTGCATGGTCGGAACTAGAAGCACAAGCATTTCGTTACACTCGCATTAACATCTGCTAACCATTTGTATGTGACCAATTTGATCTGATTTGGCTTTGGGGATGACCAGTGCAATATACCTGCTGGAGCGCGTGCTACGGGTGGGTGTTGCTATGGTGACCAGTAAGCTGAGATAAGGCGGGGCTTTACCTAGCAGAGACTTACAGATGACCTGGAGCAAGTGGGTTTGGCGACGGATATGTAGTGAGGGCCAGCCAACGAGAGCATAGAGATCGCAGTGGTGGGTAGTATATGGGGCTATGGTGATAAACGGATGGCACTGTGATAGACTACATTCAGTTTGCAGAGTAGAGTGTTGGGGGCTATTTTGTAAATGACATTGCCGAAGTCAAGGATCGGTAGGATAGTCAGTTTTACGAGGTTATGTTCTTCAGCATGAGTGAAGGAGGCTTTGATGCGAAATAGGAAGCCGATTCTAGATTTAATTTTGGATTGGAGATGCTTAATGTGAGTCTGGAAGGAGAGTATACAGGCTAACCAGACACCTAGGTATTTGTAGTTGTCCACATATTCTAGGTCAGAATCGTCCAGAGTAGTGATGCTAGTCGGGCGGGAGGGTGCGGACAGCGATCGGTTGAAGAGCTGTCTTCAACCTGTCTTCAAAAGGGAATAAAAAAATAAATAATCTAGAATAAGACTGTAATGTAACAACATGTGAAAAAAGTCAAGAGGTCTGAACATTCTCCAAATGTGTCCAAGCATGCACTTAGTTTCACTAGCATTTAAAAGCAGTTGGAGGCCACGGAAGGAGTGTTGTATGGCGTTGAAGCTTGTTTGGAGGTTTGTTAGCACAGTGTCCAAAGAAGGGCCAGATGTATACAGAATGGTGTCGTCTGCGTAGAGGTGGATCAGAGAATCACCAGCAGCAAGAGTGACATCATTGATATATACAGAGAAAAGCGTCGGCCCGAGAATTGAGCCCTGTGGAACCCCCATAGAGACTGCCATAGGTCTGGACAACAGGCCCTCCGATTTGGCACACTGAACTCTATCTGAGAAGTAGTTGGTGAACCAGGCGAGGCAGTGATTTGAGAAACCAAGGCTATTGAGTCTGCCGATAAGAATGCTGTGATTGACAGAGTCGAATGCCTTGGCCAGGTCGATGAAGACGGCTGCACAGTACTGTCTTTTATCGATGGCGGTTATGATATCGTTTAGGACCTTGAGCGTGGTGCACCCATGACCAGCTCGGAAACCAGTTTGCATAGCGGAGAAGGTACGGTGGGATTCGAAATGGTCGGTGATCTGTTTGTTAACTTGGCTTTCGAAGATTTTAGAAAGGCAGGGCAGGATGGATATAGGTCTATAACAGTTTGGGTCTATGGTGTCTCCCCCTTTGAAGAGGGGGATGTCCGCGGCAGCTTTCCAATCTTTGGGGATCTCAGACGATACAAAAGAGAGGTTGAATAGGCTAGTAATAGGGGTTGCAACAATTTCGGCAGATAATTTTAGAAAGAGAGGGTCCAGATTGTCTAGCCCAGTTGATTTGTAGGGATCCAGATTTTGCAGCTCTTTCAGAACATCAGATGTTTGGATTTGGGTGAAGGAGAAGCGGGGGGAGTTTGGGCAAGTTGCTGCAGTGGGTGCTGAGGTGTTGGCATGGGTAGGTGTAGCCAGGTGGAAAGCATGGCCAGCCGTGGATAAATGCTTATTGAAATGATCGATTATCGTAGATTTATCGGTGGTGACAGTGTTTCCTATCCTCGGTGCAGTGGGCAGGTGGGAGGAGGTGCTCTTATTCTCCATGGACTTTACAGTGTCTCAAAACTTTTTGGAATTAGTGCTACAGGAAGCAAATTTCTGTTTGAAAACGCTAGTCTTAGCTTTCCTATCTGACTGAGTATATTGGTTCCTGACTTCCCTGAAGAATTGCATATCGCGGGGGCTATTCGATGCTAATGCAGAATGCCACAGGATGTTTTTGTGCTGGTCAAGGGCAGTCAGGTCTGGAGAGAACCAAGGGCTATATCTGTTCTTAGTTCACATTTTTTGAATGGGGCATGCTTATTTAAGCTGGAGAGGAAAGCACTTTTGAAGAGCAACCAGGCATCCTCTACTGACGGGATGAGGTCGATATCCTTCCAGGATACCTGGGCCAGGTCGGTTAGAAAGGCCTGTTTTCTGAAGTGTTTTAGGGAGTGTTTGACAGTGATGAGGGGTGGTCGTTTGACCACGGACCCATTACGCACGCAGGCAATGAGGCAGTGATCGCTGAGATCCTGGTTGAAGACAGCAGAGGTGTATTTAGAGGGCAAGTTGGTCAGGATGATATCTAAGAGGGTGCCCATGGTTACGGATTTTGGGTTGTACCTGGTAGGTTCCTTGATAATTTGTGTGAGATTGAGGGCATCTATTTTAGATTGTAGGACGGCCGGGGTGTTAAGCAAGTCCCAGTTTAGGTCACCTAACAGTACGAACTCTGAAGATAGATGGGGGGCGATCAATTCACATATGGTGTCCAGGGCACAGCTGGGGGCTGAAGGGGGTCTATAACAAGCGGCAACGGTGAGAGACTTGTTTCTGGATAGATGGATTTTTAAAAGAAGAAGCTTGAATTATTTGGTCACAGACCTGGATAGTATGACAGAACTCTGCAGGCTATCTCTGCAGTAGATTGCAACTCCGTCCCCTTTGGCAGTTCTATCTTGTCGGAAAATGTTATAGTGAAGGATGGATATAATTCAGGATTTTTGGTGGCCTTCCTAAGCCAGGATTCAGACACGGCTAGGACATCCGGGTTGGCGGAGTGTGCTAAAGCAGTGAATAAAACAATTTAGGGAGGAGGATTCTAATGTTAAGTGTGTCTAGTGTGTTCGGAACAGAGAGTAAAGGGGGCAGGTTTCTGGGCACGGAAGGATAGATTCAAGGCATAATGTACAGACAAGGGTATAGTAGGATGTGAGTACAGTGGAGGTAAACCTAGGCATTGAGTGACGATGAGAGAGGATTTGTCTCTAGGAGCACCATTTAAGCCAGGTGCGGTCACTGCATGTGTGGGGGGTGGAACAACAGGGCTAAGGCATATTGAGCAGGGCTGGAGGCTCTAGAGTGAAATAAGACAAAAATTACTAATCAAAACAGCAATAGACAAGGCATATTGACATTAGGCATGTGTAGCCGAGTAATCATAGGGTCCAGTGAGTAGCTAGGCGAGCTGGAGGCACGGAGATTCAGACAGCTAGCAGGCCGGGGTTAGCAGCAGGCTAGCAGATGGGCCTCAGGGGGACGTCGCAACGGAGGAGCCTGTTGAAACCCCCTCGGACGGTTACGTCGGCAGACCAGTCGTGATGGATCGGCAGGGCTCCGTGTCGGCAGCAAAGGGTCCAGACTCATGATGATGTATTGGTTGACCTAACTAACTATAGCTAGGCTATTAATGATGATGTATTGGTTGACCTAGCTTACTATAGCTAGGCTACTCATGATGATGTATTGGTTGACCTAGCTAACTATAGCTAGGCTACTCATGATGATGTATTGTTTGACCTAGCTAACTATAGCTGGCTACTCATGATGATGTATTGCTTGTTTGTTTTTTGCTTTTGAAGCGCTTTGAGATTCTTATGAAATGTGCTATAGTAATATATTATTATCATTGTTAATATACGTCCATGCATGTCTGAGGACATCGGGAGATGACATGGAAATCGGCCACTGGGCGCAACAGTGCTGTTACCTTCAAGTAGGCTTTGCTAGGGTGTTGTTGATGGTGATGGGCGTAAGCATTTGCCTCTAAATTTGACATTTGGAACAACTTTGAAATTTGACGTTTGAAAACATGGATGAACGACTAATTCTGACGTGAGACTGTGAGAGTTTGTTGTGAATAAGACCCAGGGCTAGCCTATGTTATTATCCAATGTTATCATTAATGGGCCTTGCGGATTATTTATAGAGTAATCAACAACAGCCCCCTTGTCCCACCGGTGCCTCTACCTTTCGATAAGAAATAACATCTTCATCCTCATCATCATCACCATTGTTTGAATGGCATTACGGCGACCATGAAGGGAGCTGGTGCTTTAGAAACATGCAGCCCTCTCGGCTCTGCACGCTGCTCCGCGCTGCCATGGCAACCTTCATTACCTGCCGCTTGAGAGAGAGGTAGAGCGAGAGAGAGAGGTAGGGGGAGGAGGGTGAGTGAGGTAGTTCATTGACTCCCTGACTGTTGCTTCTGTTAAAGGTGCCCAGGGATCAATGTTTTATACAGTAATGAGGAGAGAACTACCCCCAAACACAACACACACAGGCACGGATACACACACACATCCCCCATGTTCACCTGTCGGCTCCAGTGAGTCCCACACAAAGCCAAAACGAGGGCAACAGACTAGAGGCGTGCCCAGCACCACAACACAGGACAGACAGAAACATCTCCTCAGCCCAGCTCATAGACGGGGAATATACTCACATGATGAGAGAGACTGTGGAGAGATGAGACCAAAATGTTATAGAGCGGGAGAAATTGAGACAAAATAATGAGGAAGAAGCCAGAGAGAATGTGGTGTGTGTGTATTTTGGATAACGTGAAAATCTGTCATCCCCCACACGCTGTTCATTCTGCTTGATGTCGAAATTCAAGTTTTACTAGGTGCAGCCTGTGTCACATGACCCGCTGCCCCACACACCTGCCCGAGAGGTTAGCTATCCGGTTGTCATGGCAGCAAGTTTTGCCTTATTGTGAGCGGAATGCTGGTTGGAACTAGAAGTGTTTTTTTTTCACCCACCCTTTTTAGCGGGGAGCTGTTTGTGTTGGGTGTTGCTTTATGCTGTTGGAGCTGGAGCTTGGAGCTCTGAAAATAATTAGTGTAAAGATGGGCAAAGGATCATGATAGATTCATTGTGAATTGTGAAGATGTAAATATGAAGAATTCTTAAACCACAAAATGAGAATGAAATTACTTCATTAAATGTAATGTTTTGAGCTATGGTAAACTTTAATTAGAATATGGTGTTGATAGCCTTATCAATGTTTTGTTATCACGTGAATCCCTGACTACTACATACACTTAATATTGTCTACAGTAGCCTACAAATAACAGAGTTTGGTTCTACCACCTGTGGTCATTTTGAAGATCCTGAACAAAGACAAAAGATCTCACCTCTCTTACCTTAACTGTTTTCGAAATTGTGTCAGTTTGTTGACCACACACTTTGGTAGGAGGGAGAATACAATGATTGAACAGCCAGTGAAAGAAACAACGAACCAAACAAAGCAATGAAAAAAACATACTTCAAAGAGCCATTTCTTTGTAGCGATTTAAAGTGCATTTTGTGCACCACCTGCTGTTTTACACATACTCTCTCTCTGTGTTTGTGTGTGTGTGTGTGTGTGTGTGTGTGTGTGTGTGTGTGTGTGTGTGTGTGTGTGTGTGTGTGTGTGTGTGTGTGTGTGTGTGTGTGTGTGTGTGTGTGTGTGTGTGCATGCTCCTGGCAGGTATCCCCCCTCAACCCCCCTCCCCCTAGTACACACACAGCTCTCCACTGGCCTTGGGGGAGAATATGGATGTTCCCAACAAGACTCAGAAATCCCAGCACCACTCCCTCTCCTAGTGTGTGTGTGTGTGTGTGTGTGTGTGTGTGTGTGTGTGTGTGTGTGTGTGTGTGTGTGTGTGTGTGTGTGTGTGTGTGTGTGTGTGTGTGTGTGTGTGTGTGTGTGTGTGTGTGTGTGTGTGTGTGTGTGTGTGTGTGTGTGTGTGTGTGTGTGTGTGTGTGCGTGCGTGCGTGCGTGCGTGCGTGCGTGCGTGCGTGCGTGCGTGCGTGCGTGCGCGCGTGGGCATACGTGCGGGCTTGGGTGAAGGACTTCTACAATACCACCATCATCATCCACACTATCATGACCTTGGTCATTTTTTGTAATTTGAAAAATAAATAATAATACAAATATATATGTTACACACAATGAAGAAAATATATTACACGTCAACATCTAAATATTGGTCCCATGCGTTGATCGAAGCTCAGAAAAATTATATTATTGATCTGACTGAGTTATAATCGCGCCGACATCTTTGCGAAGTCTGAGTGGAATCATGAACAGTAGTTTGTTCATTATGTTCGCCTGCGTCCCCCAGATTTGCCTAAGTGATTTGCCTCACCACTCAAACTCTCTCCGCCCTCTCGCGGCACTGGCGGAGGGTCTGACGTGAAACTAACTACTGTACCTCAGCTCGCACTCGGCTCAAGTAGCCTGGACTAGAGAGTCAGAGATGCTGATGACCGTGTGTTTGTTTGCGAGATGCCGGACAAAAGCCCATTTTAAAACCGTCCCTTGACTCCTGCCGTGTCTACAGACATCCCCCAAACAAACAAACTCCGACTTTCTGAGAATGAGTGCACAACTGATAAATAGTCGCTCATAGATGTCAGTCAGTCAGGTGGCTAACTGCCGGCAAACTTCTATTGCAGTATTGTTGAAGGGCTCTGGCTAGTATTACTTCATCCTTCTAGCTGGCTAACGTTAAACGGAGCCTACCTCAGCAGGAGCAAAATACATGCTATTAAGTTCTCATAATAACGTTGCTTTGGAGAGAGTAGGCTACTGAGACAGACAGACAGTGATGTGGCGCTCAGTGGTGAAGCTGAGGCAGCAGAGACAGAGCGAGAGGAAGCAAGCAGAAAAAGGTTAGTACAGAGGTTCCCAAACTTGGGGTCAGAGACCCATGTGGGGTCCACTGAGAATCTGTACTAATCTTATCAAACGAGTTAGGAACTTAAAAAAATAAAAAAATGTTTCAATATGAATATCTCCACATACCCTGTAGGCTTACATTAAAATGCAAACAATACAGTTCTAAAATGTTTGTTTTTATCACTGATGCTATGTCAGTGTGAATCATGACTCATATTTACCCCCTTTCAGGGGTATAACGTTACAATTGTATAGCTAATAGGTTATGTGTTTGTAGATCAACTGAGGTGAATGAACCTACAGCAGCCAAGGTGATAATGACTCGGGTCATTTCTGCTTGTTTTTGCTGTTCTCCAAATACCATTTCAAATTGTTTTATTGTATCGAAATGCCTTATGGACCTCATTAAAACTCAAACCCTGGTTACAGCCCTGCTCACTATTAATGGTCTTCATAAAAATGATCAATCATTTTCAGGCTTTTTTAAGTAGGAGATTTGATTGTTTTGTGAAAGAAAATTAGGGTTATCTAAACTAAAGACTGATTTTAAGAGAGCATTTTAATTTGTTTACCTATTGGGGGCTCTTAGGTTATGTTTTGGCGTAATGTGTCAGTGTTGCTTTACATAATATGGTATTGTGTGTGTATGTGTGTAGGCTTGGTGCCTTGTGCTCTAGGCCTCATCCCAATGATCCAGTCTGCTAAAGTACCACTCGTCCTCTCCTCTCCTGCAGTGTGTGGACGGGAGCTCTGGGTCGGAATCCTCTCTGAAGAGGGTGGCGGTGGTGGAGGACTTCTTTGACATCATCTATGCCATGCACGTAGAGATCAGCACCGACCCCGGCAAAGCACCCAAACACGCCGGACAGAAGAAGACCTACAAAGCGGTGAAAATACACTCTTTATCTCTCTACCTCTCTCACACATTACCCCTCTTTATCAAATCAAATTTTATTGGTCACATACACATGGTTAGCAGATGTTATTGCGAGTGTAGCGAAATGCTTATGCTTCTAAACTCAGCAAAAAAAGAAACATCCTCTCACTGTCAGCTGTGTTTATTTTCAGCAAACTTAACATGTGTAAATATGTGTATGAACATAACAAGATTCAACAATTGAGACATAAACTGAACAAGTTCCACAGACATGTGACTAAGAGAAATTGAATAATGTGTTCCTGAACAAAGGCGGGGTCAAAATAAAAAGTAACAGTCAGTATCTGGTGTGGCCACCAGCTGCATTAAGTACTGTAGTGCATCTCCTCCTCATGAACTGCACCAGATTTGCCAGTTATTGCTGTGAGATGTTACCCCACTCTTCCACCAAGGCACCTGCAAGTTCCTGGACATTTCTGGGGGGAATGGCCCTAGCCCTCACCCTCCGATCCAACAGGTCCCAGACGTGCTCAATTGGATTGAGATCCGGGCTCTTCGCTGGCCATGGCAGAACACTGACATTCCTATCTTGCAGGAAATCACGCACAGAACGAGCAGTATGGCTGGTGGCATTGTCTTGTTGGAGGGTCATGTCAGGATGAGCCTGCAGGGAGGGTACCACATTAGGGAGGAGGATGTCTTCCCTGTAATGCACAGCGTTGAGATTGCCTGCAATGACAACAAGCTCAGTCCGATGATGCTGTGAAACACCGCCCCAGACCATGACGGACCCTCCACCTCCAAATCGATCCCGCTGCAGAGTATAGGCCTCGATGTAACGCTCATTCCTTCGACGATAAACGCAAATCCGACCATCACCCCATGTAAGACAAAACCGCGACTTGTCAGTGAAGAGCAATTTTTGCCAGTCCTGTCTGGTTCAGCGACGGTGGGTTTGTGGCCATAGGCAACGTTGTTACCGGTGATGTCTGGTGAGGACCTGCCTTACAACAGGCCTACAAGCCCTCAGTTCAGCCTCTCTCAGCCTATTGCGGACAGTCTGAGCACTGATGGAGGGATTGTGCGTTCCTGGTGTAACTCGGGCAGTTGTTGTTGCCATCCTGTACTTGTCCCGCAGGTGTGATGTTCGGATGTACCGATCCTGTGCAGGTGTTGTTACACGTGGTCTGCCACTGCGAGGACGATCAGCTGTCCATCCTGCCGCGCTGTCTTAGGCGTCTCACAGTACGGACATTGCAATTTATTGCCCTGGCCACATCTGCAGTCCTCATGCCTCCTTGCAGCATGCCTAAGGCACGTTCACGTAGATGAGCAGGACCCTGGGCATCTTTATTTTTGTGTTTTTCAGAGTCAGCAGAAGTGTCCTAAATGTTCATAACTGTGACCTTAATTGCCTGCTTTTAGTGTGTTCACGACCGTCCACAGGTGCATGTTCATTAATTGTTTATGGTTCATTGAAACAGTGTTTAAACCCTTTACAATGAAGATCTGTGAAGTTATTTGGATTATTATTTTTTCATCCCCTAGGGATGTTTCTTTTTTTGCTGAGTTTAGATCTGACAGTGCAGCAGTATCTAACAGGTAACATCTAACAAATTCCACAACAAAACCTAATACACACAATCTAGTAAAGCCCGCTGTGTGTAATAACAATTAAGGTTTTCTGGGCTAACAATGTAAGAAATAATACATACAAAAAACTAAATACTGCACAGTTTCCTAAGGACTTGAAGCGAAGCTTTTTTTTTTTAACTGTCTCTCACTTTCCTTTCACTTGATCTTTCTCTCTACCTGTATCTCAATACCTTTTACTTTATATTTCTCTCCATCTGTCTCACTCTTCCCTTTTACTCAATCTTTCTCTTCGATCACACGGTCACCCTGTGTGTCAACACCTTTATATCTATCTTAGCCTGCTGCCTCTCTCTCTCCCCTGGCTCTGTTTCTATTTGACACTCTTTTTAAATCGCCTGTCTTTATGATTATTTGGCAATATATGTTCTGTTCTCTGTTCCTCTTTCGATCTTTAGTATTCATTCCTGTTTCGTGACTTGTTTCTCTCTCTCTCGCCGTCCATCTGGTTTTTGGTATTTAGACACAATCAATAGCACTAACACTCGCTTTCTCCGTATCCCATTAAAATGAATGGGATAGTTGAAATATATTTGTATAACACTTCTAGACCATCCTCTGAATATTTTCTCACAAGACAGCAGGCATCACCATTGACCCAGAACATTCATGTTGGCAAATATGTATTTTTCTCTTCAGTTCATTCACTGAACCCCCAGTTCTCTCTATTTCAGATAAACTAACTTATATCTATTCATTTCCAGTCAATAACTTTATCGCAATCTCTGTGACACTTACCGCCACCGTAACTTCGCCCCCCTTTTACCTCACCTCATTACAAGAAAATGCTGCAACTTCGCAAGATTTTTCCATTTTGTGTGTGTGAAAGAAAACGTTTCTCAATTTAGATTGAAGGGGTCTGGCAAGGATATTAGATTCTAGCGCAAAGCTGACCTTGTGGTCATTGGAAGAAGGTATTTCTCTCTCCCTGACAACTATTCAGCAATTCTCTCTGTGAGCGTCTCCACAGTCGCTGAAGGCCAGATGTCTAGTTTATTTAGATTAAGGGCGATGACCGCAGTGCAAAGCACACACCTGGACAACATTGTCCATCGTTCCTTCCTAGCTAATTTCAAATGGGGAGATTTCACATGTCTGCCATTGGAAAATGCGGTTCCGCCCTGTACAAAAGTAAATGGGACAAAACCTTTAATTTGCCCAGTGTGTTGTATTGGGATACTTTGCCATCTCAATTGGTGATACTGTCCTCTTCTGGTTGAACATGGTAACTAAATCTTCACCCCAGTACTGTACAGAACATGTACTTTCCTTTTTAGGATTTATTTTCACTTCTATTGGATAAGAATGAAATGATAGAATATCAGTATAACATTAGTAGTGAGTAAACAGAGCTGTGACTGTGTAATGAACAGAACACTTCCTCTTTTTTTCACTGCTTATTTACAGTATTTTTGCTCTGCCCGCTGCCATGGCTTCCAGGGTACTTTGTCACACAGTGGGCCATGAAATGTTTATTACACACACACACACACACACACACACACACACACACACACACACACACACACACACACACACACACACACACACACACACACACACACACACACACACACACACACACACACACACACACACACACTGCAGGACACATGACTGGTTGTCCCTATCCTTCATTGGCAGTGCTGTTCAGCACTTCTCCTTTCTGTACCCCTCTGTGTCTCTTTATGCTTCTCCAGAACAGATAGACAGAGCTGCATTGGTGGCCTAGGGCAGACCCACCGCCACAGGCCCTTTCCAGACCCACGGTCCTACTCTGTCGGCTACATGGCTCGCTTTCTGAGATTCTTTTGGGACTGGGAGAACAATGGCGGTGGTAGCTAGCCTGTCATCACACAAAGAGAGTCAACCCCTCTGGGGGGAGTCGCTGCCTCGCCCCCCAATCCCCTCCTATGACCGTAACTACATATGAGGGCACAGAGGTCCGTACCCCTGTAATCTGTAATTTTTCTAATTAAAAACAAATATATATAATATAAATCTATATGTTGAACACAATAAAGATAAACAATTAAGGGTCAACATCAAAATATTTCTCTCAGCATTTATCCAAGCTCAGAACGCTTATGTTCTTGATCTGACTGCCTGCCTCTTTGCGAACGAGTGGAATCATGAACAGTGGTTGGTTCGTTATTTACACCTGCATCACCACTCTATCTTCACCTGCATCCCCCACTCTATCTTCACCTGCATCCCCCCACTCTAGCTTCACCTGCATCCCCACTCTATCTTCACCTGCATCACCACTCTATCTTCACCTGCATCACCCACTCTATTTTCACCCGCATCCCCACTCTATCTTCACCTGCATCCCCCACTCTATCTTCACCTGCATCACCACTCTATCTTCACCTGCATCCCCCACTCTATTTTCACCTGCATCACCACTCTATCTTCACCTGCATCACCACTCTATCTCCACCTGCATCCCCCACGCTATCTTTACCTGCATCACCACTCTTTCTTCACCTGCATCCCCCACTCTATCTTCACCTGCATCACCACTCTATTTTCACCTGCATCCCCCACTCTATCTTCACCTGCATCATCACTATCTTCACCTGCATCCCCACTCTATGTTCACCTGCATCCCCCACTCTATCTTCACCTGCATCCCCCACTCTATCTTCACCTGCATCCCCCCACTCTATCTTCACCTGCATCCCCCCACTCTATCTTCACCTGCATCACCACTATATCTTCATCTGCATCCCCCACTCTATTTTCACCTGCATCCCCCACTCTATCTTCACCTGCATCACCACTCTCTCTTCACCTGCATCCCCCACTCTATCTTCACCTGCATCACCACTCTATCTTCACCTGCATCCCCACTCTATTTTCACCTGCATCCCCCACTCTATCTTCACCTGCATCCCCCACTCTATCTTCACCTGTATCCCCCACTCTATCTTCACCTGCATCACCACTCTATCTTCACCTGCATCCCCACTCTATCTTCACCTGCATCACCACTCTATCTCCACCTGCATCCCCCACTCTATCTTCACCTGCATCACCACTCTTTCTTCACCTGCATCCCCCACTCTATCTTCACCTGCATCACCACTCTATCTTCACCTGCATCACCACTCTATTTTCACCAGCATCCTCCACTTTATCTTCACCTGCATCCCCCACTCTAGCTACACCTGCATCCCCCACTCTATCTTCACCGGCATCACCACTCTCTCTTCACCTGCATCCCCCACTCTATCTTCACCTGCATCCCCCACTCTATCTTCACCTGCATCACCACTCTATCTTCACCTGCATCCCCCACTCTATCTTCACCTGCATCCCCCCACTCTATCTTCACCTGCATCACCACTCTATCTTCACCTGCATCACCACTCTATCTTCACCTGCATCCCCCCACTCTATCTTCACCTGCATCCCCCACTCTATCTTCACCTGCATCACCACTCTATCTTCACCTGCATCCCCCACTCTATTTTCACCTGCATCACCACTCTATCTTCACCTGCATCACCACTCTATCTCCACCTGCATCCCCCACGCTATCTTTACCTGAATCACCACTCTTTCTTCACCTGCATCCCCCACTCTATCTTCACCTGCATCACCACTCTATTTTCACCTGCATCCCCCACTCTATCTTCACCTGCATCATCACTATCTTCACCTGCATCCCCACTCTATGTTCACCTGCATCCCCCACTCTATCTTCACCTGCATCTCCCACTCTATCTTCACCTGCATCCCCCCACTCTATCTTCACCTGCATCCCCCCACTCTATCTTCACCTGCATCACCACTATATCTTCATCTGCATCCCCCACTCTATCTTCACCTGCATCCCCCACTCTAGCTTCACCTGCATCACCACCTCTCTCTTCACCTGCATCCCCCACTCTATTTTCACCTGCATCACCACTCTATCTTCACCTGCATCACCACTCTATCTCTACCTGCACCCCCACTCTATCTTCACCTGCATCACCACTCTATCTTCACCTGCATCCCCACTCTATTTTCACCTGCATCCCCCACTCTACCTTCACCTGCATCCCCCACTCTATCTTCACCTGCATCCCCCACTCTATCTTCACCTTCATCACCACTCTATCTTCACCTGCATCCCCACTCTATCTTCACCTGCATCACCACTCTATCTCCACCTGCATCCCCCACTCTATCTTCACCTGCATCACCACTCTTTCTTCACCTGCATCCCCCACTCTATCTTCACCTGCATCACCACTCTATCTTCACCTGCATCACCACTCTATTTTCACCAGCATCCTCCACTCTATCTTCACCTGCATCCCCCACTCTAGCTACACCTGCATCCCCCACTCTATCTTCACCGGCATCACCACTCTCTCTTCACCTGCATCCCCACTCTATTTTCACATGCATCCCCCACTCTATCTTCACCTGCATCCCCCACTCTATCTTCACCTGCATCCCCCCACTCTATCTTCACCTGCATCACCACTCTATCTTCACCTGCATCACCACTATATCTTCATCTGCATCCCCCACTATATCTTCATCTGCATCCCCCACTCTATCTTCACCTGCATCACCACTCTCTCTTCACCTGCATCCCCCACTCTATCTTCACCTGCATCCCCCACTCTATCTTCACCTGCATCACCACTCTATTTTCACCTGCATCCCCCAATCTATTTTCACCTGCATCACCACTCTATCTCCACCTGCATCCCCCACTCTATCTTCACCTGCATCACCACTCTTTCTTCACCTGCATCACCACTATATTTTCACCTGCATCCCCCACTCTATTTTCACCTGCATCACCACTCTATCTTCACCTGCATCCCCCACTCTATTTTCACCTGCATCACCACTCTATCTTCACCTGCATCCCCCACTCTATTTTCACCTGCATCACCACTCTATCTTCACCTGCATCACCACTCTATCTTCACCTGCATCCCCCACTCTATCTTCACCTGCATCCCCCACTCTATCTTCACCTGCATCCCCCCACTCTATCTTCAGCTGCATCACCACTCTATCTTCACCTGCATTACCACTCTATCTCCACCTGCATCCCCCACTATCTTCACCTGCATCACCACTCTTTCTTCACCTGCATCCCCCACTCTATTTTCACCTGCATCACCACTCTATCTTCACCTGCATCCCCACTCTATTTTCACCTGCATCCTCCACTCTATCTTCACCTGCATCCCCCACTCTATTTTCACCTGCATCCCCCCACTCTATCTTCACCTGCATCCCCCAACTCTATCTTCACCTGCATCCCCCACTATATCTTCATCTGCATCCCCCACTCTATCTTCACCTGCATCACCACTCTCTCTTCACCTGCATCCCCACTCTATCTTCACCTGCATCCCCCACTCTATATTCACCTGCATCACCACTCTCTCTTCACCTGCATCCCCACTCTATCTTCACCTGCATCCCCCACTCTATCTTCACCTGCATCCCCCACTCTATCTTCACCTGCATCACCACTCTATCTTCACCTGCATCCCCCACTCTATCTTCACCTGCATCACCACTCTATCTTCACCTGCATCACCACTCTTTCTTCACCTGCATCCCCCACTCTATCTTCACCTGCATCACCACTCTATCTTCACCTGCATCCCCCACTCTATTTTCACCTGCATCCCCCAATCTATCTTCACCTGCATCCCCCACTCTATCTTCACCTGCATCACCACGCTATCTTCACCTGCATCCCCCACTCTATCTTCACCTGCATCCCCCACTCTATCTTCACCTGCATCACCACTCTATCTTCACCTGCATCCCCCACTCTATCTTCACCTGCATCCCCCCACTCTATCTTCACCTGCATCACCACTCTATCTTCACCTGCATCACCACTCTATCTTCACCTGCATCCCCCCACTCTATCTTCACCTGCATCCCCCACTCTATCTTCACCTGCATCACCACTCTATCTTCACCTGCATCCCCCACTCTATTTTCACCTGCATCACCACTCTATCTTCACCTGCATCACCACTCTATCTCCACCTGCATCCCCCACGCTATCTTTACCTGAATCACCACTCTTTCTTCACCTGCATCCCCCACTCTATCTTCACCTGCATCACCACTCTATTTTCACCTGCATCCCCCACTCTATCTTCACCTGCATCATCACTATCTTCACCTGCATCCCCACTCTATGTTCACCTGCATCCCCCACTCTATCTTCACCTGCATCTCCCACTCTATCTTCACCTGCATCCCCCCACTCTATCTTCACCTGCATCCCCCCACTCTATCTTCACCTGCATCACCACTATATCTTCATCTGCATCCCCCACTCTATCTTCACCTGCATCCCCCACTCTAGCTTCACCTGCATCACCACCTCTCTCTTCACCTGCATCCCCCACTCTATTTTCACCTGCATCACCACTCTATCTTCACCTGCATCACCACTCTATCTCTACCTGCACCCCCACTCTATCTTCACCTGCATCACCACTCTATCTTCACCTGCATCCCCACTCTATTTTCACCTGCATCCCCCACTCTATCTTCACCTGCATCCCCCACTCTATCTTCACCTGCATCCCCCACTCTATCTTCACCTTCATCACCACTCTATCTTCACCTGCATCCCCACTCTATCTTCACCTGCATCACCACTCTATCTCCACCTGCATCCCCCACTCTATCTTCACCTGCATCACCACTCTTTCTTCACCTGCATCCCCCACTCTATCTTCACCTGCATCACCACTCTCTCTTCACCTGCATCCCCACTCTATTTTCACATGCATCCCCCACTCTATCTTCACCTGCATCCCCCACTCTATCTTCACCTGCATCCCCCCACTCTATCTTCACCTGCATCACCACTCTATCTTCACCTGCATCACCACTATATCTTCATCTGCATCCCCCACTATATCTTCATCTGCATCCCCCACTCTATCTTCACCTGCATCCCCCACTCTATCTTCACCTGCATCCCCCACTCTATCTTCACCTGCATCACCACTCTATTTTCACCTGCATCCCCCAATCTATTTTCACCTGCATCACCACTCTATCTCCACCTGCATCCCCCACTCTATCTTCACCTGCATCACCACTCTTTCTTCACCTGCATCACCACTCTATTTTCACCTGCATCCCCCAATCTATTTTCACCTGCATCACCACTCTATCTCCACCTGCATCCCCCACTCTATCTTCACCTGCATCACCACTCTTTCTTCACCTGCATCACCACTATATTTTCACCTGCATCCCCCACTCTATCTTCACCTGCATCCCCCACTCTATCTTCACCTTCATCACCACTCTATCTTCACCTGCATCCCCACTCTATCTTCACCTGCATCACCACTCTATCTCCACCTGCATCCCCCACTCTATCTTCACCTGCATCACCACTCTTTCTTCACCTGCATCCCCCACTCTATCTTCACCTGCATCACCACTCTATCTTCACCTGCATCACCACTCTATTTTCACCAGCATCCTCCACTCTATCTTCACCTGCATCCCCCACTCTAGCTACACCTGCATCCCCCACTCTATCTTCACCGGCATCACCACTCTCTCTTCACCTGCATCCCCACTCTATTTTCACATGCATCCCCCACTCTATCTTCACCTGCATCCCCCACTCTATCTTCACCTGCATCCCCCCACTCTATCTTCACCTGCATCACCACTCTATCTTCACCTGCATCACCACTATATCTTCATCTGCATCCCCCACTATATCTTCATCTGCATCCCCCACTCTATCTTCACCTGCATCCCCCACTCTATCTTCACCTGCATCCCCCACTCTATCTTCACCTGCATCACCACTCTATTTTCACCTGCATCCCCCAATCTATTTTCACCTGCATCACCACTCTATCTCCACCTGCATCCCCCACTCTATCTTCACCTGCATCACCACTCTTTCTTCACCTGCATCACCACTATATTTTCACCTGCATCCCCCACTCTATTTTCACCTGCATCACCACTCTATCTTCACCTGCATCCCCCACTCTATTTTCACCTGCATCACCACTCTATCTTCACCTGCATCCCCCACTCTATTTTCACCTGCATCACCACTCTATCTTCACCTGCATCACCACTCTATCTTCACCTGCATCCCCCACTCTATCTTCACCTGCATCCCCCACTCTATCTTCACCTGCATCCCCCCACTCTATCTTCAGCTGCATCACCACTCTATCTTCACCTGCATTACCACTCTATCTCCACCTGCATCCCCCACTATCTTCACCTGCATCACCACTCTTTCTTCACCTGCATCCCCCACTCTATTTTCACCTGCATCACCACTCTATCTTCACCTGCATCCCCACTCTATTTTCACCTGCATCCTCCACTCTATCTTCACCTGCATCCCCCACTCTATTTTCACCTGCATCCCCCCACTCTATCTTCACCTGCATCCCCCAACTCTATCTTCACCTGCATCCCCCACTATATCTTCATCTGCATCCCCCACTCTATCTTCACCTGCATCACCACTCTCTCTTCACCTGCATCCCCACTCTATCTTCACCTGCATCCCCCACTCTATATTCACCTGCATCACCACTCTCTCTTCACCTGCATCCCCACTCTATCTTCACCTGCATCCCCCACTCTATCTTCACCTGCATCACCACTCTATCTTCACCTGCATCCCCCACTCTATCTTCACCTGCATCACCACTCTATCTTCACCTGCATCACCACTCTTTCTTCACCTGCATCCCCCACTCTATCTTCACCTGCATCACCACTCTATCTTCACCTGCATCCCCCACTCTATTTTCACCTGCATCCCCCACTCTATCTTCACCTGCATCCCCCACTCTATCTTCACCTGCATCCCCCCACTCTATCTTCACCTGCATCACCACTCTATCTTCACCTGCATCACCACTATATCTTCATCTGCATCCCCCACTCTATCTTCACCAGCATCCTCCACTCTATCTTCACCTGCATCCCCCACTCTAGCTACACCTGCATCCCCCACTCTATCTTCACCGGCATCACCACTCTCTCTTCACCTGCATCCCCACTCTATTTTCACATGCATCCCCCACTCTATCTTCACCTGCATCCCCCACTCTATCTTCACCTGCATCCCCCCACTCTATCTTCACCTGCATCACCACTCTATCTTCACCTGCATCACCACTATATCTTCATCTGCATCCCCCACTATATCTTCATCTGCATCCCCCACTCTATCTTCACCTGCATCCCCCACTCTATCTTCACCTGCATCCCCCACTCTATCTTCACCTGCATCACCACTCTATTTTCACCTGCATCCCCCCATCTATTTTCACCTGCATCACCACTCTATCTCCACCTGCATCCCCCACTCTATCTTCACCTGCATCACCACTCTTTCTTCACCTGCATCACCACTATATTTTCACCTGCATCCCCCACTCTATTTTCACCTGCATCACCACTCTATCTTCACCTGCATCCCCCACTCTATTTTCACCTGCATCACCACTCTATCTTCACCTGCATCCCCCACTCTATTTTCACCTGCATCACCACTCTATCTTCACCTGCATCACCACTCTATCTTCACCTGCATCCCCCACTCTATCTTCACCTGCATCCCCCACTCTATCTTCACCTGCATCCCCCCACTCTATCTTCAGCTGCATCACCACTCTATCTTCACCTGCATTACCACTCTATCTCCACCTGCATCCCCCACTATCTTCACCTGCATCACCACTCTTTCTTCACCTGCATCCCCCACTCTATTTTCACCTGCATCACCACTCTATCTTCACCTGCATCCCCACTCTATTTTCACCTGCATCCTCCACTCTATCTTCACCTGCATCCCCCACTCTATTTTCACCTGCATCCCCCCACTCTAACTTCACCTGCATCCCCCAACTCTATCTTCACCTGCATCCCCCACTATATCTTCATCTGCATCCCCCACTCTATCTTCACCTGCATCACCACTCTCTCTTCACCTGCATCCCCACTCTATCTTCACCTGCATCCCCCACTCTATATTCACCTGCATCACCACTCTCTCTTCACCTGCATCCCCACTCTATCTTCACCTGCATCCCCCACTCTATCTTCACCTGCATCCCCCACTCTATCTTCACCTGCATCACCACTCTATCTTCACCTGCATCCCCCACTCTATCTTCACCTGCATCACCACTCTATCTTCACCTGCATCACCACTCTTTCTTCACCTGCATCACCACTCTTTCTTCACCTGCATCCCCCACTCTATCTTCACCTGCATCACCACTCTATCTTCACCTGCATCCCCCACTCTATCTTCACCTGCATCCCCCCACTCTATCTTCACCTGCATCACCACTCTATCTTCACCTGCATCACCACTATATCTTCACCTGCATCACCACTCTTTCTTCACCTGCATCCCCCACTCTATCTTCACCTGCATCCCCCACTATATCTTCATCTGCATTCCCCACTCTATCTTTACCTGCATCCACCACTCTCTCTTCACCTGCATCCCCACTCAATTTTCACCTGCATCCCACTCTATCTTCACCTGCATCCCCCACTCTATTTTCACCTGCATCCCCCCACTCTATCTTCACCTGCATCCCCCCACTCTATCTTCACCTGCATCCCCCACTATATCTTCATCTGCATCCCCCACTCTATCTTCACCTGCATCCACCACTCTCTCTTCACCTGCATCCCCCACTCTATCTTCACCTGCATCCCCCACTCTATCTTCACCTGCATCCCCCACTCTATCTTCACCTGCATCACCACTCTATCTTCACCTACATCACCACTCTATCTCCACCTGCATCCCCCACTCTATCTTCACCTGCATCACCACTCTTTCTTCACCTGCATCCCCCACTCTATTTTCACCTGCATCCCCCACTCTATCTTCACCTGCATCCCCCACTCTATCTTCACCTGCATCCCCCACTCTATCTTCACCTTCATCACCACTCTATCTTCACCTGCATCACCACTCTCTCTTCACCTGCATCCCCCACTCTATTTTCACCTGCATCACCACTCTATCTCTACCTGCACCCCCACTCTATCTTCACCTGCATCACCACTCTATCTTCACCTGCATCCCCACTCTATTTTCACCTGCATCCCCCACTCTATCTTCACCTGCATCCCCCACTCTATCTTCACCTGCATCCCCCACTCTATCTTCACCTGCATCACCACTCTATCTTCACCTGCATCCCCACTCTATCTTCACCTGCATCACCACTCTATCTCCACCTGCATCCCCCACTCTATCTTCACCTGCATCACCACTCTTTCTTCACCTGCATCCCCCACTCTATCTTCACCTGCATCACCACTCTATCTTCACCTGCATCACCACTCTATTTTCACCAGCATCCTCCACTTTATCTTCACCTGCATCCCCCACTCTATCTTCACCTGCATCCCCCACTCTATCTTCACCTGCATCCCCCACTCTATCTTCACCTTCATCACCACTCTATCTTCACCTGCATCACCACTCTCTCTTCACCTGCATCCCCCACTCTATTTTCACCTGCATCACCACTCTATCTCTACCTGCACCCCCACTCTATCTTCACCTGCATCACCACTCTAATCTCACCTGCATCCCCACTCTATTTTCACCTGCATCCCCCACTCTATCTTCACCTGCATCCCCCACTCTATCTTCACCTGCATCCCCCACTCTATCTTCACCTGCATCACCACTCTATCTTCACCTGCATCCCCACTATATCTTCACCTGCATCACCACTCTATCTCCACCTGCATCCCCCACTCTATCTTCACCTGCATCACCACTCTTTCTTCACCTGCATCCCCCACTCTATCTTCACCTGCATCACCACTCTATCTTCACCTGCATCACCACTCTATTTTCACCAGCATCCTCCACTTTATCTTCACCTGCATCCCCCACTCTAGCTACACCTGCATCCCCCACTCTATCTTCACCGGCATCACCACTCTCTCTTCACCTGCATCCCCCACTCTATCTTCACCTGCATCCCCCACTCTATCTTCACCTGCATCACCACTCTATCTTCACCTGCATCCCCCACTCTATCTTCACCTGCATCCCCCCACTCTATCTTCACCTGCATCACCACTCTATCTTCACCTACATCACCACTCTATCTCCACCTGCATCCCCCACTCTATCTTCACCTGCATCACCACTCTTTCTTCACCTGCATCCCCCACTCTATTTTCACCTGCATCCCCCACTCTATCTTCACCTGCATCCCCCACTCTATCTTCACCTTCATCACCACTCTATCTTCACCTGCATCACCACTCTCTCTTCACCTGCATCCCCCACTCTATTTTCACCTGCATCACCACTCTATCTTCACCTGCATCACCACTCTATCTCTACCTGCACCCCCACTCTATCTTCACCTGCATCACCACTCTATCTTCACCTGCATCCCCACTCTATTTTCACCTGCATCCCCCACTCTATCTTCACCTGCATCCCCCACTCTATCTTCACCTGCATCCCCCACTCTATCTTCACCTGCATCACCACTCTATCTTCACCTGCATCCCCACTCTATCTTCACCTGCATCACCACTCTATCTCCACCTGCATCCCCCACTCTATCTTCACCTGCATCACCATTCTTTCTTCACCTGCATCCCCCACTCTATCTTCACCTGCATCACCACTCTATCTTCACCTGCATCACCACTCTATTTTCACCAGCATCCTCCACTTTATCTTCACCTGCATCCCCCACTCTAGCTACACCTGCATCCCCCACTCTATCTTCACCGGCATCACCACTCTCTCTTCACCGGCATCCCCCACTCTATCTTCACCTGCATCCCCCACTCTATCTTCACCTGCATCACCACTCTATCTTCACCTGCATCCCCCACTCTATCTTCACCTGCATCCCCCCACTCTATCTTCACCTGCATCACCACTCTATCTTCACCTGCATCACCACTCTATCTTCACCTGCATCCCCCCACTCTATCTTCACCTGCATCCCCCACTCTATCTTCACCTGCATCACCACTCTATCTTCACCTGCAGACCCCACTCTATTTTCACCTGCATCACCACTCTATCTTCACCTGCATCACCACTCTATCTCCACCTGCATCCCCCACGCTATCTTTACCTGAATCACCACTCTTTCTTCACCTGCATCCCCCACTCTATCTTCACCTGCATCACCACTCTATTTTCACCTGCATCCCCCACTCTATCTTCACCTGCATCATCACTATCTTCACCTGCATCCCCACTCTATGTTCACCTGCATCCCCCACTCTATCTTCACCTGCATCTCCCACTCTATCTTCACCTGCATCCCCCCACTCTATCTTCACCTGCATCCCCCCACTCTATCTTCACCTGCATCACCACTATATCTTCATCTGCATCCCCCACTCTATCTTCACCTGCATCCCCCACTCTATCTTCACCTGCATCACCACTCTCTCTTCACCTGCATCCCCCACTCTATTTTCACCTGCATCACCACTCTATCTTCACCTGCATCACCACTCTATCGCTACCTGCACCCCCACTCTATCTTCACCTGCATCACCACTCTATCTTCACCTGCATCCCCACTCTATTTTCACCTGCATCCCCCACTCTATCTTCACCTGCATCCCCCACTCTATCTTCACCTGCATCCCCCACTCTATCTTCACCTTCATCACCACTCTATCTTCACCTGCATCCCCACTCTATCTTCACCTGCATCACCACTCTATCTTCACCTGCATCCCCCACTCTATCTTCACCTGCATCACCACTCTTTCTTCACCTGCATCCCCCACTCTATCTTCACCTGCATCACCACTCTATCTTCACCTGCATCACCACTCTATTTTCACCAGCATCCTCCACTCTATCTTCACCTGCATCCCCCACTCTAGCTACACCTGCATCCCCCACTCTATCTTCACCGGCATCACCACTCTCTCTTCACCTGCATCCCCACTCTATTTTCACATGCATCCCCCACTCTATCTTCACCTGCATCCCCCACTCTATCTTCACCTGCATCCCCCCACTCTATCTTCACCTGCATCACCACTCTATCTTCACCTGCATCACCACTATATCTTCATCTGCATCCCCCACTATATCTTCATCTGCATCCCCCACTCTATCTTCACCTGCATCACCACTCTCTCTTCACCTGCATCCCCCACTCTATCTTCACCTGCATCCCCCACTCTATCTTCACCTGCATCACCACTCTATCTTCACCTGCATCCCCCAATCTATTTTCACCTGCATCACCACTCTATCTTCACCTGCATCACCACTCTATCTCCACCTGCATCCCCCACTCTATCTTCACCTGCATCACCACTCTTTCTTCACCTGCATCACCACTATATTTTCACCTGCATCCCCCACTCTATTTTCACCTGCATCACCACTCTATCTTCACCTGAATCCCCCACTCTATTTTCACCTGCATCACCACTCTATCTTCACCTGCATCCCCCACTCTATTTTCACCTGCATCACCACTCTATCTTCACCTGCATCACCACTCTATCTTCACCTGCATCCCCCACTCTATCTTCACCTGCATCCCCCACTCTATCTTCACCTGCATCCCCCCACTCTATCTTCAGCTGCATCACCACTCTATCTTCACCTGCATCACCACTCTATCTCCACCTGCATCCCCCACTATCTTCACCTGCATCACCACTCTTTCTTCACCTGCATCCCCCACTCTATTTTCACCTGCATCACCACTCTATCTTCACCTGCATCCCCACTCTATTTTCACCTGCATCCTCCACTCTATCTTCACCTGCATCCCCCACTCTATTTTCACCTGCATCCCCCCACTCTATCTTCACCTGCATCCCCCAACTCTATCTTCACCTGCATCCCCCACTATATCTTCATCTGCATCCCCCACTCTATCTTCACCTGCATCACCACTCTCTCTTCACCTGCATCCCCACTCTATCTTCACCTGCATCCCCCACTCTATATTCACCTGCATCACCACTCTCTCTTCACCTGCATCCCCACTCTATCTTCACCTGCATCCCCCACTCTATCTTCACCTGCATCCCCCACTCTATCTTCACCTGCATCACCACTCTATCTTCACCTGCATCCCCCACTCTATTTTCACCTGCATCACCACTCTATCTTCACCTGCATCACCACTCTTTCTTCACCTGCATCCCCCACTCTATCTTCACCTGCATCACCACTCTATCTTCACCTGCATCCCCCACTCTATTTTCACCTGCATCCCCCACTCTATCTTCACCTGCATCCCCCACTCTATCTTCACCTGCATCCCTCCACTCTATCTTCACCTGCATCACCACTCTATCTTCACCTGCATCACCACTATATCTTCATCTGCATCCCCCACTATATCTTCATCTGCATTCCCCACTCTATCTTTACCTGCATCCACCACTCTCTCTTCACCTGCATCCCCACTCAATTTTCACCTGCATCCCCACTTTATCTTCACCTGCATCCCCCACTCTATTTTCACCTGCATCCCCCCACTCTATCTTCACCTGCATCCCCCCACTCTATCTTCACCTGCATCCCCCACTATATCTTCATCTGCATCCCCCACTCTATCTTCACCTGCATCCACCACTCTCTCTTCACCTGCATCCCCCACTCTATCTTCACCTGCATCCCCCACTCTATCTTCACCTGCATCCCCCACTCTATCTTCACCTGCATCACCACTCTATCTTCACCTACATCACCACTCTATCTCCACCTGCATCCCCCACTCTATCTTCACCTGCATCACCACTCTTTCTTCACCTGCATCCCCCACTCTATTTTCACCTGCATCCCCCACTCTATCTTCACCTGCATCCCCCACTCTATCTTCACCTGCATCCCCCACTCTATCTTCACCTTCATCACCACTCTATCTTCACCTGCATCCCCACTCTATCTTCACCTGCATCACCACTCTATCTCCACCTGCATCCCCCACTCTATCTTCACCTGCATCACCACTCTTTCTTCACCTGCATCCCCCACTCTATCTTCACCTGCATCACCACTCTATCTTCACCTGCATCACCACTCTATTTTCACCAGCATCCTCCACTCTATCTTCACCTGCATCCCCCACTCTAGCTACACCTGCATCCCCCACTCTATCTTCACCGGCATCACCACTCTCTCTTCACCTGCATCCCCACTCTATTTTCACATGCATCCCCCACTCTATCTTCACCTGCATCCCCCACTCTATCTTCACCTGCATCCCCCCACTCTATCTTCACCTGCATCACCACTCTATCTTCACCTGCATCACCACTATATCTTCATCTGCATCCCCCACTATATCTTCATCTGCATCCCCCACTCTATCTTCACCTGCATCACCACTCTCTCTTCACCTGCATCCCCCACTCTATCTTCACCTGCATCCCCCACTCTATCTTCACCTGCATCACCACTCTATCTTCACCTGCATCCCCCAATCTATTTTCACCTGCATCACCACTCTATCTTCACCTGCATCACCACTCTATCTCCACCTGCATCCCCCACTCTATCTTCACCTGCATCACCACTCTTTCTTCACCTGCATCACCACTATATTTTCACCTGCATCCCCCACTCTATTTTCACCTGCATCACCACTCTATCTTCACCTGAATCCCCCACTCTATTTTCACCTGCATCACCACTCTATCTTCACCTGCATCCCCCACTCTATTTTCACCTGCATCACCACTCTATCTTCACCTGCATCACCACTCTATCTTCACCTGCATCCCCCACTCTATCTTCACCTGCATCCCCCACTCTATCTTCACCTGCATCCCCCCACTCTATCTTCAGCTGCATCACCACTCTATCTTCACCTGCATCACCACTCTATCTCCACCTGCATCCCCCACTATCTTCACCTGCATCACCACTCTTTCTTCACCTGCATCCCCCACTCTATTTTCACCTGCATCACCACTCTATCTTCACCTGCATCCCCACTCTATTTTCACCTGCATCCTCCACTCTATCTTCACCTGCATCCCCCACTCTATTTTCACCTGCATCCCCCCACTCTATCTTCACCTGCATCCCCCAACTCTATCTTCACCTGCATCCCCCACTATATCTTCATCTGCATCCCCCACTCTATCTTCACCTGCATCACCACTCTCTCTTCACCTGCATCCCCACTCTATCTTCACCTGCATCCCCCACTCTATATTCACCTGCATCACCACTCTCTCTTCACCTGCATCCCCACTCTATCTTCACCTGCATCCCCCACTCTATCTTCACCTGCATCCCCCACTCTATCTTCACCTGCATCACCACTCTATCTTCACCTGCATCCCCCACTCTATTTTCACCTGCATCACCACTCTATCTTCACCTGCATCACCACTCTTTCTTCACCTGCATCCCCCACTCTATCTTCACCTGCATCACCACTCTATCTTCACCTGCATCCCCCACTCTATTTTCACCTGCATCCCCCACTCTATCTTCACCTGCATCCCCACTCTATCTTCACCTGCATCCCTCCACTCTATCTTCACCTGCATCACCACTCTATCTTCACCTGCATCACCACTATATCTTCATCTGCATCCCCCACTATATCTTCATCTGCATTCCCCACTCTATCTTTACCTGCATCCACCACTCTCTCTTCACCTGCATCCCCACTCAATTTTCACCTGCATCCCCACTTTATCTTCACCTGCATCCCCCACTCTATTTTCACCTGCATCCCCCCACTCTATCTTCACCTGCATCCCCCCACTCTATCTTCACCTGCATCCCCCACTATATCTTCATCTGCATCCCCCACTCTATCTTCACCTGCATCCACCACTCTCTCTTCACCTGCATCCCCCACTCTATCTTCACCTGCATCCCCCACTCTATCTTCACCTGCATCCCCCACTCTATCTTCACCTGCATCACCACTCTATCTTCACCTACATCACCACTCTATCTCCACCTGCATCCCCCACTCTATCTTCACCTGCATCACCACTCTTTCTTCACCTGCATCCCCCACTCTATTTTCACCTGCATCCCCCACTCTATCTTCACCTGCATCCCCCACTCTATCTTCACCTTCATCACCACTCTATCTTCACCTGCATCCCCACTCTATCTTCACCTGCATCACCACTCTATCTCCACCTGCATCCCCCACTCTATCTTCACCTGCATCACCACTCTTTCTTCACCTGCATCCCCCACTCTATCTTCACCTGCATCACCACTCTATCTTCACCTGCATCACCACTCTATTTTCACCAGCATCCTCCACTCTATCTTCACCTGCATCCCCCACTCTAGCTACACCTGCATCCCCCACTCTATCTTCACCGGCATCACCACTCTCTCTTCACCTGCATCCCCACTCTATTTTCACATGCATCCCCCACTCTATCTTCACCTGCATCCCCCACTCTATCTTCACCTGCATCCCCCCACTCTATCTTCACCTGCATCACCACTCTATCTTCACCTGCATCACCACTATATCTTCATCTGCATCCCCCACTATATCTTCATCTGCATCCCCCACTCTATCTTCACCTGCATCACCACTCTCTCTTCACCTGCATCCCCCACTCTATCTTCACCTGCATCACCACTCTATCTTCACCTGCATCACCACTCTATCTCCACCTGCATCCCCCACTCTATCTTCACCTGCATCGCCACTCTTTCTTCACCTGCATCACCACTATATTTTCACCTGCATCCCCCACTCTATTTTCACCTGCATCACCACTCTATCTTCACCTGCATCCCCCACTCTATCTTCACCTGCATCCCCCACTCTATCGTCACCTGCATCCCCCCACTCTATCTTCAGCTGCATCACCACTCTATCTTCACCTGCATCACCACTCTATCTCCACCTGCATCCCCCACTATCTTCACCTGCATCACCACTCTTTCTTCACCTGCATCCCCCACTCTATTTTCACCTGCATCACCACTCTATCTTCACCTGCATCCCCACTCTATTTTCACCTGCATCCTCCACTCTATCTTCATCTGCATCCCCCACTCTATCTTCACCTGCATCACCACTCTCTCTTCACCTGCATCCCCACTCTATCTTCACCTGCATCCCCCACTCTATATTCACCTGCATCACCACTCTCTCTTCACCTGCATCCCCACTCTATCTTCACCTGCATCCCCCACTCTATCTTCACCTGCATCCCCCACTCTATCTTCACCTGCATCACCACTCTATCTTCACCTGCATCCCCCACTCTATTTTCACCTGCATCACCACTCTATCTTCACCTGCATCACCACTCTTTCTTCACCTGCATCCCCCACTCTATCTTCACCTGCATCACCACTCTATCTTCACCTGCATCCCCCACTCTATTTTCACCTGCATCCCCCACTCTATCTTCACCTGCATCCCCCACTCTATCTTCACCTGCATCCCCCCACTCTATCTTCACCTGCATCACCACTCTATCTTCACCTGCATCACCACTATATCTTCATCTGCATCCCCCACTATATCTTCATCTGCATTCCCCACTCTATCTTTACCTGCATCCACCACTCTCTCTTCACCTGCATCCCCACTCAATTTTCACCTGCATCCCCACTCTATCTTCACCTGCATCCCCCACTCTATTTTCACCTACATCACCACTCTATCTCCACCTGCATCCCCCACTCTATCTTCACCTGCATCACCACTCTTTCTTCACCTGCATCCCCCACTCTATCTTCACCTGCATCCACCACTCTCTCTTCACCTGCATCCCCCACTCTATCTTCACCTGCATCCCCCACTCTATCTTCACCTGCATCCCCCACTCTATCTTCACCTGCATCACCACTCTATCTTCACCTACATCACCACTCTATCTCCACCTGCATCCCCCACTCTATCTTCACCTGCATCACCACTCTTTCTTCACCTGCATCCCCCACTCTATCTTCACCTGCATCCCCACTCTCTCTTCACCCGCATCCCCACTCTATCTTCACCTGCATCCCCCACTCTATCTTCACCTGCATCACCACTCTCTCTTCACCTGCATCCCCACTCTATCTTCACCTGCATCCACCACTCTCTCTTCACCTGCATCCCCACTCAATTTTCACCTGCATCCCCACTCTATCTTCACCTGCATCCCCCACTCTATTTTCACCTGCATCCCCCCACTCTATCTTCACCTGCATCCCCCCACTCTATCTTCACCTGCATCCCCCACTATATCTTCATCTGCATCCCCCACTCTATCTTCACCTGCATCCACCACTCTCTCTTCACCTGCATCCCCCACTCTATCTTCACCTGCATCCCCCACTCTATCTTCACCTGCATCCCCCACTCTATCTTCACCTGCATCACCACTCTATCTTCACCTACATCACCACTCTATCTCCACCTGCATCCCCCACTCTATCTTCACCTGCATCACCACTCTTTCTTCACCTGCATCCCCCACTCTATCTTCACCTGCATCCACCACTCTCTCTTCACCTGCATCCCCCACTCTATCTTCACCTGCATCCCCCACTCTATCTTCACCTGCATCCCCCACTCTATCTTCACCTGCATCACCACTCTATCTTCACCTACATCACCACTCTATCTCCACCTGCATCCCCCACTCTATCTTCACCTGCATCACCACTCTTTCTTCACCTGCATCCCCCACTCTATCTTCACCTGCATCCCCACTCTCTCTTCACCCGCATCCCCACTCTATCTTCACGTGCATCCCCCACTCTATCTTCACCTGCGTCCCCCACTCTATCTTCACCTGCGTCCCCCACTCTATCTTCACCTGCGTCCCCCACTCTATCTTCACCTGCGTCCCCCACTCTATCTTCACCTGCGTCCCCCACTCTATCTTCACCTGCGTCCCCCACTCTATCTTCACCTGCATCCCCCACTCTATCTTCACCTGCGTCCCCCACTCTATCTTCACCTGCGTCCCCCACTCTATCTTCACCTGCGTCCCCCACTCTATCTTCACCTGCGTCCCCCACTCTATCTTCACCTGCATCCCCCACTCTATCTTCACCTGCGTCCCCCACTCTATCTTCACCTGCGTCCCCCACTCTATCTTCACCTGCGTCCCTCACTCTATCTTCACCTGCGTCCCCCACTCTATCTTCACCTGCGTCCCCCACTCTATCTTCACCTGCGTCCCCCACTCTATCTTCACCTGCGTCCCCCACTCTATCTTCACCTGCGTCCCTCACTCTATCTTCACCTACGTCCCCCACTCTATCTTCACCTGCGTCCCTCACTCTATCTTCACCTACGTCCCCCACTCTATCTTCACCTGCGACCCCCACTCTATCTTCACCTGCATCCCCCACTATATCTTCACCTGCATCACCACTCTATCAAATGGCTAACTCCGCCCTCTCGCGGCACAGGCCAAGGGCCTGAGATGTGAAACGAAGTACATCAGCTCGCACTCGGATCAAGTAGCCTAGGCAACTAGAGAGTCAGAGATGCTGACGACTGTGTTTGCAAGATGCCGGACAAATTGCAATTTTTAAACCTTCCTGCGACTCCTGCCGTGTCTACAGACATCCCCCAAACAAACAAATAGCGACTCTCTGAGAATGAGTGCACCACAGGAGGCTGCTGAGGGGAGGACGGCTCATAATAATGGCCAGAACGGAGCAAATAGAATGACATCATTCCACTAATTCTGCTCCAGCCATTACCACGAGCCCGTCCTCCCCAATTAAGGTGCCACCAACCTCCTGTGGAGTGCACAACTGGTAAATAGTCACTTATAGATATGTCAGTCAGTCAGGTGGCTAACTGCTGACAGAGACTTCTATTGCAGTAACTTTGAAGTGCTCTGGCTAGTAATACTTAGCCAGCTAGAAGGATGAAGAAAGAAGCTAATGTTAAATTGAGCCTACCTCAGCAGGAGCAAAAAATATGTTATTAAATCCTCGTAATAACTTTGCTTTACAGAGAGTAGGTTACTGAGACAGACAGTGATGTGGCGCTCAGTGGTGAGGCTGAGGCAGGCTGCAATGCATGCAGGAGGAAGCAGAGACAGAGCGAGAGGAAGCAAGCAGAGAGAGAGGTTAGTATATTGGTTCCCAAACTTGGGGCCGGAGACCCATGTGGGGTCCCCTGAGAAAATCTGTACTAATCTTATCAAACAAGTTAGGAACTTTTAAAAAAAGAAGATATTTTTCAATATGAATATCTCCACATACCCTGTAGGCTTACATTAAAATGCAAACAATACAGTTCTAAAATGTTTGTTTTTATCACTGATGCTATGTCAGTGTGAATCATGACTCATATTTACCCCCTTTCAGGGGTATAACGTTACAATTGTATAGCTAATAGGTTATGTGTTTGTAGATCAACTGAGGTGAATGAACCTACAGCAGCCAAGGTGATAATGACTCGGGTCATTTCTGCTTGTTTTTGCTGTTCTCCAAATACCCTTTCAAATTGTTTTATTGTATCGAAATGCAGTAAATTAGCTTCAACTTTCAGTGAGGTCCCTTTTAGGGCCTCTCTAAAACTCAAACCCCCTTCCCTCTAGATCCCCTCTCACTCCCCTCCTCCCCTCCCTCATTTTACAACCTTCACCTCTCTGGCGAGGATGTTTGTTAGAGGGAAGGGGGTTTGAGGGAGAGGCGAGCGTGTGTATTTTCTTCTGCTCCCAACCCCAGCCTGCCACAGAGGGCGGAGTGATAGAGGGAGGCCAGTTTGAGAGAGAAGGGGAGAGGAGGAGGAAAGGATGACTGCAGGGACAGCGTGAAAAAAGGAAAAATCGGAAGGTGACAGCAAGGGCAGGAGACATAGGAGAATACATTGAAAGTTCTCCTAGAGATAATCTCGTGTCACCATGCCACCTTGCAAAAATGATGAAGAGACTGTGCAAACTGTCACCAAAGGCTGTGACTGACATTTGTCTCCATTTTATTCATAAAGACTAGGGTTGCAAAGGGTCGGAAACTTTCTGGTAAATTTCTGGAATTTTTCTGGAAATTTCCATGGGATGTTAAAACTTCTCTAGGATAGGGGGCAGCATTTTCACGTTTGGATGAAAAGCATACCCAAATTCAACTGCCAGCTACTCATCCCCAGAAGATAAGATATGCATATTGTTCGTAGATTTGGATAGAAAACACTCTGAAGTTTCTAAAACTGTTTGAATCATGTCTGTGAGTATAACAGAACTTATTTAGCAGGCGAAACCCAGAGGACAAACCATTCAGATTTCTTTTTTTTTTTAGGTCACTCTCTTTTCAATGCGTTTTCATTGGGAAACCAGATTTCTAAGGGACCTGCTTGCAGTTCCTACCGCTTCCACTGGATGTCAACAGTCTTGAGAAATTGGTTGAGGTTATTCCTTTGTGTAATGAAGAAGTACGGCCATCTTGAACGAGAGTCACATGAAGTGTCCTGTTAGATAGAAGCGCGTGACCAGTAAGCTAGCTATAGTTGGTTTTAATCCTATATTGAACACAGATCATCCCGTCTTCAATTTTATTGATTATTAACGTTAAAAAATACCTAAAGTTATATTACAAAAGTAGTTTGACATTTTTTGGCAAAGTTTACAGGTAACCTTTGAGATATTTTGTAGTCACGTTTGAGCAAGTTGGAACCGGTGTTTTTCTGGATCAAACACGCCAAATAAATGGACATTTTGGATATATATCGACGGAATTAATCGAACAAAAGGACCATTTGTGATGTTTATGGGACATATTGGAGTGCCAACAACAGAAGCTCGTCAAAGGTAAGGCATGAATTATATTTTTATTTCTGCGTTTTGTGTCGCACCTGCATGGTTGAAATATGCTTCTCTGTCTTTGTTTACTATTGTGCTATCCTCAGATAATAGCATAGTTTGCTTTCGCCGAAAAGCCTATTTGAATTCTGACATGTTGGCTGGATTCACAACCAGTGTAGCTTTAATTTGGTATCTTTCATGTGTGATTTAATGAAAGTTAGATTTTTATAATAATTTTCATAGTAATTCATTTGAATTTGGCGCTCTGCATTTTCTCTGGCTTTTTGCCAAGTGAGACAGTAGCGTCCCGCCTAAACTCAGATTTTTGGATATAAATATGAACTTTACCGAACAAAACATACATGTATTGTGTAACATGAAGTCCTATGAGTGTCATCTGATGAAGATCATCAAAGGTTAGCGATTAATTTTATCTCTTTCTGCTTTTTGTTACTCCTCTCTTTGGCTGGAAAAATGGCTGTATTTTTCTGTGGCTATGTACTGACTTAACATAATCGTTTGGTGTGCTTTCGCCGTAAATCCTTTTTGAAATCATACGTGTTGGCTGGATTCACAACAAGTGTAGCTTTAATTTGGTGCCTTTCATGTGTGATTTCATGAAAGTTTGATTTTTATAATAATATATTTGAATTTGGCGCTCAGCATTTTTACTGGCTTTTGGCCAAGTGGGACATTAGCGTCCCACATATCCCAGAGAAGTTAATTTGGGGAATTTTGCTTAAATTCATCATAAAAGTTAGCTTATAACAGTGAACTTTTTTTTGTGGGATACACATAAGGAAATTCTAGATCTTGTGGCATATTTTGGTTCAACTATCCCCAATTCAATGGAATTGCAACCCTCTGCATGTACAGTGCATTCTTCCTTCACATCAGAATCAGAATCAGAATCACATTCAGCTGATTCTCAAGATCTTGCACACTAATGAGATGCTATTGAGCCCACGCTATTACACTGTCTGAGCCAAGGACAACATGCTTTCTGGTAAATTTTGATTACAATACTGGTTGAGGTGAATATATTTTATGACATACATTATTTTTTGAAAACTAGTAAATAGTAGCCTGCAGCAAAGTGTGTTTAAATAATGTCTAACTTGTTAACAATTTCTGCTAGTTAGTTAGCCGTTTTATAGTGTGGTGAATGTGCTGCTAAAAGCCAAGGAAATGGTTAGGTATGTGAAGGGTCATCAAGTTATAGCAGCAATCTACCTCACCAAGCAAAGTGAGAAAATAAGAGCACCACATTGAAGCTGCCCAGCAACACCCGTTGTCATCAGATTTGACAGTCTCCTGGAGGGGAATGAGTCTCTCCAAGAAATGTGCCGATATGGACAGCCCCATCAAGAGGATCCTCCTGGATGATGTATTTTGGGAGACAGTGGTAAGCAGCCTGAAACTCCTGAAACCTATAGCAGTAGCAATTGCACGGATTGAGGTAGACAATGCCATCCTGTCTGATGTTCAGACTCTGCTTGCAGATGTAAGAGAAGAAATCCGTACTGCCCTGCCCACTTCACTGTTGCTCCAAGCAGAGAAAATTGCAGTTCTGAAATACATCAAAAAGTGTGAAGCCTTCTGCCTGAAGCCCATACACGCCGCAGCGTACATGTTGGACCCAAAGTATGCTGGCAAGAGCATCCTGTCTGGTGCAGAGATCAACAACGCCTATGGTGTCATCACTACCGTGTCTCGTCACCTTGGCCTGGATGAGGGCAAGGTTCTTGGCAGTCTGGCGAAGTACACTTCCAAGCAAGGTCTTTGGGATGGAGATGCAATATGGCAGTCGTGCCAACATATCTCATCAGCTACCTGGTGGAATGGACTTTGTGGATCTGAGGCTCTTTCCCCTGTTGCCTCCATCATCCTCCAAATCCCACCAACATCAGCCACCTCGGAGCGCAACTGGTCCTTGTTTGGGAACACACACACCAAAGCACACAACAGGCTGACCAATACAAGGGTTGAATAATTGGTGGCCATCCAGGCAAATGTGAGGCTTTTAGAGCCTGAGAACGAGCCATCCTCAACACGGTCGGAAAGTGACAGTGAAGATGAGGCCTCAGAGTCTGATGATCAAGAGGTGGACATTGAGGAGGTCCATGGAGAAGACATGGAAGCCTGAGAGGAAGACAACCAAAGCTTTAGTTTCTAGACTATCATTTTACAGATGAATGTTGAAAACGTTTTTGGGAGATGAGATGGATCATTGGGGATCATTCAATATTCCCTTTCTTTTGTTGTTAAGTGAAATCCACCCATGTGAAGAGTCAACTCATTTAATTAAAGTTCAATTCGTAACTAAATAGTTGTTTTTATTTCTATTGGAAGGATTAAATCATTTGCAATTATGTCCACTTATGATAAGGTAAAAGGTGTATGTTTCTGTCTCCATATGATATGCTAAATATATCCAGTGCAGAAAACATCTACATTTAAATGGTATTAATATTAATTTGCATATATTTCTGTTAATTCCCATATATTCCCATAATTTCCACGGAAAGTTTCCACCTCTGAATATTCCCAAAACTGTGCAATGCTAGACTAGACCACACCCCGCTCTCCTTGTTACACTCACGGAAGTATGCGCACACACACACACACACACACACACACACACACACACACACACACACACACACACACACACACACACACACACACACACACACACACACACACACACACACACACACACACACACACACACATACACACACACACACACCCTTAAAACCCTACTGACACTCACTGCCTCTACTCTGGGTGAAGTGGTGACATATTGTTTGATGGAGTTTTAACAGAGAGTTCAAATTGAGCCTGTAGAGACAGTAGTATCACCTCTTCAGTGTTCAATACTAGAAGCATGCATAGTAGCATCTTTATCAGCCATGGCTCTGGTAGTGATATAATTTTTTTCTCTCTTTTCCCCTTGTCTCTCACTCTCTCTTCCCCTTGTCTCTCACTCTCTCTCTCTGTCTCTCTCTCTCTCTCTCTCTCTCCCCTCTCTCTCGCTCCCACACCCCCCTCGCTCACTTGCTCGCTCTCTCGCTGATGGGCAGATAGCGGAGACGTATGCCTTCCTGCCCAGGGAGGCAGTGACCCGTTACCTGATGAGCTGTGGTGAGTGTCAGAAGAGGATGCACATCAGCCCTGGCGGAGCAGAGTTCAAAGGTAAACAACCTCTCTGTTTCTCTCTGGACCACTGACTGTTCAGAGCTATTTGGAAAGCTTCCGCAGTAGGCCTACATTACTACTCACGTCTGTACTGTCTGTAAGACAGCCCATACAAATTTCAGACTCTCAGAGCATGGATGTAGATGGACAGGGATTTTCATATGAGTTGTAAAAAGAACACTTTTGAGCGCTGCTTGCTTTGCCCCCTCCTCCACTCCCCCTCCCCCTCTTATCCTCGTCTTGCTGCCACCCTAAAGGCACACCCCGCCAGTTTTCCCAGTCCTCCCCAGTCCTATTAAACTTATAGTCATTGGAGTGTCCTGCCTCCTTCCTAACACACTGCAATTAGCCCAATTTGGGGCCTATAACAAAGAAATAAATAAAAAATTGAGAGAGAGGCACAGCAGCCAGAGAGAAAAACGGCTTATTTCTTTGTATAGCGTTTGTATTGTAGTGCTCGTTTCCCAGACTGAGAGAGTGCACAGTGTGTGGTATGGCATTGAACTGTGCTCAGCTCTGCTAGCCTGGGTTGGCTTGTGTCTTCCCCTGTGCCTGCTGGTTGGCTGTGTTAGCTTTGGCAAGTGACTGTGCCACTGGAGGACAGCTGTGGCGGTAAGGGAACCGTGACTCAGACTGGCATTCCAGAGGAAGATTCCTGATATCCCACAACCGCATGCATTGTTCCCAAGGCCAAGGGTGAAAGACACACGGAGACAGACAAAAATGGGGTGAAAATGGTGAGGAGAGAAATAAATCAGAGAGAGTCCGAAATGGAGTGAAATCTTCAATGGCTGTCCTGCAATTTATACATTTATAGATCTTTTATTTCCTCTATTCAGGGTCCCATATTGACAGAGGGGCTGTCATGTACCTTCACATATGGAAGGCACTTCCATATTCCCACAAGAACAGAACATGGGTAGTATGTAAAGTAAACCATGCCAAATGAATAGTAATGCTCACCAAACCCTCTCCTCCATCCCATAAACACACAACGCAGCAAGAGAAGTGCTCCCAGGCCCGATCTGTCTGTCAGAGTGTTGTGTCAACGCTGAGCAGCTGACACTGGGCGTCGCTCATAAAGAGAGCAGCTAATTGGCTTCCTTCCCTATGGGGGTCCACCCCTCTCCACCCCTCTCAACCCCTCCAACCCACCACCCCCCTCCTCTCCGCCTAAGCCACCCGCAAAAGTTCAGTGTTGAATTATTGAATGCAATTCATTACTGTATGCTGTGGCTTTTTTAAATTGACATCAGGCAGTCTTTTGAGTCACATCTTTCATCTTTCGTCTCTTCAACCTTCATAATAATGTATTGGTTATGCACTAGGAACAGGTGTCGAGGAGGTGTAGAATAGGGCCCATATTCATAAAGCCCTCAGAGAAGGAGAAGGAGAAGGAGTGTTGATCTATGATCAGTTTTTTGCCTTTTAGATCATGATGAATAAGATTACATGGACAGGAGGGACCTGATCCTAGATCAGCACTAGATCTGAGACGCTTTATTAATACGAGCCTTGGTCGCTGGTCCTGTGCTGATTTTTCCTCCCTTCTCATTTTAAACTCCATTTCTCAGCTGTCAAGTCTAGTCTCTGTCATTTCATTTATCTGCTGACCTACTAAGGGACAATGTTCTGGAGTCCTGAAGGGGGGAAATACAAGGCAGATAATCTATACCTCTGCAGTAAATAGACAGGAGCGCAATCGATTACTGATGGATAGAGTGTGTGTACACATGAGTGTACTGTCCCAGTAGGTGATAGGTTGTTTGATATGATCCTTGGAGAGGAGGACCCTGTACGCCATGTGATAGTACCCTCCAAGGTCAGGTCCCTGGGTCTGAACCCCGCCCTGTGCAACTGGGTCCTGAACTTCCTGACGGACCGCCCCCAGGTGGTGAAGGTAGAAAACAACACCTCCACTTTGCTGATCCTCAACACAGGGGCCACACAGGGGCCCCACAAGGGTGCGAACTCAGACCCCTCCTGTACTCCATGTTCACCCATGACTACATGGCCACGCATGCCTCCGACTCAATCATCAAGTTTGCAGATGACACAACAGTAGTAGGCCTGATTACCAACAATGACGAGACAGCCTACAGGGAGGAGGTGAGGGCCCTGGAAGAGTGATGCCAGGAAAATAACCTCTCACTTAACATCAACAAAACAAAGGAGCTGCTCGTGGACTTCAGGAAACAACAGAGGGAGCACACCCCTATCCACATAGACGGGACCACAGTGGAAAGCTTCAAGTTCCTCGGCGTACACATCACTGAAGATCTGAAATTGTCCACCCACAAAGACAGGAGGCTGAAGAAATTTGGCTTGGCCCCTAAAACCCTCACAAACTCTTACAGATGCACAATTGACAGCATTCTGTCGGGCTGTTTCACCACCTGGTATGGCAACTGCACCGCCCGCAATCGCAGGGCTCTCCAGAGGGTGGTGTGGTCTGCCCAACGTATCACCGGGGTCAAACTATGTGCCCTCCAGGACACCTACAGCACCCCATGTCACAGGAAGGCCAAAAGGTAATCAAGGACATCAACCACCCGAGCCACGGAATGTTCACCCCGCTATCATCTAGAAGGCGAGGTCAGTACAGGTGCATCAAAGCTGGGACCGAGAGACTGAAAAACAGCTTCTATCGCAAGGCCATCAGACTGTTAAACAGCCATCACTAGCCGGGTTCCACCCGGTTACGTAGCCCTGCACCTTAGAGGCTGCTGTCCTATATACATAGATATGGAATCACTGGCCACTTTAATAATGGAACACTAGTCACTTTAGTAATGTTTAAATAATGTTTACATACTGCTTTACTCATCTCATATGTACAGTGGGGCAAAAAAGTATTTAGTCAGCCACATATTGTGCAAGTTCTCCCACTTAAAAAGATGAGAGAGGCCTGTAATTTTCATCATAGGTACACTTCAACTATGACAGACAAAATGAGAAAAAAAATCCAGAAAATCACATTGTAGGATTTTTTATGAATTTATTTGCAAATTATGGTGGAAAATAAGTATTTGGTCAATAACAAAAGTTTATCTCAATACTTTGTTATATACCCTTTGTTGGCAATGACAGAGGTCAAACGTTTTCTGTAAGTCTTCACAAGGTTTTCACACACTGTTGCTGGTATTTTGGCCCATTCCTCCATGCAGATCTCCTCTAGAGCAGTGATGTTTTGGGGCTGTTGCTGGGCAACACGGACTTTCAACTCCCTCCAAAGATTTTCTATGGGATTGAGATCTGGAGACTGGCTAGGCCACTCCAGGACCTTGAAATGCTTCTTACAAAGCCACTCCTTCGTTGCCCGGGCGGTGTGTTTGGGATCATTGTCATGCTGAAAGACCCAGCCACGTTTCATCTTCAATGCCCTTGCTGATGGAAGGAGGTTTTCACTCAAAATCTCACGATACATGGCCCCATTCATTCTTTCCTTTACACGGATCAGTCGTCCTGGTCCCTTTGCAGAAAAACAGCCCCAAAGCATGATGTTTCCACCCCCATGCTTCACAGTAGGTATGGTGTTCTTTGGATGCAACTCAGTATTATTTGTCCTCCAAACACGACGAGTTGAGTTTTTACCAAAAAGTTCTATTTTGGTTTCATCTGACCATATGACATTCTCCCAATCTTCTTCTGGATCATCCAAATGCTCTCTAGCAAACTTCAGACGGGCCTGGACATGTACTGGCTTAAGCAGGGGGACACGTCTTGCACTGCAGGATTTGAGTCCCTGGCGGCGTAGTGTGTTACTGATGGTAGGCTTGGTTACTTTGGTCCCAGCTCTCTGCAGGTCATTCACTAGGTCCCCCCGTGTGGTTCTGGGATTTTTGCTCACCGTTCTTGTGATCATTTTGACCCCACGGGGTGAGATCTTGCGTGGAGCCCCAGATCGAGGGAGATTATCAGTGGTCTTGTATGTCTTCCACTTCCTAATAATTGCTCCCACAGTTGATTTCTTCAAACCAAGCTGCTTACCTATTGCAGATTCAGTCTTCCCAGCCTGGTGCAGGTCTACAATTTTGTTTCTGGTGTCCTTTGACAGCTCTTTGGTCTTGGCCATAGTGGAGTTTGGAGTGTGACTGTTTGAGGTTGTGGACAGGTGTCTTTTATACTGATAACAAGTTCAAACAGGTGCCATTAATACAGGTAACGAGTGGAGGACAGAGGAGCATCTTAAAGAAGAAGTTACAGGTCTGTGAGAGCCAGAAATCTTGCTTGTTTGTAGGTGACCAAATACTTATTTCCCACCATAATTTGCAAATAAATTCATAAAAAATCCTACAATGTGATTTTCTGGATTTTTTTGTCTCATTTTGTCTGTCATAGTTGAAGTGTACCTATGATGAAAATTACAGGCCTCTCTCATCTTTTTAAGTGGGAGAACTTGCACAATTGGTGGCTGACTAAATACTTTTTTGCCCCACTGTACAGTGGGGAGAACAAGTATTTGATACACTGCCGATTTTGAAGGTTTTCCTACTTACAAAGCATGTAGAGGTCTGTCATTTTTATCATAGGTACACTTCAACTGTGAGAGACGGAATCTAAAACAAAAATCCAGAAAATCACATTGTATGATTTTTAAGTAATTAAATTGCATTTTATTGCGTGACATAAGTATTTGATCACCTACCAACCAGTAAGAATTCCGGCTCTCACAGACCTGTTAGTTTTTCTTTTAGAAGCCCTCCTGTTCTCCACTCATTACCTGTATTAACTGCACCTGTTTGAACTTGTTACCTGTATAAAAGACACCTGTACACACACTCAATCAAACAGACTCCAATCTCTCCACAATGGCCAAGACCAGAGAGCTGTGTAAGGACATCAGGGATAAAATTGTAGACCTGCACAAGGCTGGGATGGGCTACAGGTCAATAGGCAAGCAGCTTGGTGAGAAGGCAACAACTGTTGGCGCAATTATTAGAAAATGGAAGATGTTCAAGATGACGGTCAATCACCCTCGGTCTGGGGCTCCATGCAAGATCTCACCTCGTGGGGCATCAATGATCATAAGGAAGGTGAGGGATCAGCCCAGAACTACACGGCAGGACCTGGTCAATGACCTGAAGAGAGCTGGGACCACAGTCTCAAAGAAAACCATTAGTAACACACTACGCTGTCATGGATTGAAATCCTGCAGCGCACGCAAGGTCCCCCTGCTCAAGCCAGCGCATGTCCAGGCCCGTCTGAAGTTTGCCAATGACCATCTGGATGATCCAGAGGAGGAATGGGAGAAGGTCATGTGGTCTGATGAGACAAAAATAGAGCTTTTTGGTCTAAACTCCACTCGCCATGTTTGGAGGAAGAAGAAGGTTGAGTACAACCCCAAGAACACCCTCCCAACCGTGAAGCATGGAGGTGGAAACATAATTCTTTGGGGATGCTTTTCTGCAAAGGGGACAGGACGACTGCACCGTATTGAGGGGAGGATGGATGGGGCCATGTATCGCGAGATCTTGGCCAAAAACCTCCTTCCCTCAGTAAGAGCATTGAAGATGGGTCGTGGCTGGATCTTCCAGCATGACAACGACCCGAAACACACAGCCAGGGCAACTAAGGAGTGGCTCCGTAAGAAGCATCTCAAGGTCCTGGAGTGGCCTAGCCAGTCTCCAGACCTGAACCCAATAGAAAATCTTTGGAGGGAGCTGAACGTCCGTATTGCCCACCGACAGCCCCGAAACCTGAAGGATCTGGAGAAGGTATGTATGGAGGAGTGGGCCAAAATCCCTGCTGCAGTGTGTGCAAACCTGGTCAATAACTACAGGAAACGTATGATCTTTGTAATTGCAAACAAAGGTTTCTGTACCAAATATTAAGTTCTGCTTTTCTGATGTATCAAATACTTATGTCACGCAATAAAATGCAATTTAATTACTTAAAAATCATACAATGTGATTTTCTGCATTTTTGTTTTAGATTCCGCCTCTCACAGTTGAAGTGTACCTATGATAAAAATTACAGACCTCTACATGCTTTGTAAGTAGGAAAACCTTCAAAATCGGCAGTGTATCAAATACTTGTTCTCCCCACTGTATATACTGTATTCTATTCTACTGTGTTTTATTCAATGCCACTCCGACATTACTCGCTCTAATATTTATATATTTCTTAAATCCATTTTTTTTTACTTTTAGATTTTTATGAATTGTTACATACTACTGCACTGTTGGAGCTAGGAACACAAGCATTTCACTACACCTGCAATAACATCTGCTAAATATGTGTGTGACCAATAAAATGTTATTTAATTTAATTTAATTTGATGAGGAAGACAGACTATTGCTTGCACTTGAAGTATAACGTCAATGCAATTCAAGAGAGGATGTATACCAGTTCAGTTATAGAGAATTTGCAGTTATTTTGTTACATGCTATATTATATATTATGGTAGAGAAGTCTTTAAAAATGAACTGCTGGTATAAGTAAGTTCAAATGCACAAGCATCTTAATGTAGGATGTCCACTTAGTGGTTTAATGCACCCATTACATATACTGTAAATGTCCATCATGGCCAATGGCAGAGAAATCATACTGCAGGCCCATTACTATTCATTAAAAAAATCTGGTCTCTTTTTCATTATGGTTTAACACAGGGCAGGATAGTAGTGGATTTGTATTTATTATGGATCCCCATTAGCTGTTGCCAAGGCAGCAGCTACTCTTCCTGGGGTCCAAATTACATTACATATAAAACAAAAGATGAAACAGTACATCATATTATGCTGTTACACCACTACATATCAACAATACAAAAGGTATAATATCATCATACAACATTACAATGTAGCATGCGTGTGCTAGCGTGCGTGTGCTAGTGTGTGTGTGCGTGCGTGTGTGCCTGTGTGTGTCTCTTCACAGTCCACGTTGTTTCATAAGGTGTAGTTTGATCTGTTTTTTAAATCTGATTTTACTGCTTACATGAGTTATTTGATGTGGAATAGAGTTCCATGTAGTCATGGCTCTGTGTAGTACTGTGAATTTCCCTGAGTCTGTTCTGGACTTGGGGACTGTGAAGAGACCCCTTGTGGCATGTCTTATGGGGTTTACATGGGTGTCTGTGTACTAGTTGTTTGAACATGTCAATACCACTAACAAAGACAAGAAGTGATGCAGTCAATCTCCTCTACTTTGAGCCAGGAGAGATTGACATGCATGTCATTGATGTTAGCTTGCCGTGCTGCCAGCCATGCTGCTCTGTTCTGGGCCAACTCATTTGCATATGTCCCTCTTTGTGGCACTTGACCATATGACTGAGCAGTAGTCCAGGTGTGACAAAACTAGGGCCCTGTAGGACTTGTTTTGTGGATAGCAATGTCAAAAGAGCAGAGCAGCGCTTTATTATGGACAGACTTCTCCCCATCTTAGCTACTGTTGCATCAATATGTTTGACCATGACAGTTTACAATCCAGGGTTACACAAAGCAGTTTAGTCTCCTCAACTTGCTCAATTTCCACATTATTTATTACAAGATTTAATTAAGGTAATCTATACATAGAGTAAGAGCTGATTCTGGTCAAAAGCTGCTTGTTTGTTTCTGCGTGCTTGTGGCAGCTGCCAGGAATAGCAATTTGGTGGCTTTGCTGCTTTCTTTATGAGCGATCCACCCTCTTCTATCTCTCTCGCACATGTACACATGCACACTGTAAAATTATTCTGGGGTGAATTGAAATTGACAAAAAAAACAAAAAAACATATACTTAATAAAAATAAATGTAAGTTGTTTCAATGATTTGTTAATTTAAATGATGTATGTGATTTAATATACTAAATTGTAATAATATTTCTCTCTAGTTAATAATTTTAACTTATTGCAACAATTTTGCCTCTTGCCTCTGTTTTTAGAGGATTGTGGGTAATTAAAATGTTTTTGTTGTATGCATGTTTGAAGAAAGAAAGTTTATTTATATATTAGAATTAAGCAGCCCGTTGTGCAAAATGGTGTACTGGATCATGATGAACGGATATCAAAACCGGCAGGCAAATTATTGTTCAATGATGAGACCACCCATTCCTTCCATCACCACTCTTAATGATGGAAGCAAATGCGGCTTCCTGCCAGTGGTGGAAAAAGTACCCAATTGTCATACTTAAGTAAAGATACCTTAATAGAAAATGACAAAAAAAAGGTTAAAGTCACCAAATAAAATTCTACTTGAGTAGAAGCCTAAAAGTATTTGGTTTTAAATATACATAAGTATCAAAAGTAAATGTAATTGCTAAAATATGCTTTAAAAAGTGCAAGTATAAATAATTTAAAATTCCTTAAATTAAGCAAACTAGACAGCACCATTTTCTCTACTCCCTCATTAAATGGCCCTCTAGTGTCCACTTAGAGCACTGCCACCCAGGCGGAGTCCATTGACTAGTGCATGTACAGATTCATCAGGGCACTCAACAGAAGAAAAAAAATGAATTTCTAAAGTTCAGGTAGTGCCTCGCTCTTTCAGTTTGTTTTCTTACATTTTGGTGCCTAATGAACATGACCCTGTATGTGTTTGGGTTCAAGAAGGAGGTTATGGGAGAATGAAAGTCATAATACTTTGTGTGTATAATCTTCACAGAAAATGACAGACCGACATCACTGGTGCCGGATCTCATCGACTACAACATGCCGCTGACCACCACCTATCTGAAGCAGATGAAACTCCAGTGCATGAGTACCAATGAGCAGGTAAGGCCAAGGTGTAGCTTGTACATCAGGGTTCCCTAACTGGCGGCCCCCAGGAGATTGTAATTGGCCCCCCAAGTTTTCTGAGAAAGATTATATATATATATATATATATATATATACACACACACACACACACACACACACACACACACACACACACACACTACCGGTCAAATGTTTTAGAACACCTAGTCATTCAAGGGTTTTTCTTTATTTGTACTATTTTCTACATTATAGAATAATAGTGAATACATCATAACTATGAAATAACACATGTGAAATCATGTAATAACCAAAAAAGTGTTAAACAAATCAAAATATATTTTATATTTGAGATTCTTCAAATAGCCACCCTTTGCCTTGATGACAGCTTTGCACACTCTTGGCATTCTTGCTCAAATATAAAATATATTTTGATTTGTTTAACACTTTTTTGGTTACTACATGATTCCACAATAAAGAAAAACCGTTGAATGAGTAGGTGTTCTAAAACTTTTGACCAGTAGTGTGTGTGTAATATATGTGTAATATATATATATATATATATATATATATATATATATATATATATATATATATATATATATATATATATATATATATATATATATATATATATATATATACATACATACATACATACATACATACATACATACATACATACAGTACCAATTAAAAGTTTGGACACACCTACTCAAGGGTTGAAACTGGCTCTCATGAATGCCAAGAGTGTGCAAAGCTTTCATCAAGGTGAAGGATGGCTACTTTGAAGAATCTCAAATATAATATATATTTATATATAACACTTTTTTGGTTACTACATGATTCCATATGTGTTCTTTCATAGTTTTGATGTCTTCACTATCATTCTACAATGTAGAAAATAGTAAAAAATAAGAAAAGGCCTTGAATGAGTAGGTTTGTCCAAATGTTTGACTGGTACTGTATATAATATAATAAAATAAAACGATTGTTGGACATAAAAGACAGCAAATCAGCTCCAAGTGATTTTAATTGTGGAAATCTGTTCCAAAGTATTCCCATGCATAATAGAGAGATGTTTGTGATCGTATACAAATGTAAGCAAGGTTTGAAATAATTATGTTTTCGTCAAATATTATTTCTGTTTGGGCTTCTTCTGGTCAATTTGCAGTCTACAAATTCTTTATAATTATGTTCCGGCCCGCTGAAAAAATCAGCCCGCGACTGAATCTAGTTGATGATCCCTGCTGTACATTCTGTTGTCCAGAATAGGTGAAGATTATATGGAAGTGGCCGTCTTCACTGTCATTTCTATCAGGCTCTTTGTGTACCACACACACACTATCCCTCTCCCTCGACAGCCCACCTTCCATCCCCCATGCCAGGTTAGCTATCTGTAAAAGAGCATGGAATCATTCAGGACTGCCAATCAGGCGCACACAGGAAAGTGTGTGCTTGTGAGAGTGTGTAAGCGTGCTCGCGAGATTGTGTGTGCCTGCATCTGTGTGGGCGAATGAAAGTGTGTGTGTGTGGATGTGTGTGGATGGGCGAGTGTGTGCTTGCATGCCTGGTATGATAATCAAGGAGGGAATGGGGTTCAGCTCATTCCAATTAACAAAGACTCGGCAGTCTAATTAACTGAGGTGAGAAAAGTATTGGAGTACCAATTTGCAGAGGAATGCCAATATGTCCTGTCGGCTAGACACTGCCGTTCGCCATGCACACGAACAGAAGTAAATGTAGTGTAAATGTTTCCTGTAGGCCGGATCATAATGTGGTGCTGATATGTTTAAAAATGTTGTATTGTTTGCTGCTACCTTCTTGGTCAGGTCTCCCTTGCAAGTAAGTGTACTCACATCTTTGGTCCAACAACATTGTTAATAATCACCCTAATTATTAACAGTTCACAATTTTACTATGATTTTCATGTTATAATTGATGTAAGACTATATGTATCATTAAATTGAGACATGTCTAAAGACGTGATTTAAAACGGTCAAGTTTTTCACATAAGAATGGGCATGCGTACGCTTGAGCAAGGTGCTCTGCAGGGTCCCCATCTCCTGACTCAACAAAACTAACCATCCCCTGATGGATTGAAATGCAGGGTGTTGGGCATCTAAGTGCTTGAGATTCAGTTTCATGTCTAATTCTGGCTTTTAGATTTTCAGCAGAGCAGCAGTACTCACCAGAGGCAGGAAATGAGGAACAATGACTCAGCTATCAAAAAAGGACGCACAGGCAGTGATGGCTTGGATTGGTGGGTGAGGGTGAGGGGCGGGCACCAGAGTGTAAGAGGGCAGTCATTGAATGACCACTCTGTGAAAGAGGTCATGGGCTTTTGTGTGTGTTTTTTATAGGGTCTTTACAGAGCACGGGGTGGTGCAGGGTTAGAGCGAAAGAGAGAGAAAAGAGCGAAAGAGAGAGAAAAGAGGGAGAGAAGGATGTGGCAGTGAGTGGGGGGGGGGGGGGACAAGACCATCAAGACATGCGTGTCCAGACCAATTCAATAATGGAGGAAATTACCAAGCATCCTTCCTGCAGGCTGCAGACGCTGGGCGGTGGCTCTGTCTCTGCCCGCACCGCCAGGGGAGGGGAAGGGGAGGGGGGCGATGGGAAGAAAATTAAAGAGGGATGGTTCATTATCATTTATGGGCTGTTTTCCCATTTATTCTGTCTTCTCCTGAGAAAACTAATTTCGTTTTTTGGGTGGAGGGTGGCAGGGGGGATGGAGAGGTGGGGGTAGGTAGGCTATAATTACTATGGGGCTATAGGAAGACACCAGATAAGATACCAGTTAAAGTGAAGTCTAGTTTATAAAATGAGGAATAAACCCCTCCCCCCCACCTCACGATAATGATGATGAATAAAAAGCAGTCTATTTATAACAGGTTGTATTTGCGTATTGAAAAAGACAATATGTGTTTTATACTGGGGAGAATGTAGCTTAATAAAGTCAATGTATTGTGTTGGTCAATGTAACTATAAGGACTGGAATAGAGTGCATGGTGCTGACCTGCTCTAATATATATAGTGGCATGAACAATTTCAAGGGTCTACACTCACATCAATATTGAACACGCTATGAGATGTGTGTTACGGGTTCGTATGTTTTGAAATTGTGTGTTATTGATACATACACATTCCAGGTTTCGCCTGTAGGTGGCAGAAGTTCCCCATAAATCTGTCTTAAAGTGCGTACAGTACATACGCCTTATCCGCACACAAATCATCTGTTGACTCCCTTTAAAGGGACTCACGTGGTTATGCTATGAATTTTTTTTAAATATCATTTTTACTCAATTGCTAAAAAGTCCTTCAGAATGAAAGAAGACTATTGTGTGATCAAACCATAGAAATGGGTCAAACCTTAAGGCATATACTTTTCTTTAAATGCCTCCTTTGTGTGTAAGTTACTGTAGGCTATTGATTGTTCGTGTATCACTCTCTTATTTGCCTACACATGTTTTTATTTTGATGAATCAATTACATATTTCTGAAGTAAAGGTTTTAAGTGAAAATACTGAATGTGAAGTCAGGTGTGGGCATTTGTAGAGCAAGAAACAAAGCAATGACTGTACTGTACTCCAGTGTGGGAATTGACAAAGAGAAGAGGGGAGAGGCAGTGGTAAAATATGTATTTATAAAGCCGCCAAAGACCATTTGAAATGTATTGAGTGAACCCACTCGAACGCACTGTTGCCTACAGTCCCTATTTTGCACGAGGCGTGTGACGTCGGTTACCACTGCCGCTGCCCCGCCTCCATCTTTGGGGCTGGCTGACAGTGCAAGTCTTGGAGGGTCCTGTACTCGCTCCCATACCAGGACATTGTCTTTAGAATTAAACGTAAATAAAGAGACCGGAAAGGGGGAGAAATTGGAGAGTGGTTTGACATTCACACTTGAAAATTCACCATCAGAAGTGAAGGTAAGCATTTATTTTAGATGATACGGTTGTGTTGATATTTTGCTGTTCTCAACTGTGGGCTAAGCTATTTTCAGCAGCTTTGGGAAATAATGTTGTGGCAATTACACCTCCCCATTTTTCAGCTTATTTATACCCAAATATATAATAATTTCTAACCAATGAATGACTGATAAAATGGTTTATATTATTGATTTTCGATAATACCCTATGCCTTGTAGATTTTTGATATAATGCATAGGCTATAATTTGTATCAATTCAATTATTATAGCAAAACGTGTGCTGTAGAAGTTAACAATCTATTCGATCCTCTCACAACTTAAAATGTTATAGTAGGCTATTATAATACCATTCCAAAATATAGTATTAATATCAAACATATATTTCAAGAAGGTACTCCAGCTGACATCCAACATCGCATATAAATGTGTTGTTATCCATCCCTAGTAGGCAATCAATTAAACAATATCCGATGATTGCTGGAGTTAATTGTATAAATTGTCCTACAGTGGTCAGTCATCCTTTTCTTTTGATGTAGGGTATGCAGCAACCGCATACCGTTGAAGTGCATAGTTCACTGTATACTGTGTATCATCGCATGCCATTCCATATGTCACATTGTTCTCTTGTGGGATGCAGAATTACCAAACACAGTGGGAACAATCCCCCACCAGCGAGGCGCGTGCGGTGTGCTCACAGCCCCTCCTCATTGGTACTATAACCCAATGCCTGTGTAACGTGATCATTACTGTAGGTTGCATACTGTAGCAATTTGCTCCTAGTTACCTTCCGAGAAACGTACAAGCCTCGGCAGGATACATTTGAGCTATTAGAATTTCGTGCAGTGCTTTTACACAATGCAGTGGTCCGATGTTACATTGTGATTGTAGCAGCATAAGTTCCATTTTGGCTGCAATTTAGATATTTAATGTTACTATGGTAACCCTTGCCCTGGACGATTCCCCCAGTTGTCCAGCTAGCCGTTAGAAAAAGACTCACTTTAACAAAGGCTAAACATTCTAGCTAGCTAGTACCATTAGCAATTTCTATTTATATCTGGAGTAGCTAACTTTGCAAGCTCTGTCGATATTATTGCTTCAAAGTACTGTGGCCGAGCCACGGTATTTAAGGTAAGTCAAGGAAGGGAGCGTTAGCTTGCCAACGTTTGACAGGTAACATTTGCTAACTAGCTAGTTAGATACATCTAGCAAGATACTTTTGTATATATAGTGTAAGTAACTAATGTATGTGGACACCCCTTCAAATTAGTGGATTCGGCTATTTCAGCCACACCCGTTGCTGACAGGTATATAAAATCAAGCACACCGCCATGCAATCTCCACAGACAAACATTGTCAGTAGAATGGCCTTACTGAAGAGCTCAGTGACTTTTAACGTGGCACCTTCATAGGATGCCACCTTTCCAACAGCTCAGTTACAAAAATATCTGCCCTGCTAGAGCTGCACCGGTCAACTCTAAGTGCTGTTATTGTGAAGTGGAAAGTCATGGTGCAACAACAGCTCAGCCGCGAACTGGACTGCCGAGTACTGAAGTGCGTATTAAGTAAAAATTGTCTGTCCTTGGCTGCGACATTCAGTACCGAGTTCCAAACTGCCTCTGGAAACAACGTCAGCATCAAGAACTGTTAGTCGGGGGCTTCATGAAATGGGTTTCCGTGGTCAATCAGCCGCAAACAAGCCTAAGATCACCATTTGCAATGCCAAGCGTTGACTAGAGTGGTCTAAAGCTTGCCGCCATTGGACTGGAGCAGTGGAAACGCGTTTTCTGGAGTGATTAATCACGCTGCACCATCTGGCAGTCCAACGGACGAATCTGGTTTTGGTGAATTCCAGGAGAACGCTACCTGCCCAAATATATAGTGCCAACTGTAAAATTTGGTGTAGGAGGAATAATGGTCTGGAGCTGTTTTTCATGGTTAGTCCCCTTAGTTCCATTGAAGGGAAATCTTACGCTACAGCATGCAATGACATACTAGACGATTCTGTGCTTCCAACTTTGTGGCAAAAGTTCGGGGAATTTCCTTTCCTGTTTCAGCATGCACAAAGTGAGGTCCCTACAGAAGTGGTTTGTCGAGATCAGTGTGGAAGAACTTGACTGGGCTGCACAGAGCCCTGACCTCAACCCCATCGAACACCATTGGGATGAATTGGAACGCCGACTGCGAGCCAGGCCTAATTGCCCAACATCAGTGCCCCCGACGTCACTAATGCTCTTGTGGCTGAATGGAAGCAAGTCCCCGCAGAAATGTTCCAACATCTATTGGAAAGCCTTCCCAGAACAGTGTGGGCTATTATAGCAGTAAATAGGGGACCAAATCCATATTAATGCCCAGGTTTTTGGAATAAGATATTACACAAGCACATACTTTTGGTCATGTAGTGTATAATTGTGCACCTAACGTAGCTAGCTAGCTAACGTTAAATGGGCGGTCTAATAGTTTCTACATCAATATTTTTTACTTTGAAATGAATTATATAAATACCTCATTAGCTTAGTTAAGCTGTCGTGTCCTATCAGAAGTCAAAATATAAGCTTGTTTCATTTTTACTAAGGTTATACTGTTTGTAAGCAAAGTAAATGTAAACAAACGCTGTATAGCCTCAACATGGTTAAAACTATAATTTTGATAACATGGATGGTCAGTCGATGCATCAATAGTTTTGTCTATGAATTTGAGTGGTTGCATTTCTCCAGCCCCATCTCTCAGCTTTTTTCTGAAACAGTGGCGGAGAAATGCTTTATTGTTTCGGCTAAGAATTGCCCCTTTAACGTTTGAATCTCAGGCCATTTTGTCTGTAACATCTCTGGCAAATTAGCTGGTTGGATAGCTACAGTAAATAGCTAGTTCTAGAAGTGGCCGTCTAAATAGGATCTCTGTGACACTGATAAAACAGCATGGCCGGCAGAAGTTGTGATGCGCTTAATGTTAGCTAGGAAACCCACAACTTCAACTTGAGCTTGTGAAGTTGCTGGTGTTGTTCAACTTGTGTAAAGGAACATTATGCCAATTAATATGAATTTAATATCTTTGAAGCTCCGCCCTGTCATTACACTTATGACACCATAGTAGCCCAAGGGAGACATGCGTCTAAAGTTTTTGCTTCCCAATTTGAACACCAAAATGTTTATAAGCCAATAAGTCACAAACTAAGGCCATGGTTGCTACTGTGCTGTCAATAATATGACTTAGCTTTGCTAGCGAGGTCACTACCTGCACAACTAAATGTGACTGCAGTTGTAACTTAGCACTGCAGTCGCAGTGCACTACTTTCCCAATCAGAACCATGGCAACAGGGTATTTTCTTCTGTCACATGTTTTTTTTGTGGATGAAGTTGGCAGAATTTTTTTGTTGAGGAAAGACAACCTAGCTGGCTGAATCCTAAAGGGACTACAGCTGGTTTCCAGTGGAAAAAGGCTTAATAGCTTTAAACCGTCTTTATCATCCCCTGCCTTCTGTCAGAGCCTCACAAGGATAAAGCCTTTGCCAAAGAAAAATCTGTTTTCTTGACCCCTGTGAGTCAGTTAGCCAGTTGGAGGGGAGGCTGCCTGTGTAGTAATCCTTCCCTTGAGCAAAGCTCCAGAACTGTGACAGTGGGTGTTTCCCTCTCTCCCCACTCCTCTGTTGCCTCTCCTCAAAAAAGTTTCATCTGTCTCAGTATTGTTGTCACAGCATAGCCTATTGTTTCGTGCTTCCCGAGAGAACCTCTATGAAAATAGGACGTGCTAATTTGACATGATGTTCGACCCTGCTTTTGGGAAGATAATGATGATAAATGTAGACTTCTGTAATGTTTATGTACGCATGGCTGACTGGTAGATGGTGGAAGCGCTATGTTTTGGTACCACACCATAGGCCCCACTGTAGTATCCTGATTTATCCTAGTTGGTATCCTTTCAGGGCAGGCAGTGCAGTGTGTGCAGTTCTTGAGAGGGAGATGGGAGGTGACAGAGGATCTAACCCCTGGCTCCCCACAGCTGCTCTCTCTGCGCTCGACTTGTGCTGCCTGCCGTGCCTGCAGTGGGATGTGTGTAAGGCTCAGCTAGCGGAACCACTCTCTCCACACACCCTTCCCACAGTCCTGCTGGTGCAAGGCTCTGCTTCCCCTTTACTTACCATTACCAATCACTAACATACACCTCACTCAGTTTGGTTTAGATATAGGCTACACCCTTGGATGTATAGCCTAACCAGAAACAAGCACAGTCCAGTTTGACCCTGAGTGATATAATCCTGCCTCTTTTCGTAGGATTGGTTTCAGAGGGGAAAGGCTAGTCATCATATTTGTGGTAGATTTGTTCCTGACTGGATTAAACAGGAATAGGAGTGTTGGACACTACAGTAATCTCTCTGGGTATTTGTTAGAAATCGGGGTCCTCATAATGGCTTTTTATCACAGCTGTAGATGGCTCTGGGTTTCATAAGTTATCTGCCTTTTGAATGATTGTTGTTTTTCCAGTAGTAATTTATACAGGGACAATTGTTCAAATAGCCTAGTGGTTGGAAATCACCCATGTTGGTTTTGTTTGCCATTGTTTACCACCGTTTTTCTCTCCTGTCAGTCGACTCCAACATTTTCAGATCAAATGACAAAAAAGAAAAAACAGACAGTCCTCACATTGAAATGATTGGAAACTGGACTGGCATTGACAGGTGGATAAATATAAAGCAGATGGGGTTGTAGAGGTCATTGAAAGCGTGACCTTTCCCCATTCCTCTTGTGAAATTACTAAAGCTGCTTCTCCCTCTCTGACCCCTCTGGAGGTGTGGTTTGGACTAAGATTACCAAGGAAACTGCTTCATATATAGCCTACAGTTTACACTCTTAATTCAATTTGAATGTGCATTGCCTTGGTCTGCACTGCACTGTTCATTCTATAGAATAGGTTACTAGGCTAATCATACCATGGCACGGTAACTAGGGCTGGGAATTGACAGGGACCTCACAATACTAATTATCCCGATACTTAGGTGCCGATACGATATTTATTGCGATTATCACAATTCTATATGTATTGCAATTCGATACTGTGATTTTATTGTGATTTGATGTTCCATATTGTTCACCATGTGTCTGCTGCAGAGAGAGGAAAGAGCCATGAAAAAACAAGTTGCGATATGTAACTGTATCGATTTCCACTTTAACCTTGATGTAGCCTACTCTTGACAATGTTGACTGATAACTAAGGCACTTAAACTAGTGCAGAGAGTACTCACTGAGAGAGAGGAGTAGTCACCCTTTCCATTGTGGAAGAGTGTGTGTATATGCGACTGTGTTTGAGAGGATATCAGGTTCCTGAAAGCACCCACCGCAACCCAACCCATCACATCCAGTAAACCTTGTCTTGTGAAAGCAGATCAGAGTGCCCATGTCACTTTATGGATGTTGTGCATCCATGTATTTGTGAAGGCAAAGTTTACATTTCTATAACCGTTATTGTCTCTCGGAGAAACATATCTGAATTCACTACATCGGCTGTCTGTTCCTATCAGCATCATCGATTTAACCTGAACACTTACAGTAGCTCTGTGTGAAAGTATCTCTGTGTGAAAGTATCTCTGTGTGAAAGTAGCTCTGTGTGAAAGTAGCTCTGTGTGAAAGTAGCTCTGTGTGAAAGTAGCTCTGTGTGAAAGTAGCTCTGTGTGAAAGTAGCTCTGTGTGGGAAATCTCTTGGCCTGTTTATTTCTTAGTGTGGGTTATTGAGAAGACTCCTGTCGCTGTCTTGTGTGTCAGTTATGTTTAGCACCATATTAACGGCAAAGACTTTCCCCAGTTCATTTCATTTTGACATGGCTAACTGAAGGATCTGGCAATCTGAAGTCAGTCACAGTGGGAACACCAATGCTTTGACCTTGTTAGAGGCAGCCCGACCCAGCACAAGGTTACAGGTTATGTTTGCTATGATTCAGGAAGTCTTTTTTTGTTGTTGTATCTTTTGTTAATGCATAGTAAAGATCTTGCCTATTATTTTTTCATTGACAAGATTAGCAAAGTTAGGCATGCCAGCAACAAACGCCAACATTACACGTCCAAGTATAACTGACCAAATTATGAAAGACAAGCATTGTAATTTTGAATTTCGTAAAGTGTGTGGAAGAGGTGAAAAAAGTATTGCTGTCTATCAACAGTGACAAGCCACCTGGGTCTGACAACTTGGATGGAAAATGACTGAGTATAATCGCGGACGATATTGCCTCTATTTGCCATATCTTCAATTGAAGCCTACAAGAAAGTGTGTGCCCTCAGGCCTGGAGGGAAGCTAAAGTAATTCCGCTACCCAAGAATAGTAAAACCCCCATGGTGTTTCTCAAATAGCTGACCAATCAGCCTGTTACCAACCCTTAGTAAACTTTTGTGAAAAATTGTGTTTGACCCGATGATATTTTACAGTAAACAAATTAACAACAGACTTTTAGCCAGACATTCAACATGCACGGCACTTACACAATTACTGATGATTGGCTGAGAGAAATTGATGATAAAAAGATTGTAGTAGCTGTTTTGTTAAACTTCAGTGCGGCTTTTGACATCATCAATCATAGTCTTCTGCTGGAAAAACGTATGTGTTATGGCTTTGCACCCCCTGCTATATTGTGGATAAAGAGTCTAAAGAACACAGAGGGTGTTCTTTAATGGAAGCCTCTCCAACATAATCCAGGTAAAATCAGGAATTCCCCGGGGCAGCTGTCTAGGCCTCTTACTTTTTTCAATCTTTGCTAATGACCTGCCGCTTGCTCTGAGTAAAGCCAGTGTGTCTATGCATGCGGTTGACTCAACACTATACACGTCAGCTACTACAGTGAGTGGAATTACTGCAACACTTAACAAAGCGCTGCTGTCAGTTTCAGAGTGGGTAGCAAGAAATAAGTCCAAAATAAGTCCTAAATATTTAAAAAACTAAAAGCATCGTATTTGGGACAAATTATTCACTAAACTCTAAACCTCAACTAAGTATTGTAATGAATAATGTTGAAATTGAGCAAGCTGGGGTGACTAAACTGCTTGGAGTAACCCTGGATTGTAAACTGTCATGGTCGAAACATGTTGACGCAACAGTAGCTAAAATGGGGAGAAGTCTGTCCATAATAAAGTGCAGCTCACTATCAACAAGCCAGGTCCTACAGTCCCCAGTGTTGTCACACCTGGACTAGTGTCCAGTTGTCTGGTCAGGTGCCACAAAGAGGGATTTAGGAAAATTACAATTGGCTCATTACAGGGCAGCACGGTTGGCCCTTAAATGTACACAGAGAGCTAACATCAATAACATTCATGTCAAGAGATTAGAGATTGACTTCATCACTACTTGTTTTTGTAAGAAGTATTGACATGTTGACTGCACCGAGCTGTCTGTTTTAACTATTAGCACACACCTCGGACACCCATCCATACTCCACAAGACATGCCACCACAGGTCTCTTCACAATCCCCAAGTCCAGAACAGGCTATGGGAGGCACACAGTACTACATAGAGCCATGACTACATTCCACATCAAGTAACTGATACAAGCAGTAGAATCCTTTTTTTTTTTAAATAGATAAAAATACACCTTATGGAAAAGCGGGGACAGTGAAGAGAGACACACAGGCACAGACACACACAGACACACACATACACACACTCCACAGACACACACAGACACACACATACACACACTCCACATACACATGGATTTTGTATTGTAGATATGTGGTAGTAGAGTAGTGTCCTGAGGGAACACACTTAATGTGTTGTGAAAGGTGTTATGAAATGTAATGTTATGTAATATATTGTATTTAACTGCCTTAATGTTGCTGGACCCCAGAAAGAGCAGCTGGCAGCAGCTAATGGGGATCATTAATCCTTAATAAATACAATTACAAATAGCACTTGATGCACTTGATGCAGACCTGGGCCTATCCCCAGAAACACGCTTTCCTTGTTCCCAAAGCATCCTGCTCCTTTTCTATTTATCATCAGGGGCTCAGCACCTTTTCACCAATGTAATTAATAGGCTCAGGGGGGCATGACATTTATGGACTTGCTTTTCTCTTGGTAATCTTGTTTCTTGCTCCTCATTCTGCTTCATGTTTGTCTGTCTGTCGGTTACTGGCTGTACTTATTGTGCCAATAGAAGAGTATGCTGTCTGTCTATGTCCTTGTGGTCATGATGTCACACCATTTCAACTCTCCAGTACCAACGGCTGATTCGGCTGAGATTCTGAAACATAAGTCGCAGATCGTTCCGACGCCCTGTAGTCTGTTGCCTTTTTTACCCCTCACGTTCTCTGTTGTTAGACTGGATAGAGTAACATGCAGTCGCAGTGTAGTTGACTGCGGAGATATAGTTCCAGGTGCAGCTGTCCCCTCCTCAGCCCCAGCCAAATCTCAGTGTGACTCTACCAGCCCTGCTCAGTTAGCTGTGTTCATCCTGAACTCAACAGCCACAGAAATAGCTTCCCACCAGGCTTGTTGGCTGATCCATGAAGGTCAGGTGGGAATCATTGATTATTGTCAGCCCCATCTTCATAGTAATAGAATGCTTTCTATTAGTCCTTTGGCACACAGGTCTAGTGGTTTAATATTATACAGCAGATATTGATATTCATCTGTCTGTGTGTTCTTCCAGCAGCCTGTCCATCACCTCGCCTGTTCCAATCCTCATCCACTTTTCAACTATCATCAACTTTGATTAGACTATTTATTTATTTACTAAGTATTTCTGCCCCCTGTCACACTTGCTTGAGCTGTAGGTGCATACTAACGTCTGCCATCTGAGTGTAATGTGTGTGTTTTTGAGTGTGTGCATGTGTATGTCTGTGTCAGTGGTGGTACACTACATGACCAAATTATATGGACACCTGCTCGTCGAGCATCTCATTCTAATATCATAGGCATTAATATGGATTTGGTCCCTCCTTTTGCTGCTATAACAGCCTCCACTCTTCTGGGAAAGCTTTCCACTAGATGTTGGAACATTGTTGCAGGGACTTGCTTCCATTCAGCCCCAAGGGCATTAGTGAGATCGGGCACTGATGTTGGACGATTAGGCCTGGCTCACAGTCGGCATTCCAATTCATCCCAAAGGTGTTCGATGGGGTTGAGGTCAGGGCTTTGTGCAGGCCAGTCAAGTTCTTCCACACCGATCTCGACAAAACATTTCTGTATGGACCTTGCTTTGTGCTCGGGTGCATTGTCATACTGAAACAGAAAAGGGGCTTCCCTAAAGTTTTGCCACAAAGTTGGAGGCACAGAATCGTCTAGAATGTCATTGTATTCTGTAGCATTAAGATTTCCCTTCACTGGAACTAAGAGGCCTAGCCCGAACCATGAAAAACAGCTCCAGACCATTATTCCTCCTCCACCAAACTTTACAGTTGGCACTATACATTTGAGCAGGTAGCGTTCTCCTGGCATCCGCCAAACCCAGATTTGTCCGTCGGACTGCCAAATGGTGAAGCGGTATTCATCACTGCAGAGAACACATTTCCACTACTCCAGAATCCAATGGCGGCGAGCTTTACACCACTCCTGCCGACGCTTGGCAATGCACATGGTAAACTTACTCTTGTGTGGCTGCTCGGCCATGGAATGCCGTTTTTGCTGTAGATGTTTCCTCTTCACAATAACAGCACTTACAATTTACCGGGGCAGCTCTAGTAGGGCAGAAATTTGACGAACTGACTTGTTGGAAAGGTGGCATCCTATGACGGTGCCACGTTGAAATTCACTGAGCTCTTCAGTAAGGCTATTCTACTGACAATGTTTGTCTATGGAGATTGCCTGGCTGTGTGCTCGATTATATACACCTGTCAGCAACGGGTGTGGCTGAAATGGCCAAATCCACTAATTTGAAGTGGTGTCCACATACTTTTGTATATACAGTGCATTTGGAAAGTATTCAGACCCCTTGACGTTTTCCACATGTTGTTATGTTACAGCCTTATTCTAAAATGGATTAAATAAAACATTTTCCCCATCAATCTACACACAATACCCCATAATGACAGAGCAAAATAAATAAATAACAGAAATACCATATTTACTTAAGTATTCAGACCATTTGCTATGGGACTCGAAATTGAGCTCAAGTGCATCCTGTTTCCATTAATCATCCTTGAGATGTTTCTACAACTTGATTGGAGTCCACCTGTGGTAAATTCAATTGATTGAACATGATTTGGAAGGCACACACCTGTCTATATAAGGTCCCACAGTTGTCAGAGCAAAAACCAAGCCATGAGGTCGAAGAAATTGTCCGTAGAGCTTCGAGACAGGATTGTGTCGAGGCACAGATCTGGGGAAGGGTACCAAAGAATTTCTGCAGCATTGAAGGTCCCCAAGAACACAGAGCTGGCCACCCGACCAAACTGAGCGATCGGAGGAGGAGGGCCTTGGTCAGGGAGGTGACCAAGAACCCGATGATCACTCTGACAGAGCTCTAGAGTTCCTCTGTGGAGATAGGAGAATCTTCCAGAAGAACAACCAGCTCTGTAGACTTTTATGGTAGATTGGCCAGACGGAACCACTCCTCAGTAAAAGGCAGATGACAGCCCGCTTGGAGTTTGCCAAAAGGCGCCTAAAGGATTCTCTGGTCTGATGAAACCAAGGTTGAATTCTTTAGCCTGAATGCCAAGTGTCACGTCTGGAGGAAACCTGACACCGTTCCTACGGTGAAGCATGGTAGTGGCAGCATCATGCTGTGGGGATGTTTTTCAGCAGCAGGGACTGGGAGAGTAGTCAGGATCGAGGGAAAGATGAACGTAGCAAAGTACAGAGAAATGCTTGATAAAAACCTGCTCAGGACCTCAGACTTGGGCGAAGGTTCACCTTCCAACAGGACAATGACCCTAAGCACACAGTCAAGACAACACAGGAGTGGCTTCGGAGTCTCTGCGTGTTCTTGAGTGGCCCAGCCAGAGCCCACTTGAACCCGATCGAACATGTCTGGAGAGACCTGAAAATAGCTCTGTAGCGACACTCACAATCCAACCTGACAGCTTGAGAGGATCTGCAGAGAAGAATGTACTTATGTAAATGTGATATTACAGTAAAACAAATATATACAGTGGGGAGAACAAGTATTTGATACACTGCCGATTTTGCAGGTTTTCCTACTTACAAAGCATGTAGAGGTCTGTAATTTTTATCATAGGTACACTTCAACTGTGAGAGACGGAATCTAAAACAAAAATCCAGAAAATCACATTGTATGATTTTTAAGTAATTAATTTGCATTTTATTGCATGACATAAGTATTTGATACATCAGAAAAGCAGAACTTAATATTTGGTACAGAAACCTTTGTTTGCAATTACAGAGATCATACGTTTCCTGTAGTTCTTGACCAGGTTTGCACACACTGCAGCAGGGATTTTGGCCCACTCCTCCATACAGACCTTCTCCAGATCCTTCAGGTTTCGGGGCTGTCGCTGGGCAATATGGACTTTCAGCTCCCTCCAAAGATTTTCTATTGGGTTCAGGTCTGGAGACTGGCTAGGCCACTCCAGGACCTTGAGATGCTTCTTACGGAGCCACTCCTTAGTTGCCCTGGCTGTGTGTTTCGGGTCGTTGTCATGCTGGAAGACCCAGCCACGACCCATCTTCAATGCTCTTACTGAGGGAAGGAGGTTGTTGGCCAAGATCTCGCGATACATGGCCCCATCCATCTTCCCCTCAATACGGTGCAGTCGTCCTGTCCCCTTTGCAGAAAAGCATCCCAAAAGAATGATGTTTCCACCTCCATGCTTCACGGTTGGGATGGTGATCTTGGGGTTGTACTCATCCTTCTTCTTCCTCCAAACACGGCGAGTGAAGTTTAGACCAAAAAGCTCTATTTTTGTCTCAACAGACCACATGACCTTCTCCCATTCCTCCTCTGGATCATCCAGATGGTCATTGGCAAACTTCAGACGGGCCTGGACATGCGCTGGCTTGAGCAGGGGGACCTTGCGTGCGCTGCAGGATTTTAATCCATGACGGCGTAGTGTGTTACTAATGGTTTTCTTTGAGACTGTGGTCCCAGCTCTCTTCAGGTCATTGACCAGGTCCTGCCGTGTAGTTCTGGCTGATCCCTCACCTTCCTCATGATCATTGATGCCCCACGAGGTGAGATCTTGCATGGAGCCCCAGACCGAGGGTGATTGACCATCATCTTGAACTTCTTCCATTTTCTAATAATTGCGCCAACAGTTGTTGCCTTCTCACCAAGCTGCTTGCCTATTGTCCTGTAGCCCATCCCAGCCTTGTGCAGGTTTACAATTTTATCCCTGATGTCCTTACACAGCTCTCTGGTCTTGGCCATTGTGGAGAGGTTGGAGTCTGTTTGATTGAGGTTGTGGACAGGTGTCTTTTATACAGGTAACGAGTTCAAACAGGTGCAGTTAATACAGGTAATGAGTGGAGAACAGGAGGGCTTCTTAAAGAAAAACTAACAGGTCTGTGAGAGCCGGAATTCTTACTGGTTGGTAGGTGATCAAATACTTATGTCATGCAATAAAATGCAAATTAATTACTTAAAAATCATACAATGTGATTTTCTGGATTTTTGTTTTAGATTCCGTCTCTCACAGTTGAAGTGTACCTATGATAAAAATTACAGACCTCTACATGCTTTGTAAGTAGGAAAACCTGCAAAATCGGCAGTGTATCAAATACTTGTTCTCCCCACTGTATATACATTTGCTAACATTTCTAAAAACCTGTTTTTGCTTTGTCATTATTGGGTATTGTGTGTAGATTGATGAGGGGAAAAAACATTTTAATACATTTTAGAATAAGGCTGTAATGTAATAAAATGTGAAAAAAGTCAAGGGGTGTGAATACTTTCCGAATGCCCTGTATAGTGTATTTTCCTCTCTTCATGGTTGGTTTTTCCTGCGATCAATACTTTGCAGTGGAGGATTGTCATCTGCACCTTGTTAATCCTTCCAGGACTTTGTGTGTGTGTGTGTGTGTGTGTGTGTGTGTGTGTGTGTGTGTGTGTGTGTGTGTGTGTGTGTGTGTGTGTGTGTGTGTGTGTGTGTGTGTGTGTGTGTGTGTGTGTGTGTGTGTGTGTGTGTGTGTGTGTGTGTGGATTTGCATTGTGCCTCAGCCAACAAACACCATACACTTATCAATATCATCACCTCTCTTCCGAAATGATACACTCTTCCTGCTGCTCCCCCAACTTCCTCATTGATTTCTAGGAAAATTGTATTGAAAGACATTTGGACATACTAGGACATTCTGTTACACCCTGACCTTAGAGATCCTTTTTATGTCTCTATTTTGGTTGGTCAGGGCGTGAGTTGGGGTGGGCATTCTATGTTTTTGTTCTATGTTTTCTATTTCTATGTGTTTGGCCGGGTGTGATTCTCAATCAGAGGCAGCTGTCTATCGTTGTCTCTGATTGAGAACCATACTTAGGTAGCCTTTTCCCACCTGTGTTTTGTGGGTAGTTGTTTTCTGTTTTTGTGTCTGCACCAGACAGAACTGTTTCGCTTTCGTTCTCCTGTTTGTTGTTTTTGTTCGATTTTGGGTTTTTGGATTAAATCATGAACACTTTAAACGCTGCACTTTGGTCCACTCTTCCTTCAGCCCACGAGAAGTGTTACACATTCATAACATCCGTCTAGATCAGGCCTGGGCAAAGGCCGGCATACGGCCCGCGACCTGATTCAATATGGCCCGCGGAATCATGCTCAGATCACTTAAAGAATTTGAGATAGTAAAGTTTTGAATACTCACCTTTTATGTAATGATTGAACTCCCACCGCTTGTGGGACATTTATTTTGAATTCACGTATAAATAACAACTGCATGAGGACAGACAGTGACTGACAGGCTGACACACACGTCATAGTTACAAATAGTAGCTAGCTAGAAATTGCGCAAAAAATCGTTTTTCAAAGAAAAGAAAAGGAAAGTAGCCAATGAATGTAGAGTGTTCCAGCAAGTGTGGACATCGAAATGTTTCTTTATTGAGGTATCAGGGAAAGCTATGTGCTTAGTGTGCAAAGAGAGCATCGCTGTCTTGAAAGACTACAGCTTGTCCCGACTCTTCCAGACGAAGCATTCAGAGAAATATAGGAATATGTCTTCTGAGCAGAGGGCAAGTGCATCGAAAGAGTTGCTTTCTCAGTTGCAAAAGCAGCAAGGACTTTTCACAAAACTGCATTCAACAAACAACACAATTGCGAGAGCTAGCTATGTACTGTCCCACAAAATTGCTAAACATAGTAAGCCATTCGCTGAGGGCGAATTCATTAAAGAATGTTTAATTGACTCTGCAGCAATACTTTGCCCCGACAAGAAAGAGCTGTTTTAAGTTTTTTCCCCTGTCAAGACGAACAGTGACACGGCGTGTTGAGGACATCGCAGAGAATATGGAACAACAGTTGAAAGACAAGATAAAGGATTTCACCTATTTCTCTTTGGCCCTAGATGAGAGCAGTGATGCACGTGACACGGCGCAGTTGTTAATATTCTTCCGAGGCATAACCCCAGATTTTGAAATTAGAGGAACTTGCTTCAGTGCAGTCAATGAAGAGCACAACCACAGATAAATATTTATTGGAGGTTAATAAGTGTGTGGCAAAGCTGGGACTGAGTTTTGAAAAGTTATCCAGTGTGACCACTGATGGGTGCCCAAACTTGACAGGAAACAACATTGACATTTTGAAAAGGATACAAGATCAAGTAGCTGAGCTGAACCCAGATGAGAACATTATTTTCCTGCATTGTATTATTCATCAGGAGGTGCTCTGTAAATGTGTTCTGAAAATGAGCCATGTTGTGGATACAGTCACTAAAGTGGTAAACTTCATAAGAGCAAACTCTTTAAACCACAGGCAGTTTGTCTCACTGTTGGAAGAGACAGAGTCGGGTCATGCAGATCTCCCCTACCACACAAACATGAGATGGCTAAGTTTGGGGAAGGTGCTTTAAAGGGTGTGAGACCTGAAGTCGGAGATTGCTGAGTGTTTGCAAATGAAAGGAAAATAAGTGGATTTCCCTCAACTGCAAGATAAAGAATGGTTGGCTGATTCACCGTGGACATCATGGCCCCCATGAATGAACTGAATTCCGAACTACAAGGGAAGGGCCTTTTTGCACATCACATGTATACAGCCTTGTCAAAGCCTTCAATGAAAAATTACTCCTCCTGACCCGCCAAGTAGAAGCCAACAACCTCACCCACCTTCCGACACTACTAGTCTGTTCCCTATCAGATGACCAGCAGGAGAAGTATACGTCACTGCTGCGTGCTTTGAACAATGAGTTTTCTCGTCATTTTTAGGATTTCAAAGTGTTGGAAAATGACATGTTGTTGGTTTCCTCTCCTTTCACCTTGTGGTGGATAACGCTCCCACTGACCTGCAACTTGAGCTGATCGATCTTCAATCTGATGTAGTGTTTGGAGAACTATTCAAAACAATGTCACTGATGAGGTTCTATGCATCTCTCGATGAACAAAACTTTCCAAAGATTAGGAGTCATGCTCAGAAGATGTTTGTACTGTCTGGGTCAACCTATGTATGTGAACAGACATTTTCAGTGATGAAATATAACAAGGCACAGATCATCTCTTACTGACTCTCACCTCTCAGCAATCCTGTGCATAGTGCCATCAGAAACTGTACCTGACTTCACTGCTCTAGTCAATGCCCATCAGAGACTTCACTCCTCACACTGATTGAGTAGTTTAAATGTCATGTTGAGCTCTCTCTCTCTTTCTTGTGTTTTTGGGCATACCCGTTAACAAGAGTTCTGTCCGTGGTGCTGAATGCACGGTGTACTTTTCCCTCCGTGTAGTTCATTGCATGTTTAATAATGAAAATACCTACTAAAAGGAAAACATGGATGTGGTTTATTTCTGTGCATGTTAAAAAAGTAAATTAAGTAGCATATCTGGATGTGATTTACAGTGTATATACAGTGGGGAGAACAAGTATTTGACACACAGCCGATGTGTGTCAAAGTAATTTAAGTAATTAATTACTTAAAAATCATACAATGTGATTTTCTGGATTTTTGTTTTAGATTCCGTCTCTCACAGTTGAAGTGTACCTATGATAAAAATTACAGACCTCTACATGCTTTGTAAGTAGTAAAACCTGCAAAATCGGCAGTGTATCAAATACTTGTTCTCCCCACTGTATATATCTGCCAATACAGTCATACACATGATGTATAATCCTATAATATGATTCTGGCCCGTGATGGCAAAAATATATTCTAATGTGGCCCTCCATGGAACATAATTGCCCAGGCCTGGTCTAGGTCCACCTAGATACTAGTTTGCCTAACACCTGTCATTATCTCATCAAGTTTGAGATAATATTCTCTATTTTGGAACTTCTATTGCATTTATGGCTGTTGACATCAATATGTTGCTCCATGTTCATTAGGAGAGATTAAAAAGAAAACACCACAATTTGCACGGAAGCCTGTAAATGTCTTACTCAGTCTTACCACATGCCCCTGGCCTCTCTAATTTGCTTATGCCTGCATTTACTGTAAAAGGAAATAAAATCATGTCAATTGGTTAAACTGGGATTAATCCTACTGAACATGTTTGAATTGACTAGTCTGAATCCTTGTATTTTAGCCTTCATCTTTAGCAGTCGTACAGTGCTTAATTTCTCTCCTCTTCAAATTTCTCAGAACCAGAATTGTTCAGAATCAATTTAATTTCCAAGCCTAATGTTCCTGATCAGTTTCCATGGCAGCCAATAAACATGCTGTCCCTTCCTCCCTATTTATAGAGGAGAGAATGCAGTGCTGCTGCTGCTACTGCTGAAATACCAGCATCCATGTGATGGGAGGAGAAGAAGTGAGGAGGGAGAAAAATGCAGGATGATGGAGGAGGGGAGGGGGCAGGTGGAAGAACGCCGATTTCGTCTTAGACTGGAGGGTCTGTTGTTCCCCCGCCCGCCTGCTGCTCACTTTAAAGTGAAGAGAACAATTGGCAGAGTCTAGAGAGCTGCCTGGATATGAGCGCAGAGCTGAGCAGAGCAGAGCTGAGCAGAGAGGAAAGGTCCGGTTGCTAACTGGATTAGCTTGAAATGTACTTTCTCAGTTCCGGCCTCTGTGGAAAAAGCACTTCAGATGGCACAAGGGGTCATTTTGTGTCCTCTGTTTTTTTTTTACATTGGAGTGTGTTGGGGCTAAGCCTAATTGTCTTGGTGAATAAATACTGGGGTGTTTAAGGAGATACATGGGGAAAATGGGACTGAATTTTAAACCACGAACAAGCCTGTGCCTCAGAATATGTTTTTATGTGTGATTGACTTGTTTGAAGGCACGTCAATCATTGGAATTATTGCATTTATGGTGCCATATCGAAAATATTTATTGAGGAGCTTATCAAGATGCCATATCAAAACAGTGTTGTCCTAGAGCTGGGCCTCCTCCTCATCCATTCTGCTGTGCTTGACAAAACTTCAGCTTCACAGTCCACTTGCGTATTTGTGATATGGAAGAATGATCATGGAAGCATTTTACTCTTCCACGTGATGAAAATATAAGCTTTTTACTCTTCTTCCACCGTGTTGAAAATATAAGCTTTTTACTCTTCTTCCACGTGATGAAAATATAAGCTTTTTACTCTTCTTCCACCATGATGAAAATATAAGCTTTTTACTCTTCTTCCACCGTGTTGAAAATATAAGCTTTTTACTCTTCTTCCACGTGATGAAAATATAAGCTTTTTACTCTTCTTCCACCATGATGAAAATATAAGCTTTTTACTCTTCTTCCACCATGATGAAAATATAAGCTTTTTACTCTTCTTCCACCGTGATGAAAATATAAGCTTTTTACTCTTCTTCCACGTGATGAAAATATAAGCTTTTTACTCTTCTTCCACGTGATGAAAATATAAGCTTTTTACTCTTCTTCCACCATGATGAAAATATAAGCTTTTTACCCTTCTTCCACCGTGATGAAAATATAAGCTTTTTACTCTTCTTCCACGTGATGAAAATATAAGCTTTTTACTCTTCTTCCACCGTGTTGAAAATATAAGCTTTTTACTCTTCTTCCACCGTGTTGAAAATATAAGCTTTTTACTCTTCTTCCACCATGATGAAAATATAAGCTTTTTACTCTTCTTCCACCGTGATGAAAATATAAGCTTTTTACTCTTCTTCCACCGTGATGAAAATATAAGCTTTTTACTCTTCTTCCACGTGATGAAAATATAAGCTTTTTACTCTTCTTCCACGTGATGAAAATATAAGCTTTTTACTCTTCTTCCACCATGATGAAAATATAAGCTTTTTACTCTTCTTCCACCGTGATGAAAATATAAGCTTTTTACTCTTCTTCCACGTGTTGAAAATATAAGTGCTGCCAGTTAATTCTTTTTTAAAGAGCTTTTCCTCCCATCCTCAATTTGAGGAGCATGGCTCCTGCGCTGGAGTGATGTCCTTGTAAACAGACTCAGGTCCTTGGTTGGATGCAGTGGCAAATATACTGGAAGATATTTGAAGAACTGGAATTGCAAAGAACACCTCGGCTATGTACCCTATGGTAGCTTGCATGGTTTTGTGGTTCCATACAGCTTTGTGACAACTGCTGATGTAAAAAGGTCTTTATGAAATAAATCTGATTGATTGATACAGAATAGAGACAAGTAGGATGGATCTCCACTTCCCAGTTGTTTACCAAACTGATAAACCGAGTCACATATTCACACAAAGTAAAGTATTAGGTTGGATCTTAATTAGCCTGGGCTTAGATCTTTGAACACAGGCTATTTGATGTTGCCTAAGAAAGGGAGTGGTGCTGTTGTATTTCATTACATTTAACATACATTTAAGTCATTTAGCAGACGCTCTTATCCAGAGCGACTTACAAATTGGTGCATTCACCTAATGACATCCAGTGGAACAGCCACTTTACAATAGTGCATCTAAATCTTTTAAGGGGGGGGGGGGGGGGGGGGCAGAAGGATTGCTTTATCCTAGGTATTCCTTGAAGAGGTGGGGTTTCAGGTGTCTCCGGAAGGTGGTGATTGACTCCGCTGTCCTGGCGTCGTGAGGGAGTTTGTTCCACCATTGGGGTGCCAGAGCAGCGAACAGTTTTGACTGGGCTGAGCGGGAACTGTACTTCCTCAGTGGTAGGGAGGCGAGCAGGCCAGAGGTGGATGAACGCAGAGCCCTTGTTTGGGTGTAGGGCCTGATCAGAGCCTGAAGGTACTGAGGTGCCGTTCCCCTCACAGCTCCGTAGGCAAGCACCATGGTCTTGTAGCGGATGCGAGCTTCAACTGGAAGCCAGTGGAGAGAGCGGAGGAGCGGGGTGACGTGAGAGAACTTGGGAAGGTTGAACACCAGACGGGCTGCGGCGTTCTGGATGAGTTGTAGGGGTTTGATGGCACAGGCAGGGAGCCCAGCCAACAGCGAGTTGCAGTAATCCAGACGGGAGATGACAAGTGCCTGGATTAGGACCTGCGCCGCTTCCTGTGTGAGGCAGGGTCGTACTCTGCGGATGTTGTAGAGCATGAACCTACAGGAAGCCCAAAGAGATGTCATTTGGTTGGTCCTGCTTTCTCCTTCCACCCAGGCTGTGATTCATCTGTATTTAGATGAGATGAAAGCATTAGACTGGGATCATTAATAAACAATAAAAACGAATAAAAGGAAGGGCAGCATCTAGGATTGAGCCGTGGGGGTGAAATGGATGCAGACAGACGGGGGGAGGGATACTGTAGGTAGGTAGATAGACAATAAACCCTTGCCTGCATTGTTCCAAATTGGATTCTCTCCCTAACCGACACATAACAACGTAACCAGTTAATGTGAGTTTATATGATTGTAATTGAAAAGGAGTTAAACATCAGATTAAATGCAGGGCCTTTTAGATCACTCACTTTAAGTTGATTAATGTGCTAACGATATAGGCCAGTGTGTTATAGATATTCATTTTTTCGTCATAGATTTCTAGTACGGACATAGGCCTGTACTGACTGCCAACCAGTTCATCTACAAAGAAGACGAGCCTAACTTTATGTCCTTGTCAGGCATCAGCGTATTCACTCAGGATGTCAGGATTGTTAAGCTAAGAAGTGTGTGTAAACCTAACTCATTGTGGTAACTGTGGCAGAAGAAGACATACATATAGGCCTATAGTGAGTCAGTGATGTCAGCTATCAGATACTTGCAGCCTCCAGTGTGATTGAGTGCCATAGGTACAGTAGCTGAGAATCTGTTGACATTCACCTAGCAGCATCTCGTCAGAATGCTGATTACACACTGCTCTGCTTGACCTCAATAGGACATGCTGCCATGACCCCTTCCACTCCCCGTGACTGATGACCCAGCGACCCCTCCAGCCCCTCTCCATTCAGCCCTCTCTATCTCCTCTCCACTGCCCAATGACATTTGTTACCTTTAGGTACAGTGTGACAGCAGTCACAATTTAATGAAAATCTGCTACAATTTCTACATATGGCCACCGGTGCTGTACTTAGATCCTGTCCTTGTCTTGATGCCTTCCACTGTGCCATGCTGTAGGGCAGGGCTGCACCTGGGTTGAATCAACAGCGGACCAGTTAGTTAAGGACCGCCTGTATCTCTCCATCCACATAAACTCATCAATAATGCACAGGTCAATTTGCAAGTGAAAGAAGATAACCGTGCTGCTGGGCAGCCAGCATGTGGGCAGAGGGTGACTGACAGGTCCTGTTGGGTATACATGTGGGGGGGTTTGGCTGATGTCTGTTGTTCCTTGTGGAAAGATGGAGGAGCAGCCAGGTTCTTAGTGTTGTCTGCACTACGGTATGACTATGATTCCTTCTTGCTGTTAATGACTGCAGAAATGTACACAAAGTATGCACACCTAACTGCCTATGGCATTCTGTTTAATTTGGTCCTCTCTGAAGAGGCCGTGCATATACTCTGTGTACAAAACATTATCAACACTGTTCTTTCCATGACAGACTGACCAGGTGAATCCAGGTAAAAGCTATGATCCCTTATTGATGTCACCTGTTAAATCCATTTCAGTCAGAGGAAGGGGAGAGTACAGGTTAAAGAATGATTTTTAAGCCTTGATACAATTGAGACATGGATTGTGTATGTGTGCCATTCAGAGGGTGAATGGGCAAGACAAAAGATTGAAGTGCTTTTGAACAGGATATGGTAGTAGGTGCCAGGCGCACCAGTTTGAGTGTGTGAAGAACTGCAATGCTGCTGGGTTTTTCACTCAACAGTTTCCCGTGTGTATCAAGAATGGTCCACCACCCTAAGGACATTGAGTCATCTTGACACAACTATGGGAAGCATTGGAGTCAACATGGGCCAGCATCCCCGTGGAACCTTTCGACACCTTTGAGAGTCCATGCCCCAACGAATTGAGGCTGTTCTGAGGGAAAAGGGGGGTGGGGGGTGCAACTCAATATTTATGTTTTATACACTCAGTGTAGGTTTCATCATTATTGATCGTGACATATAGGTTACATCATTATTGATCGTGACATCTAGTTTTCATCATTATTGATCGTGACTATGCGCTGTCCACTTATCATGCAAAATTTAAGGGGGCTCCGGACGATTTGTAAAACATTCCCCGGAAGGAGGTTGTGTTAGGCCTAAACATCGCCTGAAAAACCAACTTACAGTTAGTTCTCTTCAGACTGTTTCATCACTGCCCTTGTTAGTGAATCAGTGTAGTTTGAGTCTGTTTTTGTGTGTATTCCCTTCATGTTGCTCAATCAGAAAAAATACTGATACAGATAGTAGTGATAGCAGGCTATATGACGCATGTGTACGGTTGTGTGTGCATGATATATGACGCATGTGTACGGTTGTGTGTGCATGATATATGACGCATGTGTACGGTTGTGTGTGCATAATATATGACGCATGTGTACGGTTGTGTGTGCATGATATATGACGCATGTGTACGGTTGTGTGTGCATGATATATGATGCATGTGTACGGTTGTGTGTGCATGATATATGACGCATGTGTACGGTTGTGTGTGCATGATATATGATGCATGTGTACGGTTGTGTGTGCATGATATATGACGCATGTGTACGGTTGTGTGTGCATGATATATGATGCATGTGTACGGTTGTGTGTGCATGATATATGATTTGTGTGTGTTTACGGTTGTGTGTGCATGATATATAATGTGTGTGTACGGATTAGGGTTGCACATTTTGGGGAATATTTAGAGGTGAAACTTTCCGTGGGAATTAACGGGAATATATGGGAATTAACGGAAATATATGCAAATGAATATTAATACAATTTAAATGTAGATGTTTTTTGCACTGGATATATTTACCTTATCATAAGTAGACAAAATTGCAAATGATTAAATCCTTCCAATAGAAAAATATATATATATATTTAGTTACGAATTGAACTTTAATTAAATGAGTTGACTCTTCACATGGGATGATTTCACTTAACAACAAAAGAAAGGGAATATTGAATGATCCCCAATGATCCATCGCATCTCCCAAAAACGTTTTCAACATACATCTGTAAAATGATAGTCTAGAAACTAAAGCTTTGGTTGTCTTCCTCTCAGGCTTCCATGTCTTCTCCATGGACCTCCTCAATGTCCACCTCTTGATCATCAGACTCTGAGGCCTGATCTTCACTGTCACTTTCCAACCGTGTTGAGGATGGCTCGTTGTCAGGCTCTAAAAGCCTCACATTTGCCTGGATGGCCACCCATTTTTCAACCCTTGTATTGGTCAGCCTGTTGTGTGCTTTGGTGTGTGTGTTCCCAAACAAGGACCAGTTGCGCTCCGAGGTGGCTGATGTTGGTGGGATTTGGAGGATGATGGAGGCAACAGGGGAAAGAGCCTCAGATCCACAAAGTCCCTTCCACCAGGTGGCTGATGAGATATGTTGGCACGACTGCCATATTGCATCTCCATCCCAAAGCCCTTGCTTGGAAGTGTACTTCGCCAGACTGCCAAGAACCTTGCCCTCATCCAGGCCAAGGGGGCGAGACATGGTAGTGATGACACCATAGGCGTTGTTGATCTCTGCACCAGACAGGATGCTCTTGCCAGCATACTTGGGGTCCAACATGTACGCTGCGGCGTGTATGGGCTTCAGGCAGGAGTCTTCATGTTTTTTGATGTATTTCAGAACTACAATTTCCTCTGCTTGGAGCAACAGTGAAGTGGGCAGGGCAGTACGGATTTTTTCTTTTACATCTGCAAGCAGAGTCTGAACATCAGACAGGATTGCATTGTCTCCCTCAATCCGTGCAATGGCTACTGCTATAGGTTTCAGGAGTTTCAGGCTGCTTACCACTGTCTCCCAAAATACATCATCCAGGAGGATCCTCTTGATGGGGCTGTCCATATCGGCACATTTCTTGGAGAGACTCATTCCCCTCCAGGAGACTGTCAAATCTGATGACAACGGGTGTTGCTGGGCAGCTTCAATGTGGTGCTCTTATTTTCTCACTTTGCTTGGTGAGGTAGATTGCTGCTATAACTTGATAACTCTTCACATACCTAACCATTTCCTTGGCTCTCTTGTAGAGTGCATCCATTGTTTTCAGTGCCATGATGTCCTTGAGGAGCTCAGAACATGAGAACATATGAAAGCTGGTGGTTTCTTTTAACATGAGTCTTCAATATTCCCAGGTAAGAAGTTTTAGGTTATAGGAATTATAGAACTATTTCTCTCTATACCATTTGTATTTCATTAACCTTTGACTATTGGATGTTCTTATAGGCACTTTAGTATTGCCAGTGTAACAGTATAGCTTCCATCCCTCTCCTCGCTCCTACCTGGGCTCGAACCAGGAACACAACAACAACAGCCACCCTCAAAGCAGCGTTACCCATGCAGAGCAAGGGGAACAACTACTCCAAGTCTCAGAGCGGGTGACGTTTGAAATGCTATTAGCGCGCACCCTGCTATCTAGCTAGCCATTTCACATCGGTTACACCAGCCTAATCTCGGGAGTTGATAGAATTGAAGCACAGCGAAGAGCTTCTGGCATAACCCAGGAAAGTGCTGTTTGAATAAATGCTTACGAGCCTGCTGCTGCCTACCACTGCTCAGTCAGACTGCTCTATCAAATCATAGACTTAGTTATAACATAATAACACACAGAAATACGAGCCTTAGGTCATTAATATGGTCGAATCCGGAAACTATCATCTCGAAAACAAGACGTTTATTCTTTCAGTGAAATACGGAACCGTTCCGTATTTTATCTAACGGGTGAAATCCATAAGTCTAAATATTCCTGTTACATTGCACAACCTTCAAATTTATGTCAGAATTACGTAAAATTCTGGCAAATTAGGCGGCCCAAACTGTTGCATATACAGTGACTCTGCGTGCAATGAACGCAAGAGAAGTGACACAATTTCACCTGGTTAATATTGCCTGCTAACCTGGATTTCTTTTAGCTAAATATGCAGGTTTAAAAATATATACTTCTGTGTATTGATTTTAAGAAAGGCATTGATGTTTATGGTTAGGTACACATTGGAGCAACGATACGCACAGGACACGCTAGATAAACTAGTAATATCATCAACCATGTGTAGTTAACTAGTGATTATGATTGATTGATTGATTGTTTTTTACAAGATAAGTTTAATGCTAGCTAGCAAATTACCTTGGCTTCTACTGCATTCGCGTAACAGGCAGGCTCCTCGTGGAGTGCAATGTAATCAGGTGGTTAGAGCGTTGAACTAGTTAACTGTAAGGATGCAAGATTGAATCCCCCGAGCTGACTGTCACGTTCCTGACCTTATTTCCCTTGTTTTGTCTTTATTTAGTATGGTCAGGGCGTGAGTTGGGGTGGGCAGTCTATGTTATTTGTTTCTATGTTTAGGTTTGTTCGTTTGGCCTAATATGGTTCTCAATCAGAGGCAGGTGTTTGTCATTGTCTCTGATTGGGAACCATATTAAGGTAGGCTGTTTTCACTGTTTGTTTGTGGGTGATTGTTGCCGTGTCTGTGTTTGTTCGCCACACGGTACTGTTTTCGTTCGTTTGTTCACATCGTTTATTGTTTTGTATTTTGTCAAGTGTCTTTCGTATATGTTGCTATAATTAAAATATGTATTCAAACCACGCTGCGCTTTGGTACGATCCTTGTTCCTCCTCAGACGAGGAGGAAGACGAGCGTTACACTGACAAGGTAAAAATCTGTCGTTCTGCCCCTGAACAAGGCAGTTAACCCACCATCCCTAGGCCATCATTGAAAATAAGAATGTGTTCTTAACTGACTTGCCTAGTTAAATAAAGATTAAATAAAGGTGTTAAAAAAAAAAAAAAACGGCCAAATCGGTGTCCAAAAATACCGATTTCCGATTGTTATGCAAACTTGAAACCGTCCCTAATTAATCGGCCATTCCGATTAATCGGTCGAACTCTACTTCCAATACACATTGCCTGTGAGTATCAGAGGTGAACCAGTTGCATACACAGCTTGAGCAAGACATTCATCAGCATTTCTCTGACTACGTTCCTCCATTGAGTCAAAAAACTTCTGATTCCAGGAGTACCATGATCTGTTGCTATCGATAAGGTGTCTGATTCATAATTTCCACCTCGAATAGAAGTAGAGGGACTTTTGTCAGAGGTTGCTTGTTTCTTTGTTGCATTCTTCACATATGATTTGGCACAGTATTTGCAAATGTACACAGCTTTTTCTTCTACATTAGCCTCAGTGAAATGTCTCCACACATCAGATAGTGCCCGTGGCATTTTCCTGTAAAGATTAGAAAGAAAGGAGTAAAAAAATAAAACAAATACAATTCCATGTACAGATAAATACTTAAGCAGTTAGATTAAACAACTCCTTTGTAAGGTAAATGTTTAAAATGAAACATGTATGGAAACAGTTGAATTAACACTCCTCAATTAGCAGGCTCAAGCAAGCTAAAACCCACATGTTAGAAAAAACTAACTAGCAGAAATTGTTAACAAGTTAGAAATGATTTTAACACACTTTTCTGGAGGCTACTATTTACTAGTTAACAAAACATAATGTTTGTCATATAAAATATATTCACCCTCCCAGTATTGTAATCAAAACTTACCAGAAAGCATGAAGTCCTTGGTTCAGACAGTGTAGTAGTGTGGGTTCAATAGCATCTCACTAGTGTGCAAGATCTTGAGAATCAGCGGTACATGTGATGGAAGAATGCACTGTGTGTCACGGATCCCTCTGGAACTTTCATTGCGCCCACCTGGCCCCTATTTCCACTGAAGGTATTTGTATATTCAGTATGTGCCCTTTGTTCACCATGGTGCTGTCGATTCGTGTTACAATGTCCGTTGGTGTGTGTGTGAGTACCTGTGCTGCATGTTTTGGGCTTTCGTGCCCTTGTGGATTGTACAGATGATTACACGTCTCGTCCCGTGCATTAATCATTGTGCGCGTGTGATTTATTCGAGGTACTCCTTGCTCTTTTGTTTTGGTTTTCAAACCTGTGTTTTGTTACATGTTTGTTTGGTCTTCGTCCCTGTGCCTTTACATGGCATGCCGTAATTTGGGCTTAATAAAAGAAAACTATTATGCATTCCTGCGTCTGTCTCCAGATCCTTCAGGACACTGCATACAGAGGGTTGCAATTCCATTGAATATGGGGATAGTTTAACCAAAATATGCCACACGACCTAGCATTGCCTTATGTGTATCCCACAAACAAAGTTCACTGTTATAAGCTAACTTTTTTTTATGAATTTATGCAAAATTCCCCAAATTCCAGGGCTTAACTTCCCATGGAAAATTTCCGGAAATTTCCCAGAAAGTTTCCGACCCTATCAAGGCACAAGGTGAGACCCAAATGCAGACACAAGAGGCAGATGGTTGGAGTCTTACAATGTTTATTAATCCAAAGGGGTAGGCAAGAGAATGGTCGTGGACAAGCAAAAAGGTCAAAACCAGATCAGAGTCCAGGAGGTACAGAGTGGCAGACAGGCCGTGGTCAAGCAGGCAGAATGGTCAGGCAGGCGGGTACAGGGTGCTGGGTGCTGTAATCCCGAATGAAACGGCGGTAGAAGGTTGCACACCCCATTAAACCGTTGCAACTGCACCCTGGACGTTTGGCCTCAACTGCATGCACCACTGCTTTCACCTTTCCAGGACCAATCTGAACATTTCCATCAGCAATGACATATCCCAGAAAGGTGATAGTAGAGCGGTGGAACTCACACTTCTCGGCTTTCACGAACAATTGGTTTTCCAGGAGGCGCTGAAGGACCTGTCTGACATGGAGTACATGTTCTTGGGCAGATCGGGGGGGAAAAGCAGGATGTCGTCCAGGTAGACGAACACAAACCGGTTTAGCATGTCCCGAAGCACATCATTGACCAAAGCCTGGAAAACAGCGAGTTGGTGAGCCCAAATGGCATGACATGGTACTCATAATGTCCACTGGCTGTGTTGAAGGCTGTTTTCCACTCATCCCCCTCACGTATCCGAACCAGGTGGTAGGCATTCCGAAGGTCCGACTTTGAAAACATGGTAGCCCCCTGGAGAGATTCAAACGCCGAGGAGAGGAGAGGTAGGGAGTGACGATTTTTGACAGTGATATCGTTAAGTCCCCGGTAATCAATGCGCGGGCGACGGGTCTTGTCCTTCTTCTCCACAAAGAAAAACCCTGCGCTGGCAGGAGATGCAGAAGGACGGACGGACCCAGTGGCCAGAGACTCCTCTATGTACTCCTCCATAGCTTTGGTCTCTGGTCCGGCCAGAGAATTCAACCGACTCCGAGGTGGTGTAGTGCCTGGGAGTACGTCAATGGCACAATTATAAGGGCGGTGCAGGGGAAGGGAAGTAGCACGTGCCTTACAGAACACTTCCAGGAGGTCATGGTATTCAGTAGGAATAGCAGAGACATCCACAGTCTTGCTAACACCCTGAGGAGGATGACTTGGGGACAGCTGTGCTGCTTGAAGGCAGTGGGAATGGCAAAAAGGGTTCCAACCCAGGATGGAGCTTGAGGTCCAGTCAATCACAGGATTGTGTTTTTGTAGCCAGGAAAATCCCAAAACAACCGGAACATGGGGAGATGCAATGAGGAGGAACTGTATGGTCTCACTGTGGTTACCAGAAACCTGTAATTGTGTGTTTATTAATCCAAAGGGTAGGCAAGAGAATGGTCGTGGACAGGCAAAAAAGGTCAAAACCAGATCAGAGTCCAGGAGGTACAGAGTGGCAGACAGGATTGTGGTCAAGGCAGGCAGAATGGTCAGGCAGGCGGGTACAAAGTCCAGAAACAGGCAAGTGTCAAAACCGGGAGGACAAGAAAAAGGCGAATGCAAAAAGCATGAGAACGGGAAAAACGCTGGTTGACTTGGAAACATACAAGACGAACTGGCACAGAGAGACAGGAAACACAGGGATAAATACACTGGCACAGAGAGACAGGAAACACAGGGATAAATACACTGTCACAGAGAGACAGGAAACACAGGGATAAATACACTGGCACAGAGAGACAGGAAACAAAGGGATAAATACATTGGGGAAAACAAGCGACACCTGGAGGAGGTGGAGACAATAACGAGGACAGGTGAAACAGATCAGGGCGTGACAGACCCTTTGCAACCCTAGTACGGATGTGTGCATGATATATGATGTGTGTGTATGGTTGTGTGTGCATGATATATGATGTGTGTGTACGGTTGTGTGTGCATGATATATGATGTGTGTGTACGGTTGTGTGTGCATGATATATGATGTGTGTGTACGGTTGTGTGTGCATGATATACTGTATAATGTGTGTGTACGGTTGTATGTGTATGATATATGATGTGTGTGTACGGTTGTGTGTGCATGATACATGGTGTGTGTTTATGGCCGTGTGTGTGTGTGTGTGTGTGTGTGTGTGTGTGTGTGTGTGTGTGTGTGAATGATATATGATGTGTGCACATGTGTGTTGCGGATGTGTGAGACTATAAGTGCTTGTACACGCTCATACTGCAAGTGAAAGACTTCATAACAAGTTCTAAAGTGCAGTGGATGGGTCTGTTGGAGGGGAAGGCTGTATCTTGACTCTCTATTGTGTTGCCTGAAAGGCAGCTATCTGCAGCACTCTGGACCTCATTAGTGGGAGTGCCGGGCTCTCAGATCCTCTTTGCTCTGTGCTGCAACCAGAGGAGCCTCACTGACACAAGTCAAACTAACAGGATTGGAATGAATGTAGATTGAATGTAGAATCATCTCTGATATGGAAATTAAGATAGGGGCCTTAACCCTTATGGTGTCATTAGGCTGGTTGGTTTTTGGCCTTGGTTTGGCTCCGGTCATGGAGCTTCAGCTGGACTTCTAATGCTTAATTAATCTAACGCTCCGTATGCATGGTGTATAGGCCTGCTGCTAAAGGCTTCTGGACCTGGTAGATGGAGTTGTTATTTTATTTCGTCTGTAGTCCTCGGTCGGCTGTGCTCTTTGCCTTAATGCAGTGACTAAAAAGGGAGAACTACTGTAATGACTGATCACTTTGCTGTATTGCAAATGTGCAACGACAGGCTGCCTTTGAATTTTGTCCATAGTCTCATACTCATAATAGTAAATTGTTGGCGGTTATGTTGTTTGATTTATTTACAACATAACGCTCAGCAGTCCAGACATGCATTCATTTTCTTACTGCAAGGTGTCATCCACTCCGTCAGTAGTCCATTTAGGTAGTCTCCTGACACAGACAGGGAGCCTCAGTCCACCTCATTTGGCAACCTCTCTGATGTCTGAGGTCCGATCCGTCACATGTAACGTCTGATATCTTCCAATCTCTTTATTTTCTCCCTCTTCCACCTGTCTTAGCTGTCCATGGAATGACATGACAATCTCTCCCCACTCTTTCTCTCTTTCGCCCTCTCCCTGTCTTTTTCTGTCAGGATGAGACTTCAGTGAGCAGTGAGGACTTTGATATGAGCGACCCCACATGGATATCAGCTGATCACGGCCCTGCTTCAGACCTGAGTCCCCCGAACCGCAGAGAGAGAATGCACAGCCCACAGAACGCACACATTAAGGAGGAGGACGGTAAGAAAGAGCTATTATTGCTGCTTTCTTTCTCCTCTCTCTCTCTCTCTCTCTCGCTCTCGCTCTCGCTCTCTCGCTCTCTGTGTGTGAGCACAACACACTCATCGGTATCCCCTTTCTTCAGACTCTTACCCATCTCTCTGACTCCCTCTCTCTCCTCTGATCTCCCCTCTCAGCTCTCTCTCTTTTATTGAAATGAAATCCCTCATAGGTGTGGTTGGTGGGGGAAACTGAGAACTTTGAAGAAAGGGATTTGTGTACAGCTGCTATAAAGATACAGTACAATTAGCTGTTCAACACTGTACCCACAACAACATGCACTCCTCACACTAAGTCAGTCAGTGTGTTAGTTAGGCTGGTAGAGATAAAGCTCTTTTAGATTTTGATGAGAGTGGAGTGGAAAGGCCAGGGTGAAGCGAGAGAAGATGTTGGAATCAATTTCGATCACCATTCTGCTCTCTCCCTGCTTCCGGTGCGGGGGAAGGGCTACTGTTCCCATACCAGTAAGGAAGGGGGTGAACGGAGGGGGTTGGATGGAGATATGGATAGAGCTGGGAAAAGAGGGGCAGGGAGCCTTGTAAGGTCCTCTAGACCAGCTAGAGAAGGCCTCCTGGGACAGGTTAAGCCACCACCACCACCACCACCTAAATGGTGTTCACCTTGAACTCTGTGTGGAGACATGACAAAAGGTTAATGTATTCTAATCCACACTCTGTAACAGCCAGTGTGAGTGGTACTGAGCAGGGAAACATTTGCCCCTTAATAGAAGTACCAGCGTGTTTTACTGAGCACCATGATGTTTTTCCCTGACTCCATCTTTCAGCGGGCTGAGGAGAAACAGCTTGGCTGTGGTGATTGACATGGCTTTGCCTGCTGCTGCTGTCAGGTAAATGTGCAGGTAATGTTCCCAGAGAGAGCCATCATTACATGTCTGCTCGCTGCCTCTTTAGCCCGGCAGCAGCAACCAGTAGCAGATGGGACCTGGGAGCAGCATTGCACATGGCGGATGGACGCACCGCTGAAAATAAGCTAATAAATCAAATAGCTAACAGCGGAGAACACCGCCAGCCGTGCTCTCTCCTTCTCTAACTTAAGGAGACAAGAATCTTATCTGCTATTCTTCAATAAGTCGAAACGTCTATACAGAAAGGCTTGTTGTTAGCGAGCCATTTGTGTTGTAGCTTATAGCCTGACGTTTCCTGTCTGAGAATATGAGATGTTTATGGGAACCTCCAATAGAGAACTTTGATAGGCGACCTTGACTTGCTTGCTATGTCACTGGGAATGATTTGCCGGAGGGAGTAAACCTTGCTCCTCGCTGTCTATTTTGAACGGACTGGCTCCTCCCCCATCCATCCCATTTATCTGTTCTCTGAGGTGGGGGGGGGGGGGGGTCACACTTTGACTCAGGGTTGTGACATATTCCAGGAGCGCCCCACAAGAGATTCTCAGGCCCAGTGCTTAAGAGTGGCTATGATTGCACTGGGGCTCCAGAGGGAACCAAGTGGGGCTCCTGATGCACTGACCTCCCCAGCCTGAGAGGCTCCTCAGGTAGCTGGCTGAGCTGTGGAGTGTCCCCTCGAGGAGCTCTCACTGGAGATGTGACTGGAAGGGTCATTGGGCAAGTGTCTGTGACAACAAGATGTACGACTCTGTAGTAGGCGCTAGGCACTTCCCCCTCACCAGAGACCAGAGAGAAAGGGCCCACAAGGCTCAGGCAATCAGACATGTCATCCAGGCGGATTACTCTGTACTTGGGTTGACATTCTTAGTAACGAACCCATTACAAGTGATTTAGGAAGTTGTCGGTTTGTTTCTGTGTGTGTTTCCTGCTTTGGATTCTTACATGAATGACGGAGCACTGCTGTACTCGTTCAGCTAGCTACTGTGATTTCCCACAGTAAAGTGGAGGACTGTACCATATAGGGAAGGTGGTGGGAAACACTACATGGTCCATGCGTGTAAAACTATGACTAGCTTTGAACACACACACACACACACACACACACACACACACACACACACACACACACACACACACACACACACACACACACACACACACACACACACACAATGCAAGGGAAAACTGGCTGTAGGGTTTAGAAATCATCTGACAGGCTGAGTAATTTCCCTACATTTCCATAAACCGTGTACACGTCCTGCTAGTGCACGTTCAGCGCATGTGACACGCACTGTTATGTTTTTTTATAAAACTCATCCTCCATTTTTTATAAAAACCCTCATGGTCAGAGCTCACAGTGCAGCCAGAAATGTGTAGAGATGACCGCACAGTGTCTAGGTCCCTGCTTCCCTCCCTGGAGGCAGAGAGAGCAGACCAGAATACAACCACTACACTGCTGCAGCCTCTAGCCCAGTGGCACACATGGCCTAAGGTGTTTGAAGTCACTGAAAGTAGGCCAGTTGAAAATGGCAGGGTGACTTTGACCTGCCTCACCTCGAGCTACGCGATCCAGGTCAACTGTTAAACAAAATAAATAGATGAGAATGGCAATGCTGCATTTTCTAATAGTCAGCGTAATGAGCTGGGAAGGCCCGTGGCAAAATATTGTATGGACGGCTGGAATATACTGTTTTAAACAGTTTAGGTAGTGTACCACTGCTGCTTCAAAACACTCTAATGGGACCAGACCTAATCAGACCTAGCTAATACTTGTTATAAGCCCCACAGACTTCTTCACATCAGTATCGAAAGAAGCTAACAGTAGAACACAGTATGTATTATTGGGGAAATTAGATGATACCTCAATAACTGTCTGTCCCTGACCGTAGTACTGGGCTAAAGACAGACGCAGGCTAGGAGGCCTTCAGAATAAACCTGCCTCTATTAGGTTGAGAACAACAGTGGATATGTCCCAAATGGCCCCATATTCCCTATATAGTGCACTACCTTGGACAAGAGTTTAGGGAGTAGGGTGCCATATGGGATGAAACCAGTATTTCTACTGCTACGTCAGAGCTGATTTCCCACATAGGCAGCGCCACAGTGCACGGGGCTCCAAGGCAAGTAAGGGGAGGGGCTAACAATGATGCCGATAATAATGTGATAACCTAATGGAAATACTATTAAATATTCAGCGTCATTAACATATGACATTTCACAGTGTGTTCTATTTGATTGTGAGTATGTTTGCCAAGTTCATCTCGGGGATTTGGGGCTCGGATTCCACTCACGCACGAGAGGGAGGCTGCAGAGTGAAGATAAAATCCTCTTCAGATGAATTATAGGAGATGACCAGGATAGGAGGAGTATGCTGTTATTTTGTCCAGTTTGACTACACCTCCACCTTCCCCCAATTTCACAGGCTCCTGAGAGAGGCCAACAACCATAAATGTGTGTGATCATGGGAGTGTTGTGGGAGCATGACTACCACTAGTTGTGTTTGTGCAGAGGAAGAAGGCTTTCCGCTGAGCTAGGGCTACACCCCCCCCCCCCCCCCCCCCACGACACACACAAAAATAATAAGGCAAGTAAATTAATTATTACAAGCAAAAGCTCACTCGCAGGGAGAGAGACAGGTAACAATTTGTTTTGTTTATAGGAATGAATACCAGCTGTGATTGAGAGCATGCCTGTTGGCATATTTATAATCAGTGTTTTTCTCTGGGAAACTGCAATTAGGTAGCTGACTTTAAGCAGGACCAGCGTCTCAACCTGGTCTTAATGAGGTAGTAGTGACTAGCTGGATGCTGCCTCAGAATGTTGTGAATCCATCCGGCTGGCTGCACAGGAGGCCATGAGGATAGAGAGGTTGGAGACCTCCATCTGCTTTCCTCCCCCTGCTTGCTAACTACTAAGCTCTTCCCAGAAAACCAGTCTCATTCCCTGGCTGAGTACAAGGTGTGTGTGCTGCCTGAGAGTGTGTGTGTTTTTTAAGACCTTGGGATCACTCCCCACCCATGTCTCTTATTGTTTTATGGGAGGGTAGAAGGGTGCATTTCAGAGAACTGGCGTAAAGGTTGCCCCATAAATCCCAAAATTCTGAAATCAGTCAATCCTGGTTCAGCCCGCGCCCAACACCCGATACACAATTGGACGGCTCAGATCAGATAAGGATGGAGCGACGAAGTGTGTTTGTTTTTCTACAAGGTGGTTCCTCAGCAGCATCCAGTGACCAGAGGTATTGCGACAGCTCCTTTAGCCTCAGCAGGCAACAACAACAGAAGGGTTCAGAGCAGTTCAGCACCCTTTCATAGCCATCATTGGGTTTGTGTGAAATAGCTGTGCGTTTCACACAACTAAGCTTGCTATGTTTGACTAGAGTCAAAGATGTTATGGCTAGACGTTAAGCTGCTACCTGCAGTACATACAATACAGTGCAGGGCAGTTGTAATGAAGTGGCCTAATGTGTAATAACGTCTAATTAAGTTATAATTATTGAATATTAAATATTATTTACAGTGCACCACCTGCATGTTCTTATTCCGCAAGTAACAATCAGTGCAGTGCTGTACAGTGTAGTACAGTACAGTGTATTACAACAGTATTGTACAATAAAGTGCAGTGAGTGACCAGGTCTACCTACCTGCACTAATGGAGATATTCTATTGTGTTTGTCAGTCTTAACATAGCCCAATGATGGTGTACATCCTATCCTTCCACAGTGGGGAATGGGAACGACGGCAGAGTAGATCCAGAGCTGACAAGATGAGTCCTCGTCTGAGGAGGAGAAGTTTGAAGGATCAGAGGACCAATGCGCAGCGTGGTAATTGTTCATCTTATTTAATGAAGTGAACAACTCAAAATACAAAAACAACAAAGTGAAACCCGAAACAGTTCTATCTGGTGCAGACACACAAAGACTGAAAACAACCACCCACAAAACCCAACAGAAAACAGGCTACCTAAGTATGGTTCCCAATCAGGGACAACGATTGACAGCTGCCTCTGATTGGGAACCATATTTAGGTAGCCTGTTTTCTGTTGGGTTTGTTTTGTGGGTGGTTGTTTTCAGTCTTTGTGTGTCTGCACCAGATAGAACTGTTTCGGTTTTCACTTTGTTGTTTTTGTATTTTGAGTTGTTCACTTCATTAAATAAGATGAACAATTACCACGCTGCGCATTGGTCCTCTGATCCTTCAAACTTCTCCTCCTCAGACGAGGAGGAAGACGACAGCCGTTACAGTCAGTGACAATTTTTTTTTTTAAATCAATTTAAAATTCTGTCTGTAACACAATAAAATGTGGAAAAAGTCAAGGGGTGTGAATACTTTCTGAAGGCACTGTAAAATTAATATTGTTATATGTAGATGGCCAACATTTGCTATGAATTCTTCTTCAGTTAGCCTGCGGACTACGCAGACTACAGTGGATATTCTAGCCATGCCAAAATGAACACAGTATGTATTTATTGATGTATCAATATAAAATATTTTAGTCAGGTAACATATTAGATGTGTGGGCAATTTTTCATTTCGAAGTCAGAGTTCATTTTCTCTCGCTTCAGCTCAAAACCAGCCACCATTGGTTTCAATACATTTTGCATCGTTTTTTACGTGGTTACATCATTACGTCAACAGTCCTGGGAATATTTCAGTTGAAGCATGCATCAATGGTTCAAAATGTGTACAAACGAAGTACACATCTGAGAACTGCCCTCCGTGCTTCATTTCACATACTTTGATTTGGACTCATACTCTGACCGTTTCCTGCTCCAATTCGCATGCTCAGAGCATAGTAATATGCATATTGAGAAACAACAAACTCAGTCACAAAGTTAGCTATACAGTCTGGCTGTACACACACAGTCCCCTCCCTTTCCTGCTACGGCCAGACACTCTTTAGGCTATGTGTTAATAGTTGTCTCCTGTTTTTCTCTTGCTTAGAGCTCAGTCACAGACATAGGTCTAAATAAAGTTAGTGTGCAGTGTAATATCAGTATTATATGTCTGTAATGCTATGTGTTTGCTTATCTATTGTCAATTAAACTACTTAAAGACATCTTGCCCAAGATGATGGGAAACTTAGAGAGCAATGTTTATGGACAATGTGGAGAAATTGCACATATACATTGGAAACATGTGAATAATGGTTTTGACGCTCTGAGTGTCTGGCTGGCATGACACAAGTACAGGACCAAGTGTTAATCCCTTATGTCTCTGCTTTCAACATCCAGAATTTTGAAGGCCTAATGGTTGTGTAACTATTGTTAGTGAGTGTCTACAGAGATGCTCCTCTGCTTATTGTTAAACATCTTTTGGAGTAGTATTTGTACTGAAAACAAGCTTCAGAAAAACAAGATAATGCTGGTGGTTGGCCTTGAACTCGACCGTGTAACACAGAGGAGGAGGAGGGTTGGTGGGGGTTTGTGGGGGTAGAGAACAGGTTGGGACTGGGGACTGGGTAGCTGTGGGGGTTTTATGTGTGTGTGTTTTATGAAACGTCCTTCGCCTGGTGTAAAAGGAAGATAGGAGACGCCAGCAGCATGCTGTAATCTTGGCTGTGTGTGTGTGATTGGGAGGGGGAAGAGCACTTAACTCTCAGAACGAAGCTCAGTGGCTGGTACTGCCTCCATCTTGTACAAGAGAGCATTAAACACAATGAGAACAAAGGTCAGAAGGTCACACACACAGACAGACAGACAGTTCTCCTCTCCTCTGGTGCTGTATGTTGCTATCCCCCCTCATGAAACAACACACACAACCACAAAAACAAGAATGACACAGCTAACTTTTCTTTTAAATTGAGTTTGCTTGCATCTACTTTATCGTTGTGTTGGTCTGTGTAACATTAAAACTTTAGCTAGCTAAAGCACAGACCAGATCTACGTCTTGATTGTGATCATGCAGTTTTACAGCAGGCCATAAAGTGTTAATAATCTGTAGTTCAGGGAGGAAGGTGCTGGCTGTAGACTGTAAAGGTGCTATCAGAGTGGGCTGCTGTTAATGGACCGTTGAGGACCAAAATAATGGGCACGACACAGCGCCCTGTGGCCACCACTGAATAACATGCTGGCTCACACAGTGAATACTAAACACCTCTTTCAAGGGTGAACCCTCGGACATGGGAGAATTACACTCACCGATATGAGCTTCACTCTTTGCTTTTACTTAATAGCCTACATCAGTGATTTTAAGGAAGGTAGGAAAGGCTTGGTTGGAACAAAATAGGTTGTTTGTTGTTGTGTTTATACAGGTTTAGACCCAGAGCATAGCCTAATCATACTTTCCTTTGTTTCCAGCAGTGTGTGGCTATGTTAGTGCTAGCTACCTCAGTCCCCTTCCTATTGTTATTCATAAGGCTAGAAAACCCCCATCGGCTATTAGCCCAGAGAAGCTGAGAAGTGGAGAGTCTTTGTGCAGTCCTTCACGGCCAAATAATGGGCCACTCCTGACTCCTCCTCCTCCTGCGCCAGTATCGATAACCAGCCCCCCCTCACCCCCACCCCCACCCCATCAGCACCACCTCCCCTCCCCCATTCAGCAGCCAGTCAGCCCAGCCACCTACCCTGCCTCTGCCTGCCCCAGCCTCCCAGATTACAAGTGACAAAGCTCAGACACATCTCCATCACAGGCTCAACACAACAGGGGCAGCCTCCCCTCTTTTGTCTCTCTCCATTCCCTTTCAGTCCCCTTTTCTATGAAGCAGGCCTTCAATGGAACGATTGCATGTTCTAGTAGGCCTACAGTGAGCTCTATGTGTTGGCTACTGTGTGGATTATAGCCTAGTGCCATTGTCAATATTATTAGTAAGAGAAGAACTCTGAAAAGATGCATGCGCTTGTATAGTTTTACGGATCCATGAGTGTTATCTCAGAACATGGCTCCTGTTAACGAGGTGCTGTCTGTAGGAACGCTGTTAACACCAGAGATGTGTTCTCTTCTCTTCTGTGCCTTCCTCTAATGTTAATCACGGGGTTGGGTCTCTCTCTCACTCTGTCTCTTTCTCTCACCTATTTTGTGCTGCTTGAGGGCTGCCTGTCGTGGTAGCCTCCTCTGGTCACCTCCTCCTCTCATCACCCCCACTATCTATTCCTGGTTGGGTGGACAATAAAGCCTGCTCCTCAGTACCTGCAGGCCTGTCTTACTGTATGAACATGTCATTGGACACCTAATTTTGTGAATGTTTCACTCCTTGACATACAGTACCAGTCAAAAGTTTGGACACACCTACTCATTTCAGAGTTTTTCTTTATTTTTACTATTTTCTACATTGTAGAATAACAGTGAAGACATCAAAACTATTAAATAAAACATATGGAATCATGTAGTAATCATAAAAGTGTTAAACAAATGTGGCTTGATGACAGCTTTGCACACTCTTGGCATTCTCTCAACTAGCTTCACCTGGAATGCTTTTCCAACAGTCTTGAAGGAGTTCCCACATATGCTGAGCACTTGTTTTGCTGCTTTTCCTTCACTCTGCGATACAACTCATCCCATACCATCTCAATTTGGTTGAGGTCGAGTGATTGTGGAGGCCAGGTCATCTGATGCAGCACTCCATCACTCTCCTTCTTGGTCAAATAGCCCTTAAACAGCCTGAAGGTGTGTTTGGTCATTGTCCTGTTGAAAAACAAATGATAGTCCCACTAAGTGCAAACTAGATGGGATGGCGTATCGTTGTGGTAGCCATGTTTGTTAAATGTGCCTTGAATTCTAAATAAATCACGACAGTGTCACCAGCAAAGCACCTCCACACCATCACACCTCCTCCTCCATACTTCACGGTGGGAACCACGCATGAGGAGATCATCCGTTCACCTACTCTGCGTCTCACAAAGACACGGCGGTTGGAACCAAAAATCACAAATTTGGACTCAACAAAGGACAGATTTCCACCGGTCTAATGTCCATTGCTCGTGTTTCTTGGACCAAGCAAGTATCTTCTTCTTATTGGTGTCCTTTAGTAGTGGTTTCTTTGCAGCAATTCGACCATGAAGGCCTGATTCTCGCAGTCTCCTCTGAACAGTTGATGTTGAGATGTGTCTGTTACTTGAACTCTGAAGCATTTATTTTTTGGGCTGCAATTTCTGAGGCTGGTAACTCTAATGAACTTATCCTCTGCAGCAGAGGTAACTCTGGGTCTTCCTATCCTGTGGCAGGCCTCATGAGAGCAGTTTCATCATAGTGCTTGATGGTTTTTGCGACTGCACTTGAAGAAACTTTCAAAGTTCTTGACATTTTCCAGATTGACTGACCTTCATGTCTTAAAGTAATGATGGACTGTTGTTTCTCTTTGCTTATTTGAGTTGTGCTTGCCATAATATAGACTTGGTATTTTATCAAATAGGGCTATCTTCTGTATACCACCCCTACCTTGTCACAACAGAACTGATTGGCTCAAACGCATTAAGAAGGAAAGAAATTCCACAAATTAACTTTTAACAAGGCACACCTGTTAATTGAAATTCATTCCAGGTGACTACCTCATGAGGCTGGTTGAGAGAATGCCAAGAGTGTGCAAAGCTGTCATCAAGGCAACGGGTGGTTACTTTGAACAATCTCAAATATAAAATATATTTAGATTTGTGTTATTTCATAGTTTTGATGTCTTCACTATTATTCTACAATGTAGAAAATAGTAAAAATAAAGAAAAACCCGTGAATGAGTAGATGTGTCCAAACTTTTGACTGGTACTGTAGCTGTCTTGTATCTGAATCTTCTGTCAATCCCAATCATCACCAGGATACATGTGATCACTGAGCGGCACACATGTACACGCACGCATTCACGGGCACACACACATTCACATACACACCCAGTCAGACCCTCTCTGCTCTCTCTCTACTTAACTATCAGAGCACACACACACTCACAATGCTGTTTCCTGGCTGTCCATTCTGCCCTCCTTTGTGTAGGATCTCTCTCCACTGCTTCCCGAGCCACCAGAGGGAAATGTTTATCCCCTTGTTTTCCTCTGGCTGTGAGGTCAGGTTGAACAACTGAGGTAGAGTGTGTGTGTGCGTGCGTGCGTGCGTGCGTGCGTGCGTGTGTGTGTGTGTGTGTGTGTGTGTGTGTGCGTGCGTGGGCATGTGTGTATGTGACTGGCATTGTGTATGATGGGCTTGGAGACCGTGTGTGGGAGCGGGGCCGGGTGGGGCTCTACAGTCTGGCCCTTTGTGTGGCTGCTGTGTAGGAGGGAGAGCAGGAACGAGGGGCTCTCTCTCTCTCTCGCTCCTCTCTTCCTCAGCATTGTCTTACACCTCTCAAGGCCAGAGACAACGCAATGCTGCAGGCAGGGCCTCAGACAGCCCAGCACAGCTCAGTGGGAGAGACATGGAGAGGGGGGAGGACTGTGAAAGGATACACTGACAGAGGGAGAAAGGAGGAGACAGAGAAATACAGTGAGGGAAAGGGAGGGAGGACTGACGGGATACACTGAGCAAGGGAGGAGGAGAGAGTAAGGAACGACTAAAAGGACACAGTGTGAGACAGGCCTAAATGGTAAAAAGTGAGCCAGAGGCAGGACTAAAAGGACACAGTGTGAGACAGGCCTAAATGGTAAAAAGTGAGCCAGAGGCAGGACTAAAAGGATACAGTGAGAACGCCATAACCAAACAAAGGATAGTGTATGTATGCCAGTCACTCCATAAATAAACCATTATAGTTCTGTCTTACCATTTGGGTATTATTGAGGAAGAATTTAGGGCCCTTACTAAATCAAAAAAAATCCCCAACTGGCTATCCAGTCAAAAACATTAGCCTAGACACCAGGCTATTGCCTCTTTAATGAAATAAATACAAAGTCAACAATGCCAATATGTTGCCTCGATAGCGTGGGAAGTCTTGTTTTCACCTTCTCCTGGGAATCTGTCTGTCAGCCTACCTGAATAAACACCCTACGCCTGCTCCATTATTGGCCTAGAATTGCCATTTTACAATATGCCTACAACTGACTGATGCAACCGGCCCCTGGTGACTAGGTTTAAAGTCCAGGTAGCAGATAATGGACCTTATCAGTATGTAGTTGGTGCTGTATATTAATGGGTTCTAACTTGAAAAATCATTTGTTAGTTTACAATTGTATAATTTTATACTCCCCGCATATAAAACCCACGAACACTGCTGGAAAGCCCCAAGCGCAAGATGGTAATTTCTATGACTGCAGGTAGCCTAGTGGTTAGAGTGTTGGGCCGGTTCTCGAAAGGCTGCTGGATCGAATCCCTGAGCTGACAAGGTAAAAATCTGCCGTTCTACCCCTGAACAAGGCAGTTAACCTGCTGTTCCCCGGTAGGCCATCATTGTAAATAATAATAATTTGTTCTTAAATAAATAAAAGATGACTCGCACAGTGGAGGAACATATGGCCTGTAGCCAACTATACATGCTAAGCTTGTGCATACCAAATGGCACTTCACTTTTTAGTATGGAAAACGTCTGTGAGGATTTTTCTACTATATTCACCACATATTGACTATTTCAATCTAATTTCATCAATTACATGTGGAAAAACGTATTTGAGGGAACTAATGGTTTCCCCATGTAATTGATGAAATTAGATTGTAATAGTGTCAATATGTTGTGAATATAGTAGAAATTTCCTCACAGCCGCATGCCAGCAGCAGATGAAACAGAATGTGAATTCTCTCCTCCCTCTCTCCCCAGTTTTAGCTTGCGGCTATCACTGTCTAACTGGCTAGATTTATGATATTTACTAACCCATACCAGTGACAAACTTAGCTATGTTATCGACATATGGCAGTACACAAACAAAATCTAGCTCACTTATTTTGCCAGCTAGATAGAAATACCCACAAATTCATTCAGAATGGATTAAGAGGATTGCTAGCTATAGCAAGCTAATGTTATCTGCTGCCTCTTCAACAAGAACCAACTGTAACCACATTGATACTAACATTAAAAAAATACAAATCCACAATCCACCCCTCCAAAGAAAACATGGCTTTGGGGCTTTGCCGAAATGCCACCCGATCCGTGATCGGATTCATGGCCGAAGCATTTCAGTTTAGCCTGTATTTGGTAGGCCCTATAGAAAACTCCCCCAGAGCCACAGAATGGCTGAATTACCGCAACGCGCAGCCCCGACAAACACCTTAAACTCCGGTTTCCATATTCCATTCCTAAAATCTGTCATAAATCCAGTGTAGCTGTAGGGAATATCTTCGCGATGCCTTAGCCCATAGCAGATGTCAGAATAAAATACTGCTGGAGGTGTCCATCAACACGTGCGGATCCATCTGACGAACCACAGACACACGATTGCTGACAGCCTGCAGCTACCAAATCACAACTACCGTTGACCAAAATCCCAAGTCCACCACTCCAAAGAAAGCTTGGCTCCGGGGCTTCTCCACAACCGTGCTTGATTCATAGAACCGGGGTTATGTCAGTTTCTGTTTTCTTCCTACATATTATGTGCCTCTATCTCTTGAACCGTTCACTGAAAGATAAGACACTCAGGAACACAATATACTGAGTATACCAAACATTAGGAACTCCTTAATAATATTGAGTTGCACCCCCCCCCTCTCTTTTGCCCTCAGAACAGCCTCAATTCGTCGGGGCATGGACTCCACTGGGATGCTGGCCCATGTTAATTAACTCCAATGCTTCCCACAGTTGTGTCAAGTTGGCTGGATGTCCTTTAGGTTGTGGACTATTTTTGATACACACGGGAAACTGTTGAGCGTGAAAAACCCAGCAGCGTTGCAGTTCTTGTGTTCGATGGGGTTGAGGTCAGGGCTCTGTGCAGGCCAGTCAAGTTCTTGCATACTGATCTCCACAAACCGTTTCTGTATGGACCTCGCTTTGTGCAGAAGTTATTGTCATGCTGAAACAGGAAAGGGCCTTTCCCAAACTGTTGCCACAAAGTTGGAAGCACATGATCATCTAGAATGTCATTGTATGATGTAGCGTTAAGATTTCCCTTCACGGTAACTAAGGGGACTAGCCCGAACCATGATAAACAGCCCTAGACGATTATTGCTTGTGTGGCCTATCATTTCACGGCTGAGCTGTTGTTGCACCATGACTTTCCACTTCACAATAACAGCACTTAGAGTTGACCGGTGCAGCTCTAGCAGGGCAGACACTTTTGTAACTGAGCTGTTGGAAAGGTGAAATCCTATGAAGGTGCCACGTTAACTGTCACTGAGCTCTTCAATAAGGCCATTCTACTCACAATGTTTGTCTATGGAGATTGCATGGCTGTGTGCTTGATTTTATATACCTGTCAGCAATGGGTTTGGCTGAAATTGTTGAATCCACTCATTTGAAGGGGTGTCCACATACTTTTGTAGATATAGTGTATACATAGCTTGGGTATAATGTGTATATTTATGTTGTATATACAGGGCACATTTGTAAAAGACACCTAGGTCTCAATATTCTTCCCTGTTAAAATAAAGGTTAAATAGAAATAAAAAATTGCTTTCACTTAGATTGACCTGGTCAGTCTATGTCATGGAAAGAGTTCTTAGTGTTGTAGTGTTGTACACTCAGTGTATATGTACCCACAACCTGCATAGGACTCATTAGAACAGAGTGGACAAGACTAACTACTAAGTCAGACTGGGGGACACATAAGATCAAAATGATTGCCTGATGATCTTCTGAACATCCCAATACATTTATGTCATTTCAAGCCATACTTCCTTCAGATTGAAATACTGTTTAAAGTACTGTCAGACTGGTTTGTAATAGACTGTCATAGCCCAGATTAAAAAAGGAAACATTGGCCACTGATTATGTAATTTATTTCAAGTTTTTAAAAAAAATTATCAAAATGGGGTCACAGGCCTTCAAAGATTAGACCAGGGGTTCCCAGAGACACTTTCTCCAGGTATTGGCTGAATAGGGAGTTCCCGCCATTGTTAAATCATTTACAGGTTGTGTGTACTTGCACACCTCAGAAGGGTGAAGAATGTCTTGTCTTATCTTCAATCTTTAATGTCTTGTCGTTTAAAACACAGTTTGTGGGGATCATATAGGATGAGCAGAGTGAGTGGTTGTGTCCCAAATGGCACCCTTATTACCTATGGGCCATGGTCAAAAGTAGTGCACTATGTATGGAGTAGGGTGCCATTTGGCACGTACAGTGACTGTAGATGTGGATGAAATGAGGCAGACGTCTTGGTGTGAATGTGATTAATGTACTGTGCTGCTGCATTCTGTAGCAAGATAATTGAATTATGGAAACCTCAGTGGACTGAGAGAATATGACTTTTGGTGGAGTTTGGCCCCCGGGGGCCTTTTTTAAATTGGAGCTGAATTCAGCACTTAGCCCCCAAAGTCATTTGAGTTGATGTTTCTGGACGTGTTGTGTGTGTTCCACTTTGGGAGGATGCCTGGTGAACCCAGTGAGAAACCGTAGTGCCTACTGATTGTCTGACTAGCTAGCCTACAGTTGTTGTGACCTTTTATTTGTTTGTATGTTTTGTGCAAAGATGAACATTGTTCTGTGCACATACATTAGTCTCACCGGTCTCACCAAACCTGATGATAGAAAGCTGTAATGACTTGAAACATATATTCTTTGGAAATAGCTGGCACTTCTCACTGAGGACTGTGAGAGAGTGTGGTGTCTGACTCTGAAGTTAATGAGAATACTAGCAGACTTCTTTCCCCTGAAGTCAGTCAGTCAGGGAGAGATGGAGAATCAGAGATACAGTGAGCAGCAGCAGAGAGAGAGAGAGAGAGAGAGAGAGAGAGAGAGAGAGAGAGAGAGAGAGAGAGAGAGAGAGAGAGAGAGAGAGAGAGATAGAGAGAGAGAGAGAGAGAGAGGGAGGGAGAGAGAGAGAGAGAGAGAGAGAGAGAGAGAGAGAGAGAGAGAGAGAGAGAGAGAGAGAGAGAGAGAGAATAAAAGTTAATAAAATGAATTAGTGCTAAATCACACTGCAGGCACGGTGTGCACTTGTCTACCAAGCGCAATGAGCGCGAGAGGCTGCATATTAAACATGATGAAAATCCTAATGACATTCCTTAGAGGAGAGTGGCCACGCTAAATGTCAGTGACCTAGATTGAGATTTACCGTAGCCAAAAGCAGTGTGGTATGGGAATGGAATGGGGGTCTCTGGTCTTGTCTACACTTGACACTTGCATGCGACTTCTGCTATCAGAACACAAAGATCGCATTGAAAAGATGGGTTGCTTTGTGGTCTGATTGTGTTCAGATTTAGCTGACCACTTCAGGAGGTGGTCAGGGATGCATCGTGTGTGAATGTCTCCTCAGTCTGGACACAATCAGGCTACCGAAAGTCCTGTCGCCTCACACGCGCAGTAGCGACTCCTGTGGCGGCCAGGCGCATACACGCTGACACGGTCACCAGGTGTATGGTGTTTCCTCCAACACAATGTTTTTTTTGTGTGGATGGGTATAATTTGTATAAATAAAATAGTCAAATTTAAATTGACTAAATCGTGTAATTCTGTATACATTTATTTACATTTGCATCGGGACGCTTCTGGAGGGATTCTGGTAAAATGCCGACAAAGTCGGCTGAATTCCGGTAGACGGAAACGGCCCGAAGTACTTGGCACAATTCTGGGCAGTCATTCATTTTGATTCCGAGCCGAATCCGACACCCGATTCCGGGCCGATTCAATCAATTCCGTCCCCCTGGAAGAGTGCAGCTTCTGGGCCGATTCCTCATTGCTAGCTGGGTAGCCAGCTAACCTCTGTAGCTAGCCAGCAAGCTAGCAAGCAACACTAATGGGATTGCAAACGGGTTAGTATAACTGGACAAAAAATGTTTTCTAAAGACAGCTGGTTAGTATTTATGAAATTTGGTTAGTATTTATGTCCTTACTGAAGAGCCCTGTGACTTTCAACGTGGCACCGTCATAGGATGCCATCTTTCCAACAAGTCAGTTCGTCAAATTTCTGCCCTGCTAGAGCTGCCCCGGTCAACTGTAAGTGCTGTTATTATGAAGTGAAAACGTCTAGGAGCAACAACGGCTCAGTCACAAAGTGGTAGGCCACAAAAGCTCAAAGAACCGGACCACCGAGTGCTGAAGCGTGTAGCGTGTAAAAATCGTCTGTCCTCGGTTGCAACACTCACTACCGAGTTCCAAACTACCTCTGGAACAACGTCAGCACGATAACTTCTCGTCGAGAGCTTCATTTAACCTTTATTTAACTAGGTAATGTCATGAAATGGGTTTCCATGGCCGAGCAGCCTCATACAATCCTAAGATCACCATGTGCAATGCCAAGCTTCAGCTGGATGCTCTTGTGGCTGAAGCAATGTTCCGACATCTAGTGGAAAGCTTTCCCAGAAGACTGGAGGCTGTTATAGCAGAAAAGGGGGGACCAACTCCATATTAATGCCCATGATTTTGGAATGAGATTTTCGACGAGTAGGTGTACACATACTTTTGGCAATGTAGTCTACCTCTATCTTCTATCGTTTTTCTGCGTCCAATCTGAATCAATATGCGTCAGTGGGAGAGAAAAGCGATGACATGTAGAACTCAGCAGTGTGTTCCTTGAAAGCATCGGAGCAGGGAAATATTTACTTTAAATCAAATCATAAATCAAATCAAATTTTATTTGTCACATACACATGGTTAGCAGATGTTAATGCGAGTGTAGCGAAATGCTTGTGCTTCTAGTTCCGACAATGCAGTAATAACCAACAAGTAATCTAACCTAACAATTCCACAACTACTACCTTATACACACAAGTGTAAAGGGATAAAGAATATGTACATAAAGATATATGAATGAGTGATGGTACAGAACGGCATAGGCAAGATGCAGTAGATGGTATAGTGTACAGTCTATACATATGAGATGAGTAATGTAGGGTATGTGAACATAAAGTGGCATAGTTTAAAGTGGCTAGTGATACATGTATTACATAAAGATGGCAAGATGCAGTAGATGATATAGAGTACAGTATATACATATACATATGAGATGAGTAATGTAGGGTATGTAAACATTATATTAAGTGGCATTGTTTAAAGTGGCTAGTGATATATTTGTACATAATTTCCATCAATTCCCATTATTAAAGTGGCTGGAGTTGAGTCAGTATGTTGGCAGCGGCCACTAAATGTTAGTAGTGGCTATTTATGCACATAAATTAAAGCAGTGTGTACGTGTCTGGGGAATAACGCTCAGTGTTTTCTGCATTATGTGTCAGTGAGAGTGAGAACACACCTTTTGGTTCATAGACTGTGTAAAAATACACATACACACATAGCAGGATAAACAACAATCTACAGTATCTATGTAGATGTTCAACTGCCCCAGCATTCTCCTCAATAGATCCTAATGATGAACAATCTTTCTTCAAGTGCAGTTGCAAAAACCATTAAGTGCTATGATGAATCTGGCTCTCATGAGGACCGCCACAGGAAAGGGCGGAGTTAACTGCTGCAGAGGATAAGTTCATTAGAGTTAACTGCACCACATATTGAAGCCCAAATAAATGCTTCACAGAGTTCAAGTAACAGACACATCTCAACATCAACTGTTCAGAGGAGACTGCGTCAATCAGGCCTTCATGGTCAAATTGCTGCAAAGAAACCACAACTAAAGGACACCGATAAGAAGAAGAGACTTGCTTGGGCCAAGAAACACGAGCAAATGACATTATTTGAGATTATTGGTTCCAACCGCCGTGTCTTTGTGAGACACAGAGTAGGTGAACGGATGATCTCCGCATGTGTGGTTCCCACCGTGAAGCGAGGAGGAGATGTGGTGGTGCTTTGCTGGTGACACTGTCTGTGATTTATTTAGCATTCTGCAGCGATACGTCATCCCATCTGGTTTGCGCTTAGTGGGACTATCATTTGTTTTTTCAACAGGACAGTGACCCAAAACACACCTCCAGGCTGTGTAAGGGCTATTTGACCAAGAAGGAGAGTGATGGAGTGCTGCATCAGATGACCTGGCCTTCACAATCATCTGACCTCAACCCAATTGAGATGGTTTGGGATGAGTTGGACCGCAGAGTGAAGAAAAAGCAGCCATCAAGTACTCAGCATATGTGGGAACTCCTTCAAGACTGTTGGAAAAGCATTCCAGGTGAAGCTGGTTGAGAGAATGACAAGAGTGTGCAAAGCTGTTATCAAGGCAAAGGGTGGCTGGCTACTTTAAAGAATGTAAAATATTTTGATTTGTTTAACACTTTTTTTTGGTTACTACATGATTCCATATGTGTTATTTCATAGTTTTGATGTCTTTACTATTATGTAGAAAATAGTAAAAATAAAGAAAAACCCTTGAATGAGTAGGTGTGTCCAAACCTTTGACTGGTACTGTACGTACATACATACATACATACATACATACATACAGTTGAAGTCGGAAGTTTACATAAACTTAGGTTGGAGTCATTAAAACTTGTTTTTCACCCACTCCACAAATTTCTTGTTAACAAACTATAGTTTTGGCAAGTCGGTTAGGACATCTACTTTGTGCATGACACAAGTAATTTTCCCAATAATTGTTTACAGACAGATTATTTCACTTATAATTCATTGTATCACAATTCCAGTGGGTCAGAAGTTTACATACACTAAGTTGACTGTGCCTTTAAACAGCTTGGAAAATTCCAGAAAATTATGTCATGGCTTTGGAAGCTTCTGATAGGCTAATTGACACCATTTGAGTCAATTGGAGGTGTACCTGTGGATGTATTTCAAGGCCTACCTTCAAACTCAGTGCCTCTTTGCTTGACATCATGGGAAAATCAAAAGAAATCAGCCAAGACCTCAGAAAAAAAATTGTAGACCTCCACAAGTCTGGTTCATCCTTGGGAGTAATTTCCAAACGCCTGAAGGTACCACGTTCATCTGTACAAACAATAGTACAGAAGTAGAAAAACCATGGGACCACGCAGACGTCATACCACTCAGGAAGAAGACGTGTTCTGTCTCCTAGAGATTAACATACTTTGGTGCGAAAAGTGCAAATCAATCCCAGAACAACAGCAAAGGACCTTTTGAAGATGCTGGAGGAAACAGGTACAAAAGTATCTATTTCCACAGTAAAACGAGTCCTATATCGACATAACCTAAGAGGCCACTCAGCAAGAAGCCACTGCTCCAAAGCCGCCATAAAAAAAGCCGGACTACGGTTTGCAACTGCACATGGGGTCGTACTACGACAAAGGTCGTACTTTTTGGAGAAATGTCCTCTGGTCTGATAAAACAAAAAATAGAACTGTTTGGCCATAATGACCATCGTTATGTTTGGAGGAAAAAGGGGGAGGCTTGCAAGCCAAAGAACACCATCCCAACCGTGAAGAACAGGGGTGGCAGCATCATGTTGTGGGGGTGCTTTGCTGCAGGAGGGACTGGTGCACTTCACAAAATATATGACATCATGAGGACGGAAAATTATGTGGATATATTGAAGCAACATCTCAAGACATCAGTCAGGAAGTTAAAGCTTGGTCGCAAGTGGGTCTTCCAAATGGACAATGACTCCAAGCATACTTTCAAAGTCTTGGCAAAAAGGACAACAAAGTCAAGGTTTTGGAGTGGCCATCACAAAGCCCTGACCTCAATCCTATAGAGAATTTGTGGACATAACTGAAAAAGCCTGTGCGAGCAAGGAGGCCTTCAAACCTGACTCAGTTACACCAGCTCTGTGATGAGGAATGGGCCAAAATTCACCCAACTTATTGTGGGAAGCTTGTGGAAGGCTACCCGAAACGTTTGACCCAAGTAAAACTATTTAAAGGCAATGCTACCAAATACTGATTGAGTGTATGTAAACTTCTGACCCACTGGGAATGTGATGAAATAAATAAAAGCTGAAATAAATCATTCTCTACTATTATTCTGACATTTCACAATTTTTAAATGAAGGGGTGATCCTAACTGACCTAAGACAGGGAGTTTTTACTAGGATTAAATGTCAGGAATTGTGAAACTGAGTTTAAATGTATTTGGCTAAGGTGTCTGTAAACTTCCAACTTCAACTGTACACACACACTGTGTGTGTGTGTATTTGTGTGTGTGTGTGTGTGTGTGTGTGTGTGTGTGTGTGTGTGTGTGTGTGTGTGTGTGTGTGTGTGTGTGTGTGTGTGTGTGTGTGTGTGTGTGTGTGTGTGTGTGTGTGTGTGTGTGTGTGTGTGTGAATGCTTGTGTGCATGTGTGAATATATGATCTTTCAGTGCAGCCATGGAGAATGTGACATACTCTGTAGCAGAAATACTCTGTAGCAGAAATACTCTGTAGCAGTATTGGAGGAGTATATTTACTGTACTACTTGTCCAAGGCACTGGACTCAAGCATTCCTACAGACCAGTCTTTTTCTCTCATCCTGACTGCTGTTGACTGAACATTCCACATCTAGGGTTCTCCTTCCTTCAATAATCCATTCTGTTCAAGTTTGGGGAGGGGAGGGGGGAAGACAGGGGAGGCATGGGGGGGACAAGATTTTATCTCAGAAATTAATGTGATCACTCATCTGAAATAAGATACAGTGATCATTTTATCCATCATATAATTTAATTGGAGCTTTATCCCCAAACTGAGCATTTGCTGAAGGAAGGTCTTAAAGTGCAGTATAATTTTTCTATGTGTCTCTTTTTATGAAAACCCAGTGCTTTTGTAGAAGTCCTATTCACTGCTTACAATATAACACAATATACCAGCATCAGGGCAGTCCAGATCCCTATTTTGTGCTGTGTGTTTGTGGACTCCTCTTCTCTAGCACAGAGATGTGAATAAGAGATAGGTCTCTTGGGTTCATGATGTGAGAAATAAATAAATGGTACTATGGTATTGAATCTCCTGCATGTGAGTGAACACTTTTCGCTGTGAAATATTGGGAATCTACTGGCAGAAAAGGCATTTGCTTGTCTTATTTCCCAAACCCCCTCTCTCTCTCCCGCCCTCTCCCCCCTCCCCCTTCTGCTTGCATTTTGTCTTTTCTTTTTTGTCCACCCTCTATCTCCCTTCTCCCTCCCTCGCTCTCGCTCCATCTCATTCCCTCCCACTCTTTCCTCCCTCTCTTACTTTATCTCTCTCTTCTCCCCATTTGCAAAATGAAGATGGTTCCTTTAACACTACACATGTTCCTCTCAGGCCCTTCCCCCAGCCCTCAGAGTCCACCCCCATCCTCTAATTCTCCCTCTCTCTCTCCTTTTTTCTCTCCGTCTCTTTCCCTCTCCTCCGCTTTGAAGCTGCAGTATCAGTCCAAAGGGAGTGGCCCATTGTTAACCCCCCTCTCCTCTCTTTGGTCATTCTGTTCTGTTCTGGTCAGATGCCACTGACTGCCAGGGAGTGTGCATCTTGACCAGACTTGTACACTTGAACACTGTAACTAGTCTGGCTCCCGGCCTCTGACACCCATTGTGTCCAGTCCTAGTTCACCCGTTAGTGTGTCAGAAGCAGCCCGACATACATAAATACTGTACAGGAAAAATGGATGTGCCTTGCCTTCATCATGGTCACGGTGGTGGTGCCTCCAGCCCACCCCTCCCCAGAAAGCTATTTCATTCCTGATTGAATATTAATAATCATTCAATCTGAGAAAGATGACTACCAAATGCACCAAATGAATGTTTGTGTCCCCCTAAAGAGAGGGGACCTGGGGTACTACTGTATGGAACTGTGTGGATTCTTCTCCCCGCTCTCCTTTTTTAGGCTCGTACATAATGCAAATATGAATTTGCTTTCATCAGAGGAGAGAAAGATGCGAGGTACAGTAGCTAGTGTATTAAACTGTCCACATCCTCTATCTAGTATTCTCTCTCTTCCTCTCTTCTCCTCCCCTCATCTTCCCTCAGGACAGTGGGAGAGCAACACTACAGTTCAAATCAAATCAAATGTTATTGGTCACATACACATGTTTAGCGGATGTTATTGCGGGTGTAGCGAAATGCTTGTGTTTCTAGCTCCAACTGTGCAGTAATATCTAACAATTCACAACAATACACACAACCTAAAAGTAAAAGAATGGAATTAAGGAATATGTAAATATTAGGATGAGCAATGTCGGAGTGGCATTGACTAAAATACAGCAGAATAGAATACAGTCTATACATATGAGGTGAGTAAAGCAAAAATAGAACCTTGAGATAGAAGCTGTTTTTCAGTCCCCCTGTCCCAGCTTTGATGCACCTGTACTGACCTCGCCTTCTGGATGATAGCGGGGTGAACAGGCAGTGGCTCAGGTGGTTGTTGTCCTTGATGTTCTTTTTGGCCTTCCTGTGACATCGGGTGCGCTAGGTGTCCTGGAGGGCAGGTAGTTTGCTCCCAGTGATGCGTTGGGCAGACCGCACACCCTCTGGAGAGCCCTGCGGTTGCGGGCGGTGCAGTTGCTATACCAGGCGGTGAGACAGCCCAACAGGATGCTTTCAATTGTGCATCTGCAAAAGTTTGTGAGGGTTTTCGGTGCCAAGCCAAATTTCTTCAGCCTCCTGAGGTTCTTCACCACACTGTCTGTGTGGGTGGACAATTTCAGATCGTCAGTGATGTGTACACAGAGGAACTTGAAGCTTTCCACCTGCTCCACTGTGGTCCCGTCGATGTGGATAGGGGCGTGCTCCCTCTGCTGTTTCCTGAAGTCCACGATCGGCACCTTTGTTTTGTCGACATTGGGTGAGAGGTTATTTTCCTGGCACCACACTCACAGTTGCAACAGTAGATCAGTGGGTGAGTGATGGGAGAGAAGCAGAAGAAAGGCTTCTGAGTCATTAAACATTGGGATGTTTCTGTAAATCAGCAGATCCATTAGTTCTAACCTAGCTATATATCATCTATAGGTGGATCCTGTCTGGTTTAGAAAACCATCATGTCAATCTAAGATAAATACTTGGGGACAAAAGCACTAGAATTGTTTTTACAGTGGATGTTGTATTTCGCTGGAATAAGCCTAATTGCACAGGCTTATTACTGAATTTTGTTCCATACCCTATACAGTACGTCAGAATATATATTGTGTTTCTGGTTTTTGTTTGATTAGCCAGCTACAGCCCAATCATGTTATGCAACACACATGTCAGATATGTTCATGGTTGGTATGGATATGAGTAAAGAGGTACAGACAGACACTCTCTATAGAGCTGAATAAGCTAATGCTTCCTCTCTCTCTCGCTCGCTCTCATTCTCTCTTTCTTTCTCTCTCTCAATGAGAATAGGGTGGGAGGCATGGGACTGCGGAGTGTGTGATTTGTCATCCCTCCTCTCTCGTTACTGAATCCTCCTCCTCTCCCCTCATACTCCTCTCCTCCTCTGCATTGCCATCCGACCCTCCATCCCTCTTTTCACCAGACCATTAAATGGGCTTTTTGTCTCTCGCCTTTTAAGGCGTACAATCATGTGTATTCAGCAGGGAGACCTAGCTTAGCCCCCTGTTATTTTCTTTCCACCCCTGCCTGCCTGCCTGCATGCCTGCTTACCATCCAGCCCCCAGCCAATCTAGGCCCCAACCCAGGCCTGGGACTCTGGTTACCATCCAGCCTGCCGGCTCTGCTTCCTCCCTCAACCCGCTGGGGCAGTATCCCCAGGAAGAGAGAGAGAGAAAGAGGGAGCGAGACCAGAGAGAGGGACCTTAACTGAATGGGAGAAATTACAGTTAGTAGTTAGTAGTATGAGGGGGACTTGGTTAAAGGCCAGCCATCAGAGAGAGATGTTCTGTTCCTTGTAGTCAGTCAGTCTCTTCTCCCAACTGACTCAGCACTCGTCATCATATCTTATTTTGAGTTGATTTGCTGCCCAGATTCCGCATTTGTGGTAGACTATTTTCCAAGCAGCTCAACTGTGTAATGCTGCGTGGTGTATAATGGTATTATTATTATCTGTAATTATTAGAATCATTGTGGTGGCAACGATGATTTCTATCTTTTGTACAATAGCCATTGTTGTTCTTTTTGTCCCTAAAGTCATGTTGAACATGTGTGCTGTTGTTGTGAGTGATACTGTAACACTAGGACGTTGATGTCATGTTGTAGGGCAGGCAGGCGGAGACACTGTCCTCCCCTGTGCCTTTGTGCCTCTCCGTGATACCTCCTCCCTCTACCCATCAAGACCCCCACATCTCCCCCATCCCCAGAACACGACCCAGCCTCTGCTGCCAGCGTCTGTGTGTCACCCAGAACAATTAGAGTCTTTCTCCCTCCAAGCCCCCGAGGATCGTTTCACTGACACCCAAAGAACGGACCATCCACAGCCAGCCAGACCTCTGGGAAAGGATAGAGGCTGGGCTTTTGTTCCCTCTGTCGAGGAGACTATTGTTCCCCCATGCTGAACTATACTGTAGGTATGACTCCTTCTAAGTCATGTTCCCAATAGGGCTGGAGGATGAGTGTGTGTGTGGACCTTCCCTTCATTTATCCCCTAGAGTCGATTTCCAGCGAAAATCTAATTAGCATAATAAAAACATCCCATTCAAAATCTGTCCGTTTAAGCTAGGGAGATCTGTTTTTTCTGCATTGGATGCGTCTTAATCCACCGCATCTGCCGATGTCGCACTTCCTCATCTGCAAGGAAAGGTGGCAGAGCTAGAGTTGTGTTTGTCACCATTGGTCTTCTCATTAAATCATCAGTAACGTAAACTCACTCACTTACTTTTGTACATGGCCTTGGTCCGTACAATTGACCTTATTTTAGCACCCAAAAAACGTAATACTTCCAGACCAAATGTAATGTCAATACCATTGTAAAGCACAATTTCTCCCCTTTCCAACAAAATCCATGCCGAGACCTCCACGCTGCCCGTTTCTGCATGATTCAAGAAGGCAATGAGCTCCGTCGGGTCTTTTTAAAAATGGCAGGTGGGGAAGCGAAACTAAGTGAGAAGGAGAGATGTCGTGTAGGGAAACGGCTTTTTTTCACTCGATCTGTCCAACTTATCATCTCTAAAATGTAAATAAAACACTATAAAAAAAAAAAGTTTCTTCAAGTGCAGTCGCAAAAACCATCAAGCGCTATGATGAAACTGCTCTCATGAGGACCGCCACAGGAAAGGAAGACCCAGAGTTACCTCTGCTGCAAGGATAAGTTCATTAGAGTTACCAGCCTCAGATTGCAGCCCAAATAAATGCTTCACTGTAGCGAGTGCGCTGAGAGTCGGGAAGCAAGTACAGAGAGTGAATGTTTAAATATATAAACAAAACCATGAACACGAAACACAAAGAACACAAAGAACACAAAGAACGCACCTACATGAAACAGAGTCAATAACACCTGAGGAAAGATCCAAGGGGAGTGACAGATATAGGGAAGATAATCAAGAGGGTGATGGAGTCCAGGTGAGTGTCATGAGGTGCAGGTGGGAGAGATGATGGTGACAGGTGTGCGGGATAATTAGTAGCTTGATGACCTAGAGGCCCATGTGAATGTGTTATTCAATGGGTTTGTATGGGCTCATAGCAGTAAGACCAAATGCAATGTTTCATCAAATATTTTATTTTGATATTTTTTGGGATACTTCAAGGGGTCTTAAAATTCGAAATCAAATAGCTAAATGATCCTTGGTATGACCTTCTTAAAACAAGGTCCCCCCCCCCCCGCTTAGACAGGGCTTCGCCTGTAGAAGGTTAAAGATGGTGGCAGTTGTTGATGATGAGCCATCCTCTAATTATTTGGGTCTGTGGCTTTGAACTCCAAAATGACAAAGTGCCCTTCACGTTTCAATCAACCTGATAACACTCCCTGGGTTCACATGCACTGGCATCTTTTTAAATAGAATTAACTGAATTGTTGGTTTTGCTATGCTATGGTGGTGTGGTGTCCAATATATGTCTGGTGTGTGTGCACGCCTGTGTGTTTGTGTGTGGTTGTGAGCCTGCTTGCCCGAATACTTATTTGTGTGTGTGTGACGTGCTGGTGTTATGTACATGTTAGCGTACCCTGTATGTGTGTTGAATGCGTCTGTGCACAGATGGGTCTCTCAGCGCAGAGCGGCTCCTGTTCCCCAGGTGTCAGAATTGAAGATTATTGTCCGCGTCAGGGGCTACTGAGACAGTAGAGGACAAACCCTACAGAAGGTTGCCCCCCTCCCCTTTATTCACTCTCACGATTCACTCTCCCTATCTTTCGGTGCTCCTCTGTGATGTCCCTATTTCTCCCTCTCTCCCCACTGCTCCCTGCTTCACACCCTGAGTGGGTTGGGCTGTCAGAGGGGGACAGGTGTCATTGATGCAGCGCGGGGGGGGGATTACCTACGCAAGCGAGGGGAGAGGCAGATGAAGGGAGGCGGGGTGGTTGTGAGGGGCAGCAGGGAATGTCTTGTTGCTATGGGGATGCCAGGGCCTTGCACCGGCATGGGGAGCAGCTCGTGCCACTTCTTAGTGGGATAATCCATTGTAATCTTGCGAAGGGGAGTCAGCGCTTATCCACCACTCCGGCCACCCCCCTCGGGGAGATTGGGAAGTGGGAGTGAAGGAATTAGCATCTGTTACTGCTCGCACTTAGGTCAGCTCTGAGGGGAGAGGGGAAAAAAGCCTCAAGCTGTCAGAGCGTACTGGAGCCGTAAATGAAAAACGACAGGGCAGCCCCATTAGAGCACCCCCTCTACCCCGCTCTCCTCTCCATCCAGCACTCCCCCTCCCTCACTGGGCCCTCCCATCGGCCACCACCACCGCTGCACCGCATCCGTCTAATCAACACCTAGGCCCTACTAATGTTGGAAAAAATCGATGAATTCGTATTAAAAACTAAGGGGATAATTGTGTAATTGTAATAAGACGAACAGCGGCAGCAATATTATTTGCGCTGGCCGGGCCATATGCCGTGAGTAGTGTCTGAAGGAGAGAGGCCAGCCAGCTGAGGTCTGACTGTAGGATGTTCTTTAGTGTTGTAGACACACAAGCTTGACCTGGCTGGGCCCTGGGTAGCCTCTCAGTCACATACCTCTTGTCCCAGGTACAGATGACACAGGAACCACAGGAGTTACTGCTGCCTGGGCTCCAGCCTCTCCCTCTCTCTGCTGGGAACAGTCCTAGGGGGGCTGTTGTACACACAGGGACATCTTTTTAACACACACACACACGCACACACAAACAAACAAGCTGAAACACACACTGTAGTTCATACATAAATGTTTGTGCTTTCCCAGGCCCTGGCTTAATGAAGATGTTTGTGTTTTCACAGGCCCTGGCTGAATGAAGATGTTTGTGTTTTCCCAGGCCCTGGCTGAATGAAGATGTTTGTGTTTTCCCAGGCCCTGGCTTAATTAAGATGTTTGTGTTTTCCCAGGCCCTGGCTTAATTAAGATGTTTGTGTTTTCCCAGGCCCTGGCTGAATGAAGATGTTTGTGTTTTCCCAGGCCCTGGCTGAATGAAGATGTTTGTGTTTTCCTAGGCCCTGGCTGAATGAAGATGTTTGTGTTTTCCCAGGCCCTGGCTTAATGAAGATGTTTGTGTTTTCCCAGGCCCTGGCTTAATGAAGATGTTTGTGTTTTCCTAGGCCCTGGCTGAATGAAGATGTTTGTGTTTTCCCAGGCCCTGGCTGAATGAAGATGTTTGTGTTTTCCCAGGCCCTGGCTGAATGAAGATGTTTGTGTTTTCCCAGGCCCTGGCTTAATGAAGATGTTTGTGTTTTCCCAGGCCCTGGCTTAATTAAGATGTTTGTGTTTTCCCAGGCCCTGGCTTAATGAAGATGTTTGTGTTTTCCCAGGCCCTGGCTTAATTAAGATGTTTGTGTTTTCCTAGGCCCTGGCTTAATTAAGATGTTTGTGTTTTCCCAGGCCCTGGCTTAATGAAGATGTTTGTGTTTTCCCAGGCCCTGGCTGAATGAAGATGTTTGTGTTTTCCCAGGCCCTGGCTTAATGAAGATGTTTGTGTTTTCCCAGGCCCTGGCTTAATGAAGATGTTTGTGTTTTCCCAGGCCCTGGCTGAATGAAGATGTTTGTGTTTTCCCAGGCCCTGGCTGAATGAAGATGTTTGTGTTTTCCCAGGCCCTGGCTGAATGAAGATGTTTGTGTTTTCCCAGGCCCTGGCTGAATGAAGATGTTTGTGTTTTCCCAGGCCCTGGCTGAATGAAGATGTTTGTGTTTTCCCAGGCCCTGGCTGAATGAAGATGTTTGTGTTTTCCCAGGCCCTGGCTGAATGAAGATGTTTGTGTTTTCCCAGGCCCTGGCTGAATGAAGATGTTTGTGTTTTCCCAGGCCCTGGCTTAATGAAGATGTTTGTGTTTTCCCAGGCCCTGGCTGAATGAAGATGTTTGTGTTTTCCCAGGCCCTGGCTTAATGAAGATGTTTGTGTTTTCCCAGGCCCTGGCTGAATGAAGATGTTTGTGTTTTCCCAGGCCCTGGCTGAATGAAGATGTTTGTGTTTTCCCAGGCCCTGGCTTAATGAAGATTTTGCGATTGGTTGTACTTTTGTCACAGGGCTCTACCATGTTGCTCTCCTCAGCCACTATGTCATGAAGTCACATGGTCCCATAGAGGCCAGGCAGAACGCTGCTGTGATACCTGTGCAATAGATTGACCTGACCTTTCTCTTCAGTGACCCATCCTGCACACATCTCTCTCTACTCTCCTCTCTGCACTATCCTCTCTCTCAATCTCCATCTCTCTCCTTCTCATTATCTCCCGCTCTCTCTCTTTCTCTCTCTAACTCACTCACTTTCTTGTTCTCTCGCTCTCTCTGTACTCTACTCTCTGCTCTCTGCTCTCTCTCTCTCTCTCTCTCTCTCTCTCTCTCTCTCTCTCTCTCTCTCTCTCTCTCTCTCTCTCTCTCTTTCCGCTAGCCTTTACTCTGTGCTCTCACTCTTTCTTCTGATGAATCTCTCATACCTATACTATACCAATGTCACCCTGTTCCCACACTTTCACTCTGCCTTTATGACAGGCGGCTTAGCTTTTTAACAAATGCCAAATGTTAAGATACCTTTTTACAGGGGTCTTATCACTGTCTATGTGAGAATAAAGGGTATATAGCAGGGTTTCCCAACTGATGGGCTGCATTTGGCCTTGGGTGATTTTATTTTCCCCCCCTCCCAAGTTTTTGGAGCAATTTGTTTTTAAATATATGTTTTTGTATTTATTTATTGTTGGACATAAAAGACTGTAAATAAACCAGCAAATCAGCTACAAGTGATTTTAATTTTGGAAATCTGTTCCAAAGTATTCCCATGTATAATAGAGAGATACAGTATATGTGATCGTATACAAATGTAAGCAAAGTTTGAAAATTATGTTTTAGTCAAATATTGTATCTGTCTGGGCTTCTTGTGGCCAATTTGCAGTTTAGGAATGATTTGTAATTATGTTCCAGCCCGCTGACCATCCGCTCAAGAAAAAATCTGCCCGCGTCTAAATCTAGTTGATGATCCCTGGTGTATAGCCTAGTTGGTTATTATGTAGGCTTATAGTTGCTGTTGCCATGTCTGCTTCCATGTTTGTTCACCTCTGAAAGTCCTTGCACATATATCCAAGGCTAGTATGTGAATATGCGTTTGTGTGAGTGCGTCAGTGGCTAGGGACGCTACTCACCTCCAGTTTGTGCGCTTGTATGTGCACATTACTGTGTGTTCAGTGTGTGTGTGTTCAGTGTGTGTTCAGTGTGTGTGTGTTCAGTGTGTGTGTGTTCAGTGTGTGTGTGCTCTCCCACATGGTTGAGCAGTATTTTTAGCTCCCTGTAGCTTCATGCTTTAGTTCTGATGCAGTCAGACTGAGCTGATTGAATCGTGGACAGACAGTGTTTTTGGAGGTAGCACAGCGGTGAGTCTTTCTCTCTGCACGGTGTGGACCGGAGAGCCGCCGTCGCCGCCGCTGGCTGTTTTGTTCACACGGCAAAGTGGAATTTCATTTATTAGGCTTTCGCTAAATTAAAGAAACAATTCCCTTAATTAATGCCAGGTTTTAATCTGTCCAGTTTATTTAAATCAATGTACAAGAGGCCAACTACAATAGAAACATTAATTTACATACCCGGTCCAGTATAATATAGAATTGCCGCAACAGATTAAATCATATTGATTAAAATGTTTCTCTCTCATTTCTGGGGAGGGAATGGATTTAAGACAGACCAAGGGGGGTTGTGATATATTGCTCTCTTTTTTTAATTAATTCGTTTTTACTCTCAATTCTAAACACTGTAGGAAGATATTCACAACACTTGAATTGTACCACATTTTGTTGTGTTATAAAGTGGGATAAAAATTAATTTCATTGTAATTTTTGGTCAACAACCTGCACAAAATACTTCTAACATTTTTTTTTTTAAATGAATGAAAAATAAAACACTAATATATCTTGATTAGATAAGGATTCACCCCCTGAGGCAATACATGTTAGAAACACCTTTGGCAGCGATTACAGCTGTGGGTCTTTTTGAGTAAGTTTCTAAGAGCTTTGCACACCTGGATTGTACAATATTTGCCCATTAGTCTTTAAAAAATACTTCAAGCTCTGTCAAGTTGGTTGTTGATCATTGCTAGAAAGCAATTTTCAACGCTTGCCATAGATTTTCAAGCCGATTTAAGTCAAAAACTGTAACTAGGCAACTCCAGTGTATATTTGGCCTTGTGTTTTAGGTTATTGTCCTGCTGAAAGGTGAATTTGTCTCCCAGTGTTTGTTGGAAAGCAGACTGAACCAGGTTTTCCTCTAGGATTTTGCCTGTGCTTAGCTGTATTCCGTTTATTTTTATCCTAAAAAAACTCCCTAGTCATTGCCGATGACAAGTATACCCATAACATGGCCACCACCATGCTTGAAAATATGAAGAGTGGTACTCCGTGATGGGTTGTGTTTGGGGCCAATCAAACACAACACTTTGTATTCAGGACAAAAAGTGTATTTTTTTGCAGTATCAATTAAGTGCCTTGTTGCAAACATGATGCATGTTTTGGAGTATTTGTATTCTGTACAGGCTTCCTTCTTTCCCCTCTGCCATTTAGTTTTCTTATATCACAACTATTAAACTCGGTAACTGTTTAAAAATCACCATTGGCCTCATGGTGAAATCCCTGAGCGGTTTCCTTCCTCTCCGGAAACTGAGTTAGGAAAGATGTTTGTATCTTTGTAGTGACTGTGTTTATTGATACACCATCCAAAGCCTAATTTATAACTTCACCATGCTCAAAGGGATATTCAGTGTCTGCTTTTTTTATTTGTACACATCTACCAAAAACCCTTCTTTGCGAGGCATTGAAAAACCTCCCTGGTCTTTGTGGTTGTGTGTGAATCTGTGTTTGAAATTCTGATAATTGTATGTGTGGGTAACAAAGAAGCAGTCATTCAAAAATCATGTTAACCACTATTATTGAACAAAGAATGTGTCACGCCCTGACTTTAGTTATATTTGGTTTCTTTATTATTTGGTTAGTTCAAGGATGTGACAAGGGTGGTTTGTTTAGTTTTTGTATTGTCTATGGGTTTTTGTCTTGTCTAGGGTTTTTGTTATCTATGGGGATTTTGTATTGTCTAGGGGTAATTAGGTTGATGGTGGCCTGGATGGGTTCCCAATCAGAGACAGCTGTTTATCGTTGTCTCTGATTGGGGAGCCTATTTAGGTTGCCATTTTCCAAGTTGGTTTTGTGGGTAGTTGTCCTTGTTTAGTTGCCTGTGAGCACTACGTTGGCGGCACGGTTCGTTTTGTGAGTTTGTTAGTGTTCTTTGTTTAAATAAATAGAGGAATGGATTCTAATCACGCTGCCCCTTGGTCCACTCCTTTAAATGGCCGTGACAGAATGAGTGTGAGCTCATTAGGCCGTCATTCTAAGTAAGAATCTGTTCTTAACCTACTTGCCTAGTTAAATAAAAAATATATTATGTGATTCGTTAAACACATTTTTACTCCTGAACGTATTTAGGCTTGCCATAACAAAGGGGTTGAATACTTATTGACTGAACACATTTCAGCTTTAAATTAGTTATTTATTTCAAAAATGTTCCACAAACAAAATTCCACTTTGACATTTTATGGTATTGTGTGTAGATCAGTGATACAATTTAAACATTTTAAATTCATGCTGTAACCCAACAAAATAGCTTGTGTTCAATTAGAAATGGGTAGATTACTAGCCATGAATGTTGACTTGAAAAGGCTCACACTGTGACTTAGTAGATTTGAAAGTGTGCACCTCTCTGAAATGATAAACGCTGCTATAATACTCTCTGTGTCTGATCGGATGAAACTAAAGCAACAAGATGGATTGCATTGCAGTGTGTGTGTGCGTGCATGCATGCAGACATGTGTGTTAATGCCCAGTGGTGTGCAAGAACAGTTGGAGATGAATACTGTTAGGATGGCTGATACAGCCTCCTCTTCCTGTGTCTGTCTACTGTGGAGCGACCTGACTGCCTCCTTCCTGCCTCCCAGAGAGGAGCATGGAGAAAACATTGATTGACTGTCTCACTCCCACCCCCTCCTCCACCTCCCCTGGTCCCCTGAGTCTGCTTCTGCCCTGGCTGCTAAAAGGCGCAAGGGCGTTTTAGGTGTGTGTGCACGCAAGCTTGTATTGAAGTGTGTGTGTGCGCTATGAGGTCTTTCCTGCTTGGAGGCCCAAGGGCTTTTTAGGTGTGTGTGCGCGTGTGTGGGCGAGCACCTGTCCGTGCATGTACATGTGTGTGTCCTTTGCTCTCTGAGTCCTTTCCTGTCTTAAACACAGACAGTCTCCTCTGCCCTAATGCCCATCAGCCTGCTAAACACTCCCATGTATCAGTGACATTCACAATTCACAGGGGCCTCCTGCACATCACTGTCACTCCCTCCTCATGAGAGAGATAGTCAGGAGAGAGAGAGAGTCAGGGATGGAGGGAAGCAGGGAGAGAGAGAGTCAGGGATGGAGGGAGGCAGGGAGAGAGAGTCAGGGAGAGAGAGGCAGGGAGAAAGAGAGTCAGGGATGGAGGGAGGCAGGGAGAAAGAGAGTCAGGGATGGAGGCAGGGAGAAAGAGAGAGAGTCAGGGATGGAGGGAGACAGGGCGAGAGAGAGTCAGGGATGGAGGGAGGCAGGGAGAGAGAGAGAGAGTTAGGGATGGAGGGAGAGAGCGAGGCAGGGAGAGAGAGAGAGAGTCAGGGATGGAGGGAAGCAGGGAGAGTCAGGGATGGAGGGAGGCAGGGAGAAAGAGAGAGAGAGTCAGGGATGAGGGAGGCAGGGAGAGAGAGAGTCAGGGATGGAGGGAGACAGGGAGAGAGAGAGTTAGGGATGGAGGGAGACAGGGAGATAGAGAGTCAGGGATGGAGGGAGAGAGAGAGAGAGAGTCAGGGATGGAGGGAGACAGAGAAAGAGAGAGAGAGAGAGAGAGTCAGGGATGGAGAGAGAGAGAGAGAGAGAGAGTCAGGGATGGAGGGAGACAGGAAGAGAGAGAGTCAGGGATGGAGGGAGACAGGGAGAGAGAGAGAGAGAGAGTCCGGGATGGAGGGAGAGAGAGAGAGAGAGAGAGAGAGAGAGAGAGAGAGAGAGAGAGAGAGAGAGAGTCAGGGATGGAGGGAGACAGGGAGAGAGAGAGTCAGGGATGGATTTTAATTTTTCCAAGAGGGAGCAGGGATGTGCCTTTTTTACATGTATCCTCCATGCATATAGAATAGAAACAGACCTATCCCCTAGCCCAAATCCAGATGTTCTATGTTGTCCTGATCACATTGGAGAGTGGGGAGAGAGGGAGAGATATTGCAGAGAAAGGGAGAGTTGCAGGTAGAGGAAAAGAGCAGTGTTCAAAGCAGTGATGTGTCTCAAAATCAGCCCAGTCTCAATGAAGAAACTGGTTCATCAGGAGAGTATTACTGTGGTTGACACATTTCTCTCTCCACTATATGCTCTCTCTCTCTCTCTCTCTTTCTCTCAATGTACATTGATGTACTGTAGTGTTGTGTTGAGACTGGAGAGGTCATATTTACCACGCTGTGCTTCACACTGTGTACATTTACACTGCCAAGGACAAGCAGAGACAGCCATGTTAACCCCGCTAGGATATTCCAGGTGCTGCTAACACTATATGGCTGAGTTCCACATAGCATTTGACCAGGGCCAAAAGTAGTGTGTTATGTAAGGAATATAGAATGAGTCATTAGTAGACATTAAAGCTGTGGGTGGGAGAAAGTGGAAGTGTCCTCTCTACATGACTTTAGCAGCATGTCTGTCTGTCTGCACTCTGCATTCCTAGACTACTAATAGGCCTAGTAGTCTGCCATGAAGTGGGGAATGAAACAAAACATCCTCTACTTTGTCTGGTCTCCGTCAACATGCATAGCCACTGTTATTCAGGGTTAAATGTACTATCTGTGTGTGTTTGTGTCTTTACTGTACTATAGCCCTATTTGTGTTACTCTGTCTGTCAGTCCGTCTGTCTCGGCATCTAGATCTTCAGTTGTGTATTCTGAGTAAATGAACCTACATGTTTGCCATATTGGCATGTTTGGTTTATTTGGATAGGAACAGGTAGCTTACAAATTCATTGACACGCTAAACAATCATCTGATGCGTTGTGCCATCCATTGTGTGTATATCTTACCCTAATTTTCAACATTGGTCCCTAGATGGGTGCTGCTGACAGTACAGTACAGTACATGGAGGGTACAGTACAGGGAGGATACAGTACAGTACAGGGAGGATACAGTACAGTAGAGTACAGGGAGGATACAGTACAGTACAGGAAGGATACAGTACAGTACAGGGAGAATACAGTACAGGGAGCATACAGTACAGGGAGGATACAGTACAGGCAGGATACGGTACAGTACAGGGAGGATACAGTACAGGGAGGCTACAGTACACTACAGTACAGGCAGGATACAGTACAGTACAGTACAGGCAGGATACAGTACAGGGAGGATACAGTGCAGCACAGTACAGGGAGGATACAGTACAGCACAGTACATGGAGGATACAGTACAGGGAGGATACAGCACAGTACAGGGAGGATACAGTACAGTACAGTACAGGTAGGATGCAGTACAGTACAGGGAGGATACAGTACAGTACAGGGAGGATACAGTACAGTACAGAAAGGATACAGTACTGTACAGAAAGGGTACAGTACAGTACAGGGATGATACAGTACAGTACAGGGAGGATACAGTACAGGGATGATACAGTACAGGGAGGATACAGTACAGGGAGGATACAGTACAGTACAGGGATGATACAGTACAGGCAGGATACAGTACAGGGAGGATACAGTACAGTACAGGGAGGATACAGTACAGTACAGTACAGGGAGGATGCAGTACAGTACAGGGAGGATACAGTACAGTACAGGGAGGATACAGTACAGTACAGAAAGGATACAGTACTGTACAGAAAGGGTACAGTACAGTACAGGGATGATACAGTACAGTACAGGGAGGATACAGTACAGGGATGATACAGTACAGGGAGGATACAGTACAGGGAGGATACAGTACAGTACAGGGATGATACAGTACAGGCAGGATACAGCCCAGGGAGGATACAGATACAGGAAAGAGCTGGGTGTCGTGTGCCTTTAAGAGCAGCAGAGGAGGGTGACTCCCCCAGCCGGCGACCATGGTCTTGCTGAGGGGGATTTGTGTTGAGCTGGCAGGAATTAGGCTGGCCTTATTCTCCATGCATGAATAGTTTTATACTCTCTCATTCTCTCCCCCATCGCTCTCTCATTCTCTCCCCCATCGCTCTCTCATTCTCTCCCCCATCGCTCTCTCATTCTCTCCCCCATCGCTCTCTCATTCTCCTTTTCTATCATCTTCCTTTCTTGTCTTTTTGCTCTTCCCCTTCCTTTTACCTCCCCTCTCTTGCCTCCCTTTCTCTCAATCTCTTCATCCCTGTCAGCCTCCGCCTCTCGCTCCCTCCTCCCACTCTATCCCCCTCCTCTTGCTCTCCCTTGCTTCATACCCTCTCCTCTTTCCCTCTGTCTTTCTCTACCCCCCCCCCCCCTCTGACCTCCTTCCTAGTTCCTAGCCTCTCTCTATCCCCACACACTGGTCTCTACTCTCTACCCATACCTCCCTCTACCATGGAATAACCCACTCTCTCTGATCCCTCTCTTGCTCCCTTTCTAAATATCTACCTCCTCACTATCCCTGCCCTTGTTTCTTCCCCACCTCCCCAAGCTCCCTTCCCTCCCTCCTCTCCCTTCTTTCCCTCCCCCTCCCTCCTCTCCCTTATCCCCCCCTCCCTCTCTGTCATTGACCTGCTCTATGGCTGTGGCTGTCTCTCCTCCCCTCCCTCATTGGAAGCTTTGGAAAGCTGACCCCAATGCTGCCCCCCCCCCCCCACACACACACACACACACACACACACACACACACACACACACACACACACACACACACACACACACACACACACACACACACACACACACACACACACACTGGGAGAGGCACGTGAGCCCCTCTTAGTCCCACTCAGAGGGTTATGCATACAGTCCAGGCAGTGTGTCTGTGAGAATGGGAGTCTGTGTGATGAGGCCAAGCAGAGGTCCTTAGGCCCACCCCACCACCACTACACTATACTAGAGGTGGTGGAGCACTGCACAGCACTGCTCTCAGCTGCACAAGAGATACTACAGTCCCTCCTATTACTAGTCATTGTGTGTGTGTGTGTGTGTGTGTGTGTGTGTGTGTGTGTGTGTGTGTGTGTGTGTGTGTGTGTGTGTGTGTGTGTGTGTGTGTGTGTGTGTGTGTGTGTGTGTGTGTGTGTGTGTGTGTGTGTGTGTGTGTGTGTGTGTGCGAGCGTGTTTGACAGAGACAGGGACAAGGAGGACTGTGGAAAACAAAAACACACAGGCCATCCATCAGCGTGGCTCAGTGGCAGAGTCATGCACTAAACAATCACTTATTTAGTAGCTGCCGCTGGTTGAGTTAAGAAGCTAGCTGCTCGCCACAGGCTGATGGATGGGAGGTTACCACTTTCTCTGGTGGGGAGAGAGGAGGGGAGGGATGTGTGTGTAGAGACAAGTAGACGAGCTGGGCTCATGGATGGCCAGACTTGGTGTTAGTTTGCCTCGTTCTATGGTGTGCAGTGTTGTACGGTGTAACCTACAGCGTGCGACTGGGGTACAGGGGAGGTGCCGGTGCTATCCTCCCTGTGCTTCCCTCTCTCTACGCTCTAACTCGGAGTGCCCTGCTTTCATGAATAAGTATCACTGGCTGCCTAGCCTTGGTCCTGCTTGGATGGCTTTAATTAACTAACTCACAGCACCATAGCAAACGTCTCTGCCTGTCTCTCTGCCTGTCTCTCTGCCCATCTCTCTGCCTGTCTCTCTGCCCGTCTCTCGGCCTGTCTCTCTGCATGTCTCTCTGCCCGTCTCTCTGCCTGTCTCTCTGCCCGTCTCTCGGCCTGTCTCTCTGCATGTCTCTCTGCCCGTCTCTCTGCCTGTCTCTCTGCCCGTCTCTCGGCCTGTCTCTCTGCATGTCTCTCGGCCTGTCTCTCTGCATGTCTCTCTCCATGTCTCTCTGCATGTCTCTCTGCCTGCCTGCTGCACCATGGCTGTAACACTACTGAGTGCACTATATAGCCACCACACTGAGTGTTCCATGGCCATTCATACTGACTACAACAGCTCTCTCTACTGCTAATTAACGGTACTGACACACGGAGGCCTTGGCTGGGTAGAGGCTGGGATTCATACTCAAGGTGTGATGTAGGCTACACATATTTCCCGTCCCTCTATAAATGTCTGGAGCTGGTGTTGTCTGATGATGATTCTACCAGTCTAATTGGTATCCGTCCCTGTGTTTTCACAGATGACTCATCCTCGGAGAGCGGCAGCGGGAACGGCATGCACACCATGACACTTCTGTCTGCGGGCGGGGCGGCCCCGGGGTCTGAGAGGTGCATGGAGGGAACCCCGTACAGGAAGGTGGTAAACGGCAACAGGCCCCCGGCCCCGCTGGACTTCAGCACCACCTCCTCGTCCTCATCGTCCGAGGACCAACAGGCTCCAGTCAACCTGAGTGAGACCAGGCTGCCTGGGTCGGCCCTGATGGGCCCCTTCCAGCTCGACCCCCCAGACGAGCTGCGCAGGAAGTACCCCGTCAAGCCTCTCGCCCATGCCGCTGAGCTGCGCCTGGACAGAGACTCGATCAGGGACTATGGCAACAAGGTGGGGTCTTCTGCCCAGACCTGCGTCTGAAAATATTTGAAATACTTTAGCTGAGATTGATTGAGTTTCCCTGGTGCAATGAACCAATAGAATAGGATGCAAAACTGCAAGCCTCGCCCATCTGGCACTCTAGGCAGACTTAAACAAACAGTAAAAGTATTTGAAAGATTTCAAGTAGTATTTGACCCCAGGTCTAATGGTGATATATTACACACAAAGTGATAATGTTGAGCAATGAGCCCACCAGGACAGTGTGAGTAACAGCTCAGTGTGCCATTGTTATAGACGACTACTGTCTTGCTATGACCGACTATGAAGGGTGAGGTCTGCACAAGAAGGTGAGGTTCATTGCCAGGGCATTGCACAAAGCTGAGAAGTTTCCATTGAGATCTCGCCAAACTGCAATTACTTATACATTTCCTGTGGATGGAGAATGAATAGACGCCATTTTGAGAAGGTTCTCAGTTCAGATTCCAAGACATCAATCTTGACAGAAAACCAGCAAGACAATGTGCATGAGAGCAGTGAGAGTTGCTGTGCCAGGAGAAGTAGCCTAGTTGTGTTGCTGTACTTGTGATGAACATCCATACAGGAGTCAGTGGAGGACAGTATGAAAGGAGAGGGGATAAAAGGTTATTCTTTCCTGCTCTCTGGCTATTGAATGAGACACACACTTCACCATGCTCTGACAATGCAGCGTTGTCCTTGAAAGCATCTTATTTGCCACATTGGAAGGATCAAACAAATAGAACTGTTTCGCCACAACAACATCTAGCAGTGTTTTGTGCCTCGCTGTCATCAGTGTTCCTCACCATTGAGATTGTACCGGGTGCTTTTCAATGTCACCTAGCATACAGGCTGAGTGAAAATCTTACCCCGGCTTTGCGTCTGTTCTTTCTTTGTCTGTGCTTATTCTGTGTGTCTGTGTGTGTGTGTGTGTGTGTGTGTGTGTGTGTGTGTGTGTGTGTGTGTGTGTGTGTGTGTGTGTGTGTGTGTGTGTGTGTGTGTGTGTGTGTGCACTTGTGCTTGTGTTTTGATGTGTGTGTGTGTATGTGCACGTGCACCTATATGTGTGTGTGTGTGTGACAGTCTCCTCAGTACAGCTCAGGAAGCTACGACTCATTGAAGATGGAGACATGTGCCGAGGACCTGACCGTGACCAGAGGCGTGGCGGTGGCAGACGACGATGACGACGATGATCACGACGACAGTGACAAGATCAATGACACCGAGGGCAAGGACCCCGAGAGACTAAAGGCCTTCAACGTAAGAGCTGCTCTCACCTCAGCTAGACACAACCGCACACACAGCGTGCACACATGCACACGCCACACGTGCGCGAACACACACACACACAATGAAAGAGCTCCTCTCACCTTTACATGACCTTCACCACACCTTTACATGACCTTCACCTCACCTTTACATGACCTTCACCTCACCTTTACATGACCTTCACCTCACCTTTACATGACCTTCACCTCACCTTTACATGACCTTCACCTCACCTTTACATGACCTTCACCTCACCTTTACATGACCTTCACCTCACCTTTACATGACCTTCACCTCACCTTTACATGACCTTCACCTCACCTTTACATGACCTTCACCTCACCTTTACATGACCTTCCCCTCAGGAACACTGGAAGCAGCAGAGCAGACACACACGCTTTTTTCTACAGGATTTTTGTAATCTTCTTCTCAGATGTTTGTGCGTCTGTTTGTGGATGAGAACCTGGACCGCATGGTGCCCATCTCCAAGCAGCCCAAGGAGAAGATCCAGGCCATCATCGAGTCGTGTAGCCGCCAGTTCCCAGAGTTCGAGCTGCGCGCTCGCAAGCGCATCCGCACCTACCTCAAATCCTGCCGCCGAATGAAGAAGAACGGCATGGAGGTACGTACCACATCTATCATACCTCCTCTCTCTCATTCCTACTGTCTTTCATCCCTCCATCTGTCTCTCTCTCATTCCTACTGTCTTTCATCCCTCCATCTCTGTCTCTCTCTCATTCCTACTGTCTTTCATCCCTCCATCTGTCTCTCTCTCATTCCTACTGTCTTTCATCACTCCATCTCTGTCTCTCTCTCATTCCTACTGTCTTTCATCCCTCCATCTGTCTCTCTCTCATTCCTACTGTCTTTCATCCCTCCATCTGTCTCTCTCTCATTCCTACTGTCTTTCATCACTCCATCTCTGTCTCTCTCTCATTCCTACTGTCTTTCATCCCTCCATCTGTCTCTCTCTCATTCCTACTGTCTTTCATCACTCCATCTCTGTCTCTCTCTCATTCCTACTGTCTTTCATCCCTCCATCTGTCTCTCTCTCATTCCTACTGTCTTTCATCCCTCCATCTGTCTCTCTCTCATTCCTACTGTCTTTCATCCCTCCATCTGTCTCTCTCTCATTCCTACTCTCTTTCATCCCTCCATCTGTCTCTCTCTCATTCCTACTGTCTTTCATCCCTCCATCTGTCTCTCTCTCATTCCTACTGTCTTTCATCCCTCCATCTGTCTCTCTCTCATTCCTACTCTCTTTCATCCCTCCATCTGTCTCTCTCATTCCTACTGTCTTTCATCCCTCCATCTGTCTCTCTCTCATTCCTACTGTCTTTCATCCCTCCATCTCTGTCTCTCTCTCATTCCTACTGTCTTGCATCCCTCCATCTGTCTCTCTCTCATTCCTACTGTCTTTCATCCCTCCATCTGTCTCTCTCTCATTCCTACTGTCTTTCATCCCTCCATCTGTCTCTCTCTCATTCCTACTGTCTTGCATCCCTCCATCTCTGTCTCTCTCTCATTCCTACTGTCTTTCATCCCTCCATCTGTCTCTCTCTCATTCCTACTGTCTTGCATCCCTCCATCTGTCTCTCTCTCATTCCTACTGTCTTTCATCCCTCCATCTCTGTCTCTCTCTCATTCCTACTGTCTTTCATCCCTCCATCTGTCTCTCTCTCATTCCTACTGTCTTTCATCCCTCCATCTGTCTCTCTCATTCCTACTGTCTTTCATCCCTCCATCTGTCTCTCTCTCATTCCTACTGTCTTTCATCACTCCATCTCTGTCTCTCTCTCATTCCTACTGTCTTTCATCCCTCCATCTGTCTCTCTCTCATTCCTACTCTCTTTCATCCCTCCATCTGTCTCTCTCATTCCTACTCTCTTTCATCCCTCCATCTCTGTCTCTCTCTCATTTCTACTGTCTTTCATCCCTCCATCTCTGTCTCTCTCTCATTCCTACTCTCTTTCATCCCTCCATCTCTGTCTCTCTCTCATTCCTACTCTCTATCATACCTCCTCTCGCTCTCATTCCTACTCTCTATCATACCTCCTCTCTCTCATTCCTACTCTCTTTCATCCCTCCATCTGTCTCTCTCATTCCTACTCTCTTTCATCCCTCCATCTCTGTCTCTCTCTCATTCCTCATTCTGTGTGTGGCTGGTTTAGATGTACCATACCTATCTAGCCTCTCTCTCTCATCCCTCCCTCTCTCGTGGTCCTGTGTGTGGCTGGTCTGGTAGCCATTTGCCCTCTCCCCCAACATCCCCCATGTATAGATGATGTCTGGGCTCTGTCTAGCAACAGTACTCCCATAGGATTCATCATCATTCATTTTTTTTTGCTGGTTTGTATCACCATTGGTTCTTAGATCATGATATAATACTTTTGTTTTGTCCCTTACCTGGTAAAATATCCGGTTGAAAATGTAGTCAGTGTTCATGTGTCTGGTTAGGAAGGAGACTATCTAGTATAACTTCATCTATAAGAGATGATTTGGAAACTTCTTGTAATGAGCAGGTGCGTCTGAAAATGTTTTGGGCTCTTTAATGCCCCCCTGTGGTCAATGGGCTCTTTACTGCCCCCCTGTGGTCAATGGGCTCTTTACTGCCCTCCTGTGGTCAATGGGTTCTTTATTGCCCTCCTGTGGTCAATGGGTTCTTTACTGCCCCCCTGTGGTCAATGGGCTCTTTACTGCCCCCCTGTGGTCAATGGGCTCTTTACTGCCCTCCTGTGGTCAATGGGTTCTTTATTGCCCTCCTGTGGTCAATGGGTTCTTTACTGCCCCCCTGTGGTCAATGGGCTCTTTACTGCCCTCCTGTGGTCAATGGGTTCTTTATTGCCCTCCTGTGGTCAATGGGTTCTTTACTGCCCCCCTGTGGTCAATGGGCTCTTTACTGCCCTCCTGTGGTCAATGGGTTCTTTATTGCCCTCCTGTGGTCAATGGGTTCTTTTCACACAATGTTGGGATGTTCACATTATGGTGCCTACTGTGTACACACTACTGTATGCAGTGTTGATTATTCTGGCAAGAATTCAAGCAAAGCATAACTGTCTATTCTTACGCAAACTGCAGACAGTAAAGGCTATAACAAGCATTATTCAACCTTAAAAAGGGTACTTTGCTCTGACTTGGGGATGAATTTGTGCTGATTGTTTCTCCCCTGCCAGACACGACCCACCCCACCTCACCTCACCTCAGCCATGGCTGAGAACATCCTGGCAGCCGCCTGCGAGAGCGAGACACGCAAGGCTGCCAAGAGGATGCGGCTGGATGTCTACCAGGCACATGTGAGTGCTCTCGTGTGTGTGTGTGTGTGTGTGTGTGTGTGTGTGTGTGTGTGTGTGTGTGTGTGTGTGTGTGTGTGTGTGTGTGTGTGTGTGTGTGTGTGTGTGTGTGTGTGTGTGTGTGTGTGTGTGTGTGTGTGTATTTTCTCAGGTGGGTGGATGTACTGTGGATGTTTTCCAATAGCCAATGGCGAAGTCTGTTCTTCTTAACCTTGAGTATATTATATACTTGGAAGTGGGACTGAACTCTCTCGTCTCGTCTCCCCCCAGGAGGAGCAGATAGCACTTGACAAGCCCAGTTCTCGCGAGCCAGCCTCCCTGGCCCACTCTGCCTACTCCCTGGCCGCCTCAGCCTACTCCCAGGACCAGCTCTACATCAACGGTGGGCTCAACTACAGTTACCGTGGTTACGGGGGCCTAGGAGCAAGCATGCAACACCCTGTCTCCTTGACAACCGCCACTGCTCAGAGCAACGGTGAGAGAGGATGCTTCACGTCTTTGATTGACCAGCGAATGGCATCTTAGAGTAGCAGCATACCTTAGCTTACCTGAAGCATGCTCCTTGTACTGTAGCAGCAGCACTGGCCTAGTTAAGAATGGACTGAGATGTATTGAAACATATCGAGAATGAAAAATCAATTCCATATTTAAATAATGCCCATATTTGGACGTAGCAAACATTTACAAACATACATAAAATATATTTCCTACTGTTGATAAGTGGATAAGAATGCATATTTACAATTTCTAAGAGTTACATTTGTAGTAAAATGCCCCCAGTAGGTGTCTTCATTTAAGTGTGTTTTTCCCCAGGCCCTACTGACCTCAGCATGAAGTCCCTGGTGTCCAACTCGTCATCGGCCAGCTCCAACAGCCACGGGCGGAGCGGTGGCGGCGGAGGGAGCGGGGCCTCGGCACAGCTCAGCCCCACGGAGATCACAGCCGTGCGTCAGCTCATCGCCGGCTACCGCGAGTCAGCCGCCTTCCTGCTCCGCTCGGCCGACGAGCTAGAGACCCTGATCCTGCAGCAGAACTGAGATGAAAACTCCATCTCCCCCCGACTCCCTCCTTCTCCCTCTCTCACTCCAACTCTCCCACACGAACCCTAACTAACCGACCAACCACTCTCGCACTCAGCAGATCCATTCGTCCGTGATATCGTCCTCCTCCACCAACCTTTACATTCTCCTCATCGCCAGGAAAAGAAGGCATGCAACAGCGCTACCTTCCTCTAGTCTAATAATCCAAAGGCCTTTGATTGTTTTGGCATTAGTGCGTGGAGAGAAAGAGCACTGTCTGTGACCACTTGGGAACAGCGTTTCTCCCTCTCTTCAACCACCTGTAAAGGAACGCGCTCCCTCCCAATCATAACAGCTCTCCCTCACTCCCATAGCTCTGTGGAAAGAAGAGGGATGACACAGAGAGTCGGAAATTAGTCTACCTAGTGTGGGGGAGAGAGTGGTGGGCTGGTGCACTGGAGAACACTGAAGGGTTGTGCTGTAATGAGAGAAGAGCGCCCCCTTGTGTACGAATAAAATAAGTGGATCCTTTTTGTGTGCCAGGAAGCTCTATGTGCTGCAGTACACAGATCCCCTAAACAACCTCGCCCTCCCCAATAACAATGAAAGCGAGACTCCCTGATTAGTACAAAGAAAAATCCTTTGATTTGAATCAGTTAGGTTTTTCGAAGCCTGTAGAATATTTACGTTTGTTTGGCACCGTTCCAAGCTACTGAAAAGGGGTGTTGACTGATCTGAAAGAGAGCACTAACTATAAGACACTGAACCACTTTGTTAATGAAAAGAGGCTAAGGAAGAAGACTGGGGGAAAAAATGTAAAAAGAGAGACAACTTGTCGCGCTCGCTGTAAATAAGCTCTCTGTGTCCTAAAGCACTTTCCCCTGATTCAGACCTCACCTACCCGTTGAGTAATAAAGACCGTGATGTCCCGGGAGCAACACTTTAACTTATGCATTATGGAGATGCCATCTTTTCCACATGGAAATACCTCAGATCTACCAACCAACCGTTCTAGTACTTCATTCATACTGGGTGCCGTTATCATACAATGCTCACCAGTTACTACCTGATGTGTTCAGTGTTTTCAAAGACCTGCAGGAAGCAACGTCTTAACCATTTCAAGAAGAATAAATATTGTAACTATAGTTAAAATTTTATCCCAAACGAACTATTGTTTGTCCCGTTATTTGTGTAATGTATATATTCAGTCCATATTTGATTCTAGAAGCATCAGTAAAGTGAAGGACTGGGGGCAAGGAAGTATGTTCTGTGGGAGACTGAACCTCTCCAAAGGTAGCTGGAGATTTTTTTCCAGAGGCCTCCATGTTTTCCACCCCCCTGGTGGCTCGTTGCTCCCCCATCAATTCCAGGTTTTGGTTTGTCCCGATCTGGTTGTCAACACTCATCACTCGATGATACCGTCTCTTCTGGGTCTGGTTCTGCATTCCTCTCTCTAACCTACCCTCCTCCGGACCTATACCCCCCCCCCCATCCCCTTCTCCCCCCTGACCTTACCTGAGCTCTGTCCGGCTTAGTTCTGGACCTTGGTTCTGGGAGGAATTCTGTATTTCTTTGTCTATTGACTCTTTGAGATGGCCATTAATCCACGCTGCTGCTATATGGACCGGACTTTTGCCACAGACCTATAACCTCAAGTCAGGACGCCAGCCTCCTGCACAACCAGAGCACCTCAAGACAACAACACAAACAAAAAGAAGCAAAAACTACTCGAGACAGATAAGAGACAAAAATTTAATTTTTGAAAACGACATGCCATCCCAGTCAGTTGCTTCTCTCTGCTACTAGGCACTCTGGTTGATCTTTTTGTTCTTTCGTAAGGCTGTGTTGTTTTTACATTAACTTTTTCCTTTGTAGTTTTCTTCATGAGTTTGAACCTCTGGAGGCATAAATGGAGCAATGTGCTTCTCTTGCAGCCACTCACAAGGGTGATCTGGGCCTATCTATCTTACTGTACAATGTGTGGCCAAAGTCTGTGAGGTTTGTACCTTTTTAGAACGAGAGGAGAAAAAAAGCTAAATGTTTCTTCAAGAGGCAAGCCTGAAGGGGCTCATTGTTGTGTCACTGTAATTTGCTCCCTTTTGCACACTGAAGCAACAGAAATCTGTGACGAAGGCTCTGCTTGTTCAGGGCTCCATCTTGCACTGGCGAGGTGTGTACTACTAAAGGAAAGAGGAAGAGTATCGCAATGCAGTTGATAATCATCACATTCCTGGCCCTTGACTGCATAGTGTTAACGAAAAGAGGCTATCTGAGCCCAAAGTGCGAGTTGTACAACGCATCACATACGACCACCTCTATTGTGTAAATGAAAGCCATTGATTTAGGTGCACTAGCTCCATGGCCTGTGAGAGGTCATGTCTAGAAGGGATTCCCCTGATGTCAAAGTGATGTCAAAACATAGATATTCGAGTCACATCAGGGAGAATTTTTGCATTTTAGTTAACCCTAACTATTTTCCTAACCTTAACCTGCTGCATAAGTTCTCCGAACCTGCTATGAAAAGTCACTAATGACATTAGCGGCATCCCATCTAGTCAAGACCCCTGTGAGAGATTGAATGGAGCACTGGGCTCACTGGCAACATTCTGAACCACAGAACAACACCTTGATCTATCCGCCTAGCATACATGTGCAATGTCAAATCTGATCTCCATAATGAGTACAAAATTATTAAGAAAACATTTTTTTTTTATGTTATGGAAATAGTATGCCTAGATAGAAAGTAGAAAATGAAGTCCAAGAAGTCCACTTCATCTCAGAGCAAGCTCTTGATTGAATCTGCTTAGTGGGTAAAAAAATGACAAACACAAGAGAAATATGCAAAATGACCAGTCAAGAGGAAACCCCCTCACTGTGTTCTCTCTCAATGTGGCTTTGATGGCTTCAAAACGTGTTTTCTTATTAGTATCGCCCTCATTTCTGCGGATCCATCCTTCACTCTGCTTATGCCCTGGGATCTTAAGCTACAATTCTCTCAGTACAGTAGATGAATATGACGTTTTTTTGTGTGGGGGGGGGGGGGGGGGCTAGAATTAACTTAGAAGGGGATTCTCTTCATTCTTATTCACTTCAGTCTTAAAACTGCCTTTTTTGCCACTGCAGGTTTGAGGTTTCAAAGGATTGCCAGACAAGTAGTACAAGCAGTGCTGTTGCCAAACTGTACATAGTGCTGTAATTTATGATCTTACAGAGCAGTTGCTAGAGACAGTTTTGCCGTCCTCTGTATTTCCCTACTACCCCAGGTCAACACAGAGCGATGGATGGATCCTACCTCTTTAGAAATGACCAGTTGAGCGCTGCTGAATTTTGTACTGTCACATGCCACGAACGTCTGCTATATAGTTTAGTGGGAAAAATAAGAAGATTGTGAAAGTTATGCATTTGTAATATAGACGAGGGACAATTAAATGTATCTCTAAGAAGGTGGTAAGAGATTATATAGTAAAGCTCTCACTAAATACTCCTCCCTCCTCCTCCGTTTGCACCTCTGGGGTTTGCTCTGTAGTTTCTCACAGACAGCTACATACGTTAAGAAAACATACTGTAAAAATAGGCAAAAGACAATCTTGGAAATATGTAACTTGCTCACTGTTTAATTTCCATTCCTTTCTGTGTGCAGCTATTGTATACAGTGCGTCTTGGAGTATTTTAGCCATAATCACAGCATTCTTACTCAAACTTCTGGCTCCTTAACGGCGGTGGAGCGCTCATAGTGGCCCACTGTCGATACACATTTTCTATTTTTATTATTATTTTATACATATTTTGTAGTGCAAGTCAGTGGTATTATCAAATAATATTTTGTACAATACCAACATCTCAAGTGAAGTTACTCTGTATGCCTATACTGTACATTCCAAACAAGGATGTCAACACGTTTAACAACCAACCTGACCAGCTTCACGTTTAGTGATCTGACCTCTGTGCCCAACACAAAACCCACACCCTAACAAATGCTTGAGGGAGTGCTCTCTGTTAAGATTAGCATTGTTGACCTTGTGATTAGCTTCAAACATGTTGTTGATTGGAGCCATGATTATTCTCCTGCTTAGGGCCAAAAAGACTTGACATGCCAGAGAATGTGCCAACCAAGCACAGACCAAGTTTGCAACCTTAGCCATGGCCTTCATGAAACTCCTCCTCTCAGACTACTGCATGTATCTCTCCCCCTGGGAATGCTATGCAGCAGTGTCAGCACTTCAGTGAAGGGGCAGTGTTCTGAGTGTGGGAAAGGTGTGATTCCCTTAACCCTGATCATACTGTTTTAAGCGCCAACTGACATTGGACCTCAATGACTTTACAAATGTCACCCCCAACAGAGATGGTTCCACTCAGACAGGAGCAAAAATATGTGTGGTGCTGGTCAGGGTACCGCAAATGAACACACATTTTAAAACAAATATCTGCTTTGGTCAGATGTATAGCTCGACATAAAAACAAGAAAGGAGAAAAAAATGGTGTAACTTTTTATTTTTCTATCAGGGCAGTGTACAGCTACAGTCAAATTAAAATAGTTTTTCCGACCATAGTGTGTTTTATTTTATAATTTGGTGGTGCTTTGGATTCCTCGGTTCTGTTTTAGGTTTTCCACTTTACCTACTGTACGAGAAGCTGATTGTCTTTCTCAGTTTCGATTTGTACCTAATACCAATGTGAAACTGTATTTTCCTCCTGATTTTGGACTCAGTGGAAGTGTGATGTTTACATGTACAGATTTTTGCTATTCTTTTTTGTTGTTTTGTTTGGTCATTTCTCTCCACCCTGTTTTAAGTTAGTCTGATACCTTGTACATTGATGGGAAATGGGACCATGTCTAATTAGGTTAATGTCACATGGACACATATTTAGAAACTAGTTGTTGGGAGAGCTGTGTGCTTGGCTTAAGGAATGCCCTCTCCTTAGCTTACCTGATACACACAAACCAGTGAGTCACAGTGAACTGAAGCTCTGGTGTGACCACTTTACCAATATACGAGAATTTGTTCCTCAGTGAATGATAAGCCATTGACATGCCCTTGAAGGGTTTTCTAGACTATTAGTATATTTAGTGAGGAAAAACTCAACTGCAGACAAAAACCTCAGGAAAAGGACACTTTTTTAACACATCTTACTGAAGGCCCATTTCCCTCATTGATACCATATAAATTATATCAAAATTATTATTATTTTTTATATTTATTGTGTTATATATATATATAACAGTGGATACCTTTTTTTCCAGTACATGTGGCTAAATATTTTTATTATTTAGAAATATATATATATATATAATATATATATATATATTATGTGTGTGAAGCAACTTAAAGATTGAAAAAATAAGAAAAAAAATATTTCTGTTTGTTTAATGCAAAACAGCATGGGTGGTTCTTTTCCCTAACATATCACTTTGATTAATGAAAAACCAATGATTTGAAATGAAGCTTTCTTAAGTGTGATGTCACTGCTAAGGTAAAATGTTTCCAAACTTAAATGTGACTTTTTTTCTCCAAAGCTGTACATCACAAAGCTAAATATACTAATAAAACAGTGTGCTATCTATTAAACAGAAACCAATGTCTTTTTGTCTTTTGCCAGGGATGTAATAAGGGAACGGTTGTTTTTACAAAATATATGTATAGGTATTACCTTTAGTGGATATTTGTTTATTTTTTGTTGTATACACTAAATTGCACAACATGATGTACTCTACTGACAGCTGAATGCTTTATTGTAGGCTATACGTTTACATTTATATTGTGTTCATTGTACAATACAATATATTTCCAAACCAATGAGGAATTGAGGTGTACATCATTACCATAGTTATATAGTCTACTTCTACATCATACACTGTGATAACCAATGGGTTATAATTGTGTTACCAGCAAATTTATTTTTTAACAGTAAAACTACGATTTTAAAAAACAACATTTATTAGTATATTGATAAGGAGAATTACGTATAATAGATAGGGAATTAAAAACTGTGTGTTGCCTATACGCACGGACTATATCACTTGCACCAGAGACAATGGTGTAGTTGTAGATGGACAGATATACTCTGGGGTGTTGTTGATTTAACCGCCAAGCACGAGCAGCAGGCGGACAGGTTCACAGACGCGGGGATAGCGGGAAATGTCTAGTGTTCCAAACAAAAACCCTGACTATACGCATTTCGTGGACCTGGCACAGCAAATGCCACTTGCAGTGCAGAAATTTTGACCGTATTCCAGAGAGATGCGGTATTTGGTTATCATTCATTGGAGGACAAGTATAGGTAGGCTATTTCCTCTTTTAGGCGCACTTGGCAAATGACTGAGGATCAATGTGGGCACAATTGGACATGGATATCTCGTTTCCGCATTCCCACGGCCAACAGTATTGTGTCCCTGATCCATCTCAACACAAAACAGGTTTCTCCTGATTATCAACCTAATTATCGCTGATGCCGCACTATGTTTGCTGTGAAGGAGAGAAAGGGCAGCTCGAAGACGTCTCGAAACTGTATAGGCCTCTGGCTCTCCTATTAACACATTTATTTTCGCGTCGTATTGTCGCGGTTCCCTAAAAAAACCTGGATACCTCGGCGTTGCGACTGGCTTGGGATGGAGGTTTGTTGTCGTGGTTGCATGCCATGCTGTAGCCGACTATGGAACTGGATATGGCCCGAATTCCATTACCCAAATATGACCCGACCAGCCGAAATCCCCACTATTTCAGGTGATATCCGTTCCCCGTCCCCCAAGAAGAAACCGACTCAGCTCTATGCGGCTCTGTTTGATTTCGAAGCCAGGAGCGAGGAGGAGCTGACTATCAAGGAAGGGGACAAGCTGTCAGTAATAGAAAAGAGGGGGGATTATGTGCTTGCCAAAAAACTTACCGGTTCGATGGAGTCCGGACTGGTCCCGGCTACATATGTGGCCATTCTACAGGACGAGTTCGCTAATCACAAGTGAGTGGCGCGTCTATGCGCGCGGTCAACCTCAACATTGTTTCATTCATAATATGCAGTTGAGATTTCACCATGTTTCTTTCACTCGTTTCGGGTTTGATTGGCTTTTGTCCACCATATTGTATAGGATCATGTTTAATCTACCAGGTTTACCAATAAGGTATTCCAGAACCTACAGCGACATCTTTTTGGACGTATTTATTATTATATTTTTTTGGTCTGATCTGGACCGGCCTTAATTGATTTCTGGACCCATAGCCGCGGGAAGTAGGGGGTACTGTTGAAAATGTATAATTATACTTTTTTTCTTCACAAAAGTAGTATGCTGGGACTTTACTAGTCCTGTATTAGCGGACTAATATAGCCTTTTCTAGCGTAGCTCGGGCTAAAAAATGCCGAACGTACACAATGTTACCCTGTCGGGTCAAGAGTCACTCTCATAGGAACAGATCAAGGCACGAACAGAAGAGAGCGAACAATGAGACAGTAATCCCTATTTATGCATTTCCAAATCCCGCGGTATTACCCATCATACCCCCCCAACCTTTCCATCTGTCCTGACATATTTAACCCCTGCTAGTAGCCATGAGAACCATAACACACCCACAAACACAGAACACAATACCGGGTCGTTACAATAGCCTTTTCTAGCGTAGCTCGGGCTAAAAAATCACAGCACCCCCACCCTGCAACATCTTCCATCTGGACCGGCCTTGATTTGGATAAAACATAACACTATACAAACGTATATGGACACCCCTTCAAATTAGTGGATTCGGCTATTTCAGCCACATGTTGCTGACAGGTGTATAAAAATGAGTACACCGCCATGCAATCTCCATAGACAAACATTGGCAGTAGAATGGCCTTACTGAAGAGCTCAGTGACTTTCAACGTGGCACCGTCATAGGATGCCACCTGTCAAATGCCTGCCCTGCTAGAGCTGCCCCGGTCAACTGTAAGTGCTGTTATTGTGAAGTGGAAACTTCTAGGAGCAACAACTGCTCAGCCAAGAAGTGGTAGGCCACACAAGTGGTGCTGAAGCACGTAGCGTGTAAAAATCGTCTGTCCTCGGTTGCTTCCAGGGGCAGTTTGGAACTCACTACCGAGTCCCAAACTGCCTCTGGAAGCAACGTTAGCACAATAACTGTTCATCAGGAGCTTCATCAAATGAGTTTCCATGGCCGAGCAGCCGCACACAAGCCTAAGATCCCCATGCACAATGCCAAGCTTTGGCTGGAGTGGTGTAAAGCTCGCCGCCATTGAACTCTGGTGCAGTGGAAACACGTTCTCTGGAGTGATGAATTACGCTTCACCATCTGGCAGTCCGACCGACAAATTTATAAAAAATAAAAACAGAAACACCTTATTTACATAACTATTCAGACCCTTTGCTATGAGACTCAAAATTGAGTTCAGGTGAATATTGTTTCCATTGATCATCCTTGAGATGTTTCTACAACTTGATTAGAGTACACCTGTGGTAAATTCAATTGATTGGACATTGGAAAGGCACACACCTGTCTATATAAGGTCTCACAGTTGACAGTGCATGTCAGAGCAAAAACCAAGCCATGAGGTCGAAGGAATTGGCCATAGAGCTCCGAGACAGGATTGTGTCGAAGCACAGATCTGGGGAAGGGTACCAAAAAATGTCTGCAGCATTGAAGGTCCCAAAGAACACAGTAGCCTTCATCATTCTTAAATGGAAGAAGTTTGGAACCACCAATACTCTTCCTAGAGCTGGCCGCCCGGCCAAACTGAGCAATCGGGGGAGAAGGGTTCCTCTGTGGAGATGGGAGAACCTTCCAGAAAGACAACCATCTCTGCAGCACTCCACCAATCAGGCCCTTATGGTAGAGTGGCCAGGCGGAAGCCACTCCTCAGTAAAAGGCAAATGACGGCCCACTTGGAGTTTGCCAAAAGGCACCTAAAGGACTCTCAGACCATGAGAAACAAGGTTCTCTGGTCTGATGAAACCAAGATTGAACTCTGGCCTGAATGCCAAGAGTCACGTCTAGAGGAAACCTGGCACCATCCCTGCGGTGAAGCATAGTGGTTTCAGCATCAAGCAGATGTTTTTTAGCGGCAGGGACAGGGAGACTAGTCAGGATCGATGGGAAAATAAACGGAGTAAAGTGCAGGGAGATCCTTGATGAATACCTGCTCCAGAGCGCTCAGGACCTCAGACTGGGGCGAAGGTTCACCTTCCAACCGGACAACGACCCTAACCACACAGGCAAGACAACGCAGGAGTGGCTTCGGGACAAGTCTCTGAATGTCCTTGATTGGCCCAGCCAGAGCCCGTACTTGAAGCCGATTGAACATCTCTGGAGAGACCTGAAAATAGCTGTGTAGCGACGCTCCCCATCCAATCTGACAGAGGTTGAGAGCATCTGCAGAGAAGAATGGGAGAAACTCCCCAAATACAGGTGTGCCAAGCTTGTACAGTGGCATCATACCTAAGGAGACTCCTGGCTGTAATTGCTGTCAGAGGTGCTTCAAAAAAGTACTGAGTAAAGGGTCTGAAATGTAAATGTTATATTTACGTTTTTTTATTTTTAATAAAAGTGCAAAAATAACAATTTAATACATTTTAGAATGAGGCTGTAACATAACAAAATGTGGGAAAAGTCAAGGGGTCTGAATACTCCGAATGCACTGTAAGTGCAGTGTGACAGATGAGAGCGATTATAAATATTATATTTTGCAATCTTCAGTTGGCTCATCTTTCCTATATTAAATGTATTGAAAAGTTATTATTGTGATATAATGCTTACTTCAATGAGAATGTACAATATGTGCTGTTGAAATTTGGCCATAGAATCAATGACATAAAAAATATGTATTTTCAAAGTCTGTAAATTAAGTATTTCCAACGTTTATTAAGAAACAAAGATAACCTGATTGCAACTTCTGGAAAATAAATATTTTCTACTATAATTTTAAACCGGATTTCAATGTACGAAAAATACGTATTTTCAACAACCGGAAAATGCATATTGTTTACGTCCGTAAGATCCGTCTTTTATACGTTTTTTTCCCCAACGTCTTTTTGCTTACTGGGTAGGCTATATTTAACATGTTTTATTTGAGATCAAAAAAGATTTGGCATGGTCATTATTTCAAATAGAACTAATTCAGATTAAATAATGTCAATGTTTGTTGACAGAGAAGTGACACAGCACCCCTCCCTCCCTTCATGTTTACTACTGCACAGTTGACAGCATTGTAGTATATAACAATGCCACTGTATTACATTTCTGTATGTGGCTACCGTTACCATTTACAAATAAAGTTCCTGTCTTTGTGGTCAGATTGGTGCAACTGCAGTCAAGTTGTAGCTTTAGTAACTACTCTATGCGAAGTACAGCAGTGGATACACAACTTTTGACAAATTATAATCTCTCAACTCAGCTCACACCCGCACCTGACAGAGTTTCAGGTGAAACCTAATCGTCATGGAAAGGTACCTAGTGTTTGCAGCACAGCACAGCACAGCCACACCTATTCTTGTTAATTACTGTAAATAGCCTTCCTTACTCTCTGGAGTCTAGCCTATTAACCACACCTACTTTTCCACTCAAAGCAGCTTGCGTTTGAGAAATAGATCAGTTATTAGATTACATTGATATTGGGGGGGGTTCACTGCGGTTGTTTTTTAGGAGAAATTTGTGTGTGTGTCTGTGTCAGTGTGTGTGCTCTTGTCTGCTCCTGTGTGCAATTGTGCATGTGTCTCTTTTTGTCCATCTGTCTTCCTCTTTCCCTGTCTGCCTGTTCATCTATCCATCTGTCTGTCTGTTGAGGTGGTATTATGGGAACATCAACCGGCTGAAGGCTGAGAAACTGCTCCAAGCCTCTCAGAATAAGGATGGCTCGTTCCTGGTGCGCATTAGCGAGAGCCACAGTGATGAATACACCATCTCAGGTAAGCCCATATTGCATGGTCACATGTTAATTACTTGGTAATTCATTAACACAAGCACCGTATGCACCATTTGGTAGCCTACTGGGTAGCTCTGAATTAATTTAAGTAAATACCAGAAAGAACCCATTGTTACCCACAGAGATCCTATTAAATAGAGTTCTAATATTTAATTATGTTGTTACCACACAATTTCACTATTAAATACTATGCAAACAAATACCAGTGGAAAAAGTGCAGTCATTCATTCACCAATGGGTGGCAATAAAGTACTTCCGTAGTTGAGAACCACCATCCTCTGATCACCCACTATACTGTAAGCAATGTCCAAATCAGTGCTCATATGTCCTGTTGCTAATATTACTTTGGCCAAGTGTGGGTGTGACATAAGACATTTAAAAAGGAAATCCGTGTGTAAACCACCCTGCTTTTGAAATGTGTCATTTAAAACAGTCAAATCATGTTTGCCCTCTCCTCCGCAGCCAGAAACGATGGGAAAGTGTTCCATTTCCGGATCCAGCGTTCATTGATCGGGGCGTACTTTGTGTCAGACAAGATTTCCTTCGCCACTCTGGGGGAGCTGATCCGCTACTACCAGAACAACTCCAGGAGTCTAGGAGTGCCTCTGGATGAGCCATGTGCACAGCAGGTGTGTGTACCACCCAGATCTCACACACACAAATCCAGAGTTTTTGGCAGACAAATTCCCCAAAATCCAATCATATGTTAGAATTATGTGTTTACATTACATTACGGAATCAAGAAGCAGTAGTGTAGTAGCAGTGATCAGGCTGTTTTTACTGGAGACCTCTCCGTGATCAGATCTCTTCTCTCTTCCTTCCCAGCAGAGATGTGACTGAATCAGAGGCTGTGGAAAGCCCCGCAGACACACACACACTCCCCCCTCACTTCAGGCCCTTTTTATTTCAGTTGACACTTCTGTAGCTTCCTCGTTTTGTTGTATGAAACAAACATTTAGACTGAGCCTCTTGAAAGGAAAGCCAAGATGATTTCAAATTCTCTTCATGAGATTGAAAGGAGCAGATGTTACATTTCATTTGTAGTTTATTTCATTTAACCATTTGTTTATTTTGATTTGCCAAGACAATCACAATGTAAACTTGGTAATCATTTAAGTATAAATCATCCTTTGTAGATTATTTATTGATCATTTCTTGATTGACACATATATTTTGTAGCACTTGATTATGAGTCTAAGTATCAAATAATACATTTGTATTTTTAAGAGCCTGTGTTTTTAAAGAAACTTACCTATCTTTCAATGTACTAAAGCCATCTGATCACCACACTCACACGACGGGGCTGTAGTGGAGCGGGTCGAGAGATTCAAGTTCCTGTGTCCTCATCACTAAGAAATGAACATGGTCCACACACACCAATACAGTCATGAAGGCACGACAACGACTCTTGCCCATCAGGAGGCTGAAAAGATTTGGCATGGGCCCTCAGATCCTCAAAACGTTCTACAGCTGCAGTACTGAGAGCCTCTTGACTGGCTGCATTAACGCTTGGTATCCGACCACAAGGCTCTACAGAGGGTGATGCGGACCGCCTAGTAAATCACTGTCAGAGGAAGGCCTGGAAAATTGTCAAAGACCCCGGCCACCCATGCCATAGACTGTTCACTCTGCTACCGCACAGCAGCAGTACCAGAACGCCAAGTCTGGGACCAAAAGGCTCCCGAACAGCTTCTACCTCCCAGCCATAAGAATGATGAACAGTTAATCAAATGGCCACCTGGGCCTATTTGCATTGACCCTTTTTTGCAGTCGTCACTAGTTACCACAGCCACAAAGTCATAAACCCCCCACCTATTTCTACAATTTGTCTATTTAAAATCTGATTTAACCTAAACCACAATCCTAACCTTCTGCCTAACCCTAACCATAAATTAAGACCAAATATAAAAAATTAAATTAGAATACGGCCAATTTTGACTTTTTTGCACACACTCATGCATATTGTCACGAACCGGCTCGAAGCCCATAACAAAAAGCGAGACGACGTGGAGATAAGGAATAACAAAATATATTTATTAACTAAAGTAAACTAAACACAATTAGCAATTGTGTATGTAGTCAGTAATCAGTAGTGTAAGTGAGTGGTTGCGTGGATAAATGTGATAATGAGGGGTGTTGAAAGCTGCCAATGAAAACTAACAAAAACAGCCACAAAAATGCCACAACCAAAATCTATCAGTGTCTGCATGGAGAGAGTCTTCCCAATTAATGGGATAGGGGTGCATTTATCCTGGGACACACCCGAGCCCAGGTGTCCCATTTCGCTGACGACCCTCCCGGCTCCACCCACCGGCATCCCAGTAAGGAAAACTAGAGCAAAAGAATTCGGCAGACAGTGGGAGGGTCGTCACCCCCTCCCCCCCTCCCCATAAAACCAGGGACCAACAAAGACCCCGGAACATCGTACCAGTCACACAACAAATTGATCCAGCCTTTGCGTCCACTTGCCCCAGCCAACCTCGTCCTCCCCAGACCTCAGCAACCTCTGCGGATAGGAAGCAACCTTTAAGAGGAAAGAAAACGAGACCAGAAGGGAACAGACAGGAGCGACAGAACAGGACAATACCAGACACAAAATAAGTGGTCAGTCACGTGAACATTCAGGAACTGGGAGCACGAGAGAGCGCGTCAGCAATGACATTATCAGTCCCCCGGATGTGCCGCACATCGAGATGGAATGCTTGTAAAAATAAACACCATCTCATTATCCTCAGGTGAGGTGAGGGTTATGGTCGGTGTAGACCACAATAGGTACTACTCCTGACATACACTTCGAAGTGTTGTAGCGCCCATATGAGTGCTAGCGCTTTTTTCAATGACCGAGTAGTTCAACTGATAATGGTTCAACTTCTTGGAAAAGAAACAGGCCTCTCAACCCCAGACACATCTGCTTGCAGCAAAACTGCACCTGCCCCCACATGACTAGCATCCACCTGCAAGGTAAATGACAAATCCACGCGAGGAGCAGCCAACACCGGAGTTGAGGTAAGCAACCTCTTTGCATCTTCAAAAGCCTGTTGACAACGAGAAGACCATACGTAAATAGCCTTAGCTTTCAGCAAATCTGTCATGGGAGCGACCACAGTAGAGAAGTTCCTAGAAAAACTACAATAATAACTAAATCATTCCCAAGAAACACATCAGTTCCTTTTTAGTAGTTGGTGGGAAAGCATCAATAGCTACCACCTTAGCCCAAACAGGATGCACTTCAACCTGCCCAACCACCTTTCCATGGTATGTAATGGTCGCCTGAGAAAACTCACATTTAGCCAGATTTATCGTGAGGCAACCCGCAGCTAGGCGGTCGAACAAGGCTTGAATACGGGACAGATGTTCCTCCCAAGTATCTGCATATATATCAATACATCGTCAAGATAAACAGCACACCCGGCCAGACCGGATACAATCCTGTTCATAAGTCGCTGAAAAGTGGCAGGTGCATTACACATTCCAAAACTCATAACCGAATACGAGTACAGACCAGAGGGTGTAAAAGGCAGAGATTTCACGTGCCCTATACGTCAGTGGCACCTGCCAATAGCCCTATAACAGGTCAAATTTGCGCAAACTTAGCTGCGCCGACTTAATCAGCGCAGTCCTCCATTCGAGGAAGAGGCAATGAATCTGGCTTAGTGACACTTTACCTTACGGTAGTCCGTACAAAATCTGTTTGTCCCATCCGGTTTACTGACCAAGATACAGGCAGAATCCCGACTGGAGAAAGAAGGCTCTGCCATCTTACTCTCCAGCATGTACCTGACCTCAGCATCCAGACAACGCAGTTTCTCTGAAGAAACTCTATAGAACCGCTGACGAATGGGGTCAGCATCTCCAATGTCAATATCATGTTCCATTATGTTTGTACGTGTAGGTGTATCAGAAAACAAACCTGGAACTCTCCGAATCACACCAACCATCTCTTTCCGCCCATCAACAGGTAGATGAGCGAGAAGGCTGTCTAAAATATCCAGTGTCTCTGAATTTTTCAATCTACCCTGCAGTATGCAATCGTCGGGACCAGGAACATCTTCCTCCTCATGCACAGACCTAGCATGACAAGAACCCAGCGAAATAACGGTATCAGCCAAAAGAACAGATTTACCGTCCTCTGTAGACTCCCACTGTTCAGCCTCAGAGGAACGTGCATAATAGGGTTAACAAATTTACATTGCACAGTTGGTGCGCTTTTCTTCATTCTGGAGTGGCAACTAGATAGTTTTGCTCAGTGCACTGGCTCACAACGGTATATGGACCTTGAAACTTGGCTTGAAAAGGAGAACCAACAATTGGCAGCAGAGTAAGAACCTGGTCACCTGGACTAAAGTGACGAGGCTCAGTTCACCGATCAAATATGCCCTTCATTCTCTCCTGTGAAGATGATAGCTTCTCTTTAGCCATTTCCCCAGCGGCGTACAGGGGTCGCCGGAAATCACACACATAAGATAAAAGGGACTGAGGGGACTTCCAGTCATCCTGGAGAACAGATAGAAGTCCACGCACTCTATGTCCAAACACAAGGTCATTTGGACTGAAACCCGTACTCTCCTGTGAAACCTCACTAGTGGCAAACAGTAACCAAGGCAACCCCTCCTCCCAATCCATCTCAGTACAATAATCTCTCAAAGACTTAAGTGTTTGATGGAAACGTTCCAGTGCTCCTTGACTTTGCGCGGGATAGGCGCTAGACAAATTGTGTTTAATATGGAGCTGTTGGAGAACCTGACCAAACAGATTAGTGAAATTAGATCCTTGATCACTCTGAATGACCTTAGGGATTCCAAACAGTGAGAAACTGAGTCAAAGCTTTTAGCACAGACTTAGTCGTGATAGACATGAGGATAGGCAGCAGGAAACCTAGTGGTCTGACACATCACAATGAACAGGTAACTACTACCCTTTTTAGAACGAGGCAGAGGACCAACACAGTCAATAATCAGATACTCAAAAGGTTGGCTGAGTACAGGAATAGGAAAAAGTGGTACCGGCTTTATAGCTTGATTAGGTTTACCAGTTAATTGACAGGTGTGACAAGTTGATGAACTCAGAAACATCCCTCTTTAGTCTAGGCCAAAAGAAATGTCTTAATATGCGATCGTAGGTTTTCCTCGCACCCATATGTCTGTCCAGCAACGTCTTTGTGGGAAGTTGGCAACACCAGCTCACGAAGCTTAACTGGTACAACAACCTGACTAATCGCCTCCCCCAGAAAACAACCACCATGAGACACCCACTTTCTCATCAGGACATCCTCTTGGAGAAAATAGCCATGTGAGACATCTCCCAACTGTTCAACAGGCACAATTTGGTCACGCAACTCTTCTAATGTGGGGTCAGTCCGTTGCACGTTGATTAGATCGGAGCGGGATACAGATAACGGGATAACAGGGAAAGCAGTGACAGACTTCTTTGTGGTATTCTCGTTAGCCGGCGCAGTGATCAGGTCGCCACGGCTCAGAACTGACAGTGTTCAAACCTATTCCCCTAATTAGATCGCTATTCCCTGAATCATTCTCAGCAGAGAAGGGTAACAGACTCCAACAAATGATTCAGAGGCACCTGTGTCGCTCAGGATCTTCACTGGCACTAGGTCCTTACCTAACAGACACAAAACCCTCCATAATGAAAGGTAAATAGTCTGGGTCAATATGGACTTTCACATGCCCCTGGGCCTGAGACAATGTGTCAGGAGTGAACTGATGTGGAACAGGCACAGCTAACGCCTTAGATTTAACATAAGCACACATACTGAATGTACCCCTAGCCCTGAGAACTTGACATTCGTTTTCCAATGACCTGAACCTTGACAGTAGTGACACTCTTGACACAAGTCAGCTTTACCACGGGAGTCAGGCTCAACCCTAGTTGAATGAAACTCTGCCCGTGAACCAAAGTATCTCGGTGAGCGAGGCCCAAATCTCTCCGAACGCCCCACTCACTCCGAATACGGGGCTCTGCCAAGACACTTGTGAGTCAAAATATACTCATCCGCCAAAACCGCAGCATCAGCGACAGACTTTACTTTTCGTTCATTAATGTACATGGCTATACGATCAGGGATTGTGTCCTTAAATTGCTCTAACATAATCATATCACACAGCCCTTGGAAAGTCATAACTGCAGAGGCGGAACACCAGCGATTAAACTGAAGATAATTCTCGCTCAAACTCAACATGTGTTCATCATCCCTTTTTAAAGTTCTAAATCGTTGGCGGTAAGCCTCAGGAACCAATTCGTAAATCTGTAACACAGCCGTTTTAACCTTATCATAACTGACACTGTCGGCTACACTAAGAGCTGAATATGCTTCCTGCGCTTTACCAGTCAGCACACACTGCAACATTAAAGTGCAGTCAGAATCAGGCCAACTCCTAACGTCAGCAACACACTCAAACAACGAAAAGAATATCTCAGGGTCCTTTTCATAAAATGTATGCAACAACCGTAAGTTCCCAACAATATCAAATGTATCTGGGGCACGACCCCATGTACATCTGGGTCACCTTCCCAGAGCAAACTCTCCCCTGAGAGCCTTCCTTCCCTTACCAGCTCTAGCCGCAGCTAGATTTTAGCACACTCCAAATCCTGTTTAAATTCCAATTCCTTTTCATACTTTAGCCGATCATGCTCTAGCTGTAACAGAAGCAGTTCTTTCTGCTGTTCAAAAAGAAGACTACTAGGACTAACCGATGGAGCGGTCATTAACGTTAGAGAGAGGGCGAGTCCTCGGCAGAGGCTGCCCTAGTGGTAACTTCAAGAACACCACTCTCCATCAGATTGGCCTTCAATATCAACCTCATAGAATTTTGACGGTTATCACTAATTTCAACCTTGTAGCAACCTTCAACAGCTGTTCTTTAGTAGATAATTCTAACAGTTCCTCTGATGGGAAGCAAATGAACTCATCTAGGTAAGATGCCATAGTCGCAAGAAAATTAAAAAAATCTCACTCTTCCCCTCTGCTGAGCACACCAGACCACAACCAGAGAAATGACAATCACAATGGGCACCACAGAAGAGCGATATGGAGCTTCCCCAAAACCCACAGTAACTCAACCCTAGTCTTCATGCGGATTTGCGGTGGGTAATTATGCACTGTAGCCCGCTGGCAAGGAAATAAATCACCCAGCACGCTGGCAGATTCCACCAAGCCACAGATGTGCCCCCGAGACAACTGCTCAGTCCACAGACACCACACAAAAATAACCATGCCCAACATATTCCAAAGTGAAACACATCACTAAGCCTAACAGAGGAAAAAAGGCTATAGCTCCGGGTAGCTAGTGTCACTACCCTACCCAAATCTCCCACTGAGGTACACAGTCAATTGTACTCACCGCCTCAGACCGATGTCCCAACAGCGAGTAGAGCAAGAGTCTCCAGCCTGGGCAGGGGCCTGGAAACTAAACAATGTACTTTCTCCAACGCAGAACACAACCAACTATCCACCACAGTGGCAAGTTTACCAAACAAACAAACAAAGGCAACCAGTACTGGGCACCAAATTCTACAACTCAGACAAAAGATGCAAACTAAGCACCTACAGAGTTTAACATTAACTCCACATTTTCTCCCAAACAACACACATACTAGTAAGCCAAATGACACTAGTATTAGTCTTTCATAATGCAACAAAGTGCTATACGCCAAAATGTCTAGGAACCAACCTTATGTTCCCAGATGAGCCCCCACTTGTCACGAACTGGCTCGTGTAAGTGAGTGGTTGCGTAGATAAATGTGATAATGAGGGGTGTTGAAAGGTGCCAACACAAACAAACAAAAACAGCCACAAAAATGCCACAACCAAAATCTATCAGTGTCTGCATGGAGAGAGTCTTCCCAATTAATGGGGAAGGGGTGCATTTATCCTGGGACACACCCGAGCCCAGGTGTACCATTTCGCTGACGACCCTCCCGGCTCCGCCCACCGACATCCTATTAAGGAAAACAAGAGCAAAGAAAAATAATTCGGCAGACAGAGTGGGAGGGTCGTCACAATATTGACGCCACTTACACACACTTATGCACTCTTCACATACGCTGATACTACTCTGTTTATTATCTATCCTGATTACCTAGCCACTTTTACCTCTACCTACATGTACATATTGCCTATTACCTCAACTACCTCGTACCCCTGCACATTTACTCGGTACAGGTAGTCCTTCTATAAAGCCTCATTATTGTAATCTATTGTGTTACTATTTTTATTTGCTAATGTTCTTACTTTTTAACTCATTGTTGGTTAAGGGCTTGTTAGTAAGCATTTCACGGGAAAGTCTGCACCTGTTGTATTTGCCGCATGTGACAAATACTATTTTATTTTATTTGACACACAAATGCGTAATCATTTTGCTTGTGGTTTGCACTTTTGGGACTATTTCATTGGTTGCATTGTACTGGGAAAACAAAATGAAGCACAGCTCAAGTATTTGAAAGTATTCGCCATACCCGGTAGCTGTGTTCTGTGCTGCTGTAACAGTATTGTGGTGTCCAGTTGTGTGAGGCTGCTTGTAACAGTGTTGTTGTGGTGTCCCCAGAGGGAGCTGTTTGACATGGAGCCCTGGGAGCATCCTCGGGAGGAGTTTAAACTGCAAAGGAAGCTGGGGGAGGGCCACTTTGGAGAGGTGTGGGAGGCCCTGTGGATCAACCAGAAAAAGAAGGTGGCCATCAAGATGCTCAAACAAGGTAAGCATGCTAGCTATCGCTGCTATCATATTAATACATGATTCAGCACACTACAAGCAGAATTTTGGCAAATATTTGATGAGTGACTATTGATGAGGGAATTATTTTCAAAGACATAATGCAGATGGGCAAGTGCTGCAATGGCAAAACATTATAAAAAGCAGGAACACATGCATGCACAAAAGACACAATTACATACTCTCTAACTTTGAGTCAGTCCACTCAGGTCAGGGCTCTCACATTGTTCATAAAGGGATTATAATACTACATAGGGTTAGTCCTAAGCTCCTTATCACCTTGATAGCACTGACCTCAGCCTCTCTCTCTCTCTCTCTCTCTCCTGCAGAGGACACTAAGCAGGATGAGTTTGTGAAGGAGGTGCAGGCACTTAAGAACCTCCACCACCCCAAGCTGATCCAGCTGCTGGCCCTGTGTTCCAGGGGAGAGCCCGTGTACATCGTCACTGAGCTCATGACCAAGGGCAACCTCAAGTCCTACCTGGGCAGTGAGTCAGTCACACCCTCCCCTCTGTTCCCCAGTCTTTACATTGCATTCAGTGTGTGTGTTCACAGATGATTATGCTTGACCAATAACATAAGTATTCAAAAACCTCAAGTGGTCATTGGGTGCTTGGCTGAAAAAATGATGTAATAGCAGGAATCAGATATGGCTTGCATATTAAATAACTCCATCTCAGTTCACCTGACAAAGATCTGTTTGAGATTTAAATGTTTTTAACTAATAAACGTATATGTTAAGGCAATTGAGTAACTATGCTGACCTTATTATGCTTGACAGATCCTAACCTGTGTGCTCACTATGCTGTTCTCAGCGACGGAGGGTCATGTGCTGTCCTCTGCCCACCTCATCTACATGGGCAGCCAGGTGGGCGAGGGCATGGCCTACCTGGAGGACCGACACATCGTGCATAGGGACCTGGCGGCCAGGAACATCCTGGTGGGAGATGACCTGGTCTGTAAGGTGGCTGACTTTGGACTGGCACGGATCATTAAGGTAAGGATAGAATGGATGTGACATGAATGTGAAATGTATGGAGAAATGAAGAGGGAGAACCTATAGGTTAACTAAAGCTTTAGAAAAATATGCTGTATGTTGGGCTTACTTATCCTGGTCAAGGCGAAATTGTTCACTCTCAGATAAAGCAAGGATTCTTGCTTAAAAAGCAAAAAAAGAATTGGAACATTTCCATAGGAATATGAAGAAATTCTTAGTAAACACAAATGGTTGGATATGTCCCCTCTCTCTCTCTCTCTCTTTCTGTGTGTGTGTGTGTGTGTGTGTGTGTGTGTGTGTGTGTGTGTGTGTGTGTGTGTGTGTGTGTGTGTGTGTGTGTGTGTGTGTGTGTGTGTGTGTGTGTGTGTGTGTGTGTGTGTGTGTGTGTGTGTGTGTGTGTGTGTGTGTGTGTGTGTGTGTGTGTGTAGGACAGTGTGTACACAGCCAGCAGAAGCACTAAGATCCCAGTGAGATGGACGGCCCCTGAGGCTGCTCTCTACCAGCGTTTCTCTGTCAAGTCTGACGTCTGGTCCTTCGGTGTGCTGCTCTATGAGATGATGTCACGAGGAAAGATGCCATACGATGGTGTGTGTGTCAAACGTTTTCAAGACAATATTCTTATTTTTACCATTATACAACACGTATCACGAGAAAAAGTCAACCCTCATTACAGTTAATCTATTACCTCTATCTGTAAAAATGCTTTTGAATATTTCCCTCTGACTGATAATATTTATCCCTCTGAATAATATTTATTCTTCTCCCTCTTTCTCTCTCTCAATCTCTCTCTTTTGCTCTCGATCTCACACAAACACATACACAGGAAAGAGCAATAAGGAGGTGCTGGAGCTCCTGTCGACAGGCTATAGGTTGTCCTGTCCAAGTAGGTGTCCCCCCAACATCTATCGCATTATGTTGGAGTGCTGGAACCCAGAGGCCTCTAAGCGGCCCTCCTTCCATGCCCTGCACAGCCAGCTAGACATCATCTACGCCCGCATCTACTTCAAGACCGTGGAGGTCTAGATCTGGAGGAGGAGTAGGAGGCCAAGGGGTGACTGCACTGACATAGACACTCAGACCAATGCAAAGCAGAGGGACTGCAAGACATTATCTAACATGGTGATCCTTTTTTAACACCTTTTAGTCTGTTTTTAGCCAGTTGTCTTGGTTTTGTCATTGATGTTTTTATTTGAGGTTATGTGCAATAAATAGTCCCTCCTGGGGAAAGGGAGGAAGGAGAGAAGGAAAGGAGGGCAAGAGAAGTGGAGCCATTGTTACAGCCCACCAAGGCCCTATGCTACAGTTTGCCCCACTGCACACAGGCTAAATGGCCAGTCATACAGAAAGTGCCTATATGTTTACACACTACAAAGACTTATCTCATAGAGACAGCTCACACAGTCCACAGTGATGGAGGACATGGTAATTGAGACTGGAGAGTGAGCCATAGAGGACATCTTTTGGAATTTCTACCAATGGAAGATTTTTTTTGAACTGATGCAATTTTGAACAGTCAACGCATGATATTGAGGAGATATACTAATACAGTTTGGGAAATATGAGCCATATCATAAACTTCCTTTATTCTACTTTGATTAAGTCTCTTCCATATCTTGACTATGCATTGGGTATTTAACAACCAAAATTATAATAAAATATTTTCTAGATAACAGTCCTGTTTCATTTTGTGTGTGTGTGTATGTTAGGAAGAACATACAATTATAATGCTTCATTTGTGTACAAAAAAACGTAACCACCCAATTTCTTTAAATCCTCCATAAATTAATGGGAAAGCCAAATCAACCTCTGGTTCTTCAATCTTAGCTCATTTATAGCTGGCCGTACCGCGGCGCTGTTCACTGCCTAGGTGCTGAAATCGCAGCCGACTTTCATGACCGCTAAACGCAGTGCAGTCCATTGTGCCGAATTCAATTTCGTCCGCAGTTAGTCTTTCAGCGATATTTGTTGAATCTGAGAAAAAGGGCAAATTATTTTCAATTAAATTCATATTACCACAATTGGATTTTGTGTGTTTGAATAAAATAAAAGTAGTGATATGACACGAAAAACGTAGGCCTAGTCTACAGTAGTATGCATTGGCAGCTGGAGTAAAATGCATTTTGACTTCTGTTATTGTTTCTTGTTATTATTATGGCCAGTAGGCCTACAGCATAAGCTCAGCAAATCTCACCAGATGGGTATACAGTTCATTCATACAGCCTTATTCTAAAATTGATTAAATCGTTTTTTCCCCTCATCAATCCATTTAAGAATGATGGCCACTGTGTTCTTGGGGACCTTCCATGCTGCATAAATGTTTTGATACCCTTCCCCAGATCTGTGCCTCGACAAGATCCTGTCTCGGAGCTCTACGGCCAATTCCTTCGACCTCATGGCTTGGTTTTTGCTCAGACATGCACTGTCAACTGTGGGACCTTATATAGACAGGTGTGTGCCTTTCCAAATCATGTCCAATCAATTAAATTTACCACAGGTGTACTCTAATCAAGTTGTAGAAACATCTCAAGGATGATCAATGGGAACAGGATGCACCTGAGCTAAATGTCGAGTCTCATAGCAAAGGGTCTGAATACTTATTTAAATAAGGTACTTCTGTTTTTTTTTATACATTTGGAAAAATGTCTAAACCTGTTTTCGCTTTGTCATTATGGGGCATTGTGTGTAGATTGATGAGGAATTTTTATTTATTTAATCATTTTAGAATAAGGCTATAACGTAACAAAATGTGGAAAAGGGGAAGGGGTCTGACTACTTTCCGAACGCACTGTACATACATACATACATACATACATACATAGCAGGATAAATGAGTTGACCAGATAACTTTGATAAACAATCAGAAATAACTATTGATTTTCTGGTTCGTTAGGAAAGCTAAAGTTAGATAAGCTTGAATGGGCATGTTCTAAACATATCTTTCTAAAAATAAACATTTATTTCAGAATATTCCGGCAAGTTAGCTGGCGGGCGGGTGGGGCGTAGCATTGTAGGGTGTTTTCATTTGGCTGTAACATAATACCAATAATAGGGACAGAGCCTTGATTTCAGGCGTATTCGGCAGCTCACTGGGACGACTCTATCAAAAAGGATGGGCGGCGCAGGAGAAATGAATGAAGGCGAATGACTTTGCAAAAACTAGTTAAAATATCAGCAGCAATACAGAGAAGGTGCGCGTTCAGAAGGTGCGCAGGCTACATAGCCTGGGGCTAAATAGCGTCCTTAACTATTTGGCGTGGAGATACATTCGCCGTCAACAAGAGCATCATGAAGAAGGTGACATACGGCGTTTATCTTTATGTCGAGTCTACATTCCTACACTGTCCAAGATGACACAATGACATGGCGTTCACAGCAATGGTTGCGAGATTTGTAGTCGCATAAGCTCATTTCAAAGACTCACATCATCGCCGACCGCATTGTGGAGGGCTGGCCTATTTTTACGGCAAGGCGCGGGTGAAAAATACAGTAGGCCTAGTAGTAGCAGGCTAATTGAAGTTGACCAGTTAAGCCCCTCGGAATACCGTGGTGATTTTTTTTATTTAATGTATTGCCCATTTAACGCAAACGAAATGATGAATTCGATGGCTCTTGCTGAGGGTTCGCAATCTCCGGGTGCCGCTGGGGTCCCCGTTGGAGCGCCAGCGTCCGGTACTAGTGCTAGGGTGTCTAGTGCTCTACGGAACGATTTGGGTTCCAATATTCATGCCTTGAAAACACTTAACCTGCGATTTAGATGTTTCCTAGCTAAAGTTCATGAATTGGAGCGTAGAAACAAGTTGTTAGAAAATCAACTACAGCAAGCATTAGAGCAATCCCGCTACAGAGCCTACTTTAGCCGAGAACAAACAACCCAAACGGGCTCTTTGGACCTGTCTCTGGCTGGGTACCAGCCACGGGTAAGCCCACCAGGTACGATATGGAACTTTACCCACAAGAGGTTTGGGGACCGACTCGAGACTAGGCTCCACAGCCCCAGGGTGTCATGGATGCAGGCGGATGGTGTTGATGTTGGAGTTCAAGTCGATACCGTCACCCCTGAACTGCGAGCCCTGTACAATGTGTTGGCTAAAATCAAGAGAGATAGAGACGAGTACAGAAAAAAGTAAGTGATGTCACTTTCAATTAACACTTTACGTTTTTAAGTTGTCAAGCAAACTTTTGCAAAGATACAATCAATCAAGTCACTCAGAACAAGGCATCTCACAATCTTATTCAAGTGTCTGACAAATGTTGTTTTTACTTATTTGACAGATTGTTGAGGAACTCGTTGAACTTGGTGAGAAGTTGTTGATAGGTTGTTGACAAGTTCTTGTTTGCATTATATTTACATACAAATTCTAGCAACCTTGTGTTCAGAAGTTGCAGCCCCTTGGTCTAATGCTTAAGGTGTTGGGCTGATGGTCGCAGGGACCCAGGTTCAAGTTCTGGTTGGGCTACCCTTTGAATTCGCTACACTGGTGTCAGAAGTGAGATGGCACTGTCGGGAATCCAATGTAAGTGTGTCTCATTGTTATAGGTGCAAGGGATTTGTGAGAGTGAAGTGCAGGATGTGCTTTGCTTTCTGAAATAAGGCTGGTTGTTACCTTACAACACCTAGTGATCTTGTCAAGAGGTTGAAGACCCTTCCAGCCCACTACAGCTGTAACTTTTGTAACTTGAGTGTTTCTACACTGTTTTGAACAGTAATGACTAGTGCCTCTAAGGGCTGAATCTGTCGTTTATTACCCACGCCATTACATCACAATGTACAAGACCAGTGTTTCCCAAACTTTTTATAGTCCCGTACCCCTTCAAACATTTAACCTCCAGCTGTGTACCCCCTCTAGCACCAGGGTCAGCGCACTTTCAAATATTGTTTTTTGCCATCATTGTAAGCCTGCCACACACACACTATACGATACATTTATTAAACATAAGAATGAGGGTGAGTTTTTGTCACAACCCGGCTTGTGGTAGGTGACAAAGAGCTCTTATAGGACCAGGGCACCGAGAATCCACTCTCACATAGGCATGTGGTTGCAAAGGGCATCAGTGTCTTAACAGCACAATTTGCCAAGGAAGGATACTCTGAGCGTAGCCCAATCCAGAAATCTGGCAGTAGCTTCTGATTAAATTACATTTTCACAGAACCACTTGCTGAAATTTCGATGAGGCTCTCTTGTTCAGATATCGGTAAGTGGACTGGAGGCAGGGCGTGAAAGGGATAACGAATCCAGTTGTTTGTGTCATCCGTTTTGGCAAAGTACCTGCGTAATTGCGCACCCAACTCACTCAGGTGCTTCGCTATATAACATTTGATGACATTGTCCGTAAGCTTGAGTTAATTTGCACACAAAAAATCATACAATGATGGAAAGACCTGTGTGTTGTCCTTGTTAATGCAGACATAGAAGAACTCCAACTTCTTAATCATAGCCTCAATTTTGTCCCGCGTACTGAATATAGTTGCGGAGAGTCCCTGTAATCCTAGATTCAGATCATTCAGGCGAGAAAAAACGTCACCCAGATACTCGTCATCATGCAAGCGGTCAGACACGTTAAAATGATGGTCAGTGAAAACCTTAAGCTCGTCAATTTATAAAAACCTGTCAATACTTTGCCCCTTGATAACCAGCGCACTTCCGTATGTTGTTAAAGCGTTACATGGTCGCTGCCCATATCATTGCATAGTGCAGAAAATACACGAGAGTTCAGGGGCCTTGCTTTAACAAAGTTAACCATTTTCCCTGTAGTGTCCAAAACATCTTTCAAGCTGTCAGGTATTCCCTTGGCAGCAAGAGCCTCTCGATGGATGCTGCAGTGTACCCAAGTGGCGTTGGGAGCAACTGCTTGCTTGTGCGTTACCACTCCACTAAGTCTCCCTCTCATGGCTTTTGCACCATCAGTACAGATACCAACACATATTTTTATTTCCCCTTTATTTAACCAGGTAGGCAAGTTGAGAACAAGTTCACATTTACAATTGCGACCTGACCAAGATAAAGCAAAGCATTTCGACACTTATTCCATGTGCAACTCTGTGTTGTTGTATAACAAACATACAGTCAATAATACAGTAGAAAAATAAGTCTATATACAATGTGAGCAAATGAGGTGAGATAAGGGAGGTAAAGGCAAAAAAAGGCCACAGTGGCGAAGTAAATACAATATATCAAGTAAAACACTGGAATGGTAGATTTGCAGTGGAAGTATGTGCAAAGGAGCTAAACAAATAAATACAGTAGGGGAAGAGGTAGTTGTTTGGCCTAAATATAGATGGGCTATGTACAGGTGCAGTAATCTGTGAGCTGCTCTGACAGCTGGTGCTTAAAGCTAGTGAGGGAGATAAGTGTTTCCAGTTTCAGAGATTTTTGTAGTTCGTTCCAGTCATTGGCAGCAGAGAACTGGAAGGAGAGGCGGCCAAAGGAGGAATTGGTTTTGGGGGTGACCAGAGAGATATACCTGCTGGAGCGCGTGCTACAGGTGGGTGCTGCTATGGTGACCAGCGAGCTAAGGGAGGACTTTACCTAGCAGGGTCTTGTAGATGACCTGGAGCCAGTGGGTTTGGCGACGAGTATGAAGCGAGGGCCAGCCAACGAGAGCGTACAGGTCGCAGTGGTGGGTAGTATATTTACATTTACATTTAAGTCATTTAGCAGACGCTCTTATCCAGAGCGACTTACAAATTGGTGCATTCCCCTTATGATATCCAGTGGAACAACCACTTTACAATAGTGCATCTAACTCTTTTAAGGGGGGGGGGGGTTAGAAGGATTACTTTATCCTATCCTAGGTATTCCTTAAAGAGGTGGGGTTTCAGGTGTCTCCGGAAGGTGGTGATTGACTCCGCTGACCTGGCGTCGTGAGGGAGTTTGTTCCACCATTGGGGTGCCAGAGCAGCGAACAGTTTTGACTGGGCTGAGCGGGAACTGTACTTCCTCAGAGGTAGGGAGGCGAGCAGGCCAGAGGTGGATGAACGCAGTGCCCTTGTTTGGGTGTAGGGCCTGTATATGGGGCTTTGGTGACAAAACGGATGGCACTGTGATAGACTGCATCCAATTTATTGAGTAGGGTATTGGAGGCTATTTTGTAAATGACATCGCTTAAGTCGAGGATCGGTAGGATGGTCAGTTTTACGAGGGTATGTTTGGCAGCATGAGTGAAGGATGCTTTGTTGCGAAAAAGGAAGCCAATTCTAGATTTAACTTTGGATTGGAGATGTTTGATGTGAGTCTGGAAGGAGAGTTCACAGTCTAACCAGACACCTAGGTATTTGTAGTTGTCCACATATTCTAAGTCAGAACCGTCCAGAGTAGTGATGCTGGACGGGCGGGCAGGTGTAGGCAGCGATCGGTTGAATAGCATGCATTTAGTTTTACTTGTATTTAAGAGCAGTTGGAGGCCACGGAAAGAGAGTTCTATGGCATTGAAGCATTGACCAGCAAAGTCCATTTGATGTCACAAAGCTGTCCAGTACTTTAAAAATATCCTCTCCTGTTGTCCTTGTTTCCAGTGGTTTGCAGAAGAGGATGTCTTCCTTAATTGACCCCCATAAACGTAACGGACATATACCAGGAGCTGTGCCAGGCCCGCCACGTCTGTTGACTCATCCAGCTGTAACGCATATAATTCACTAGCTTGTATGCGAAGCAGTAATTGTTTCAAAACATCTCCTGCCATGTCACCGATACGGCGTGAAACAGTGTTGTTTGATGAAGACATTGTCTGTATTGTTGTTTTTTTCTTTTTTCCCCCAGCATTGTCCCAGTCATATCTGCGGCAGCAGGAAGAATGAAATCCTCCACAATAGTACGGGGCTTGCCTGTCTTGGCCACTTGGTAGCTCACCATATATGACGCTTCTAGCCCCTTCGTATTAATGGTATCTGTTGCTTTTATACATGTCTTACTACTCAAAAGTCGTCTTAATTCTCACTCAAACTCCTGTGGCTTATTTTTCAAATTGGCATGTTTTGTTTCTAAATGTCTGTTTCATCGAGTTGTGATAGTACTTTTGCACACACTGTGTCTGAGGAAAGGCACTACTCCCAATACAAGTGAACCCCAAATCAATGTAGTTCTCATCATATTTGCGGCTCTTCGATGGTCTAACGTCCCTGTCTGTTGTTCGGTGCTTTCCCGTGTAAGATTCACAACTGTCAGTGTCCATGCTAGCTGGGCTAACAACAAATGTAGAATTACTGATGCTAGCATTGGATGTGCTCGTGGAAGCAGAACAACTTGTTTCGTCGACAGGTGCAGGTGTAGTACTGCTTGTAGTAGTAGTACTACCAGTAGAGCTGGTATGGGTCTCTACGGACGTGGGCCTTACTTTTTTTTAACCATTTATCAATTTTCGACCAAACGGAATGAGCAGCAGCTACGTTTGGCTACATACGAACTTGGTGGAATTCCCGCAAGAGAATAACGGTTAATGTGATTGGATGTTAATTATTTGACTAGGCTGCCTGTATTTTACATTGTGTTGTTATTTCACTGAACACTAGATGGTTTCATTTTATTTTCAAATCAAATCAAATGAAAGTATATTTGTCACGTGCGCCGAATACAACAGGTGTAGACCTTACAGTGAAATGCTTACTTACAGGCTCTAACCAATAGTGCAAAAAAGGTATTAGGGGAACAATAGATAGGTAAAGAAATAAAACAACAGTAAAAAGACAGGCTATTTACAGTAGCGAGGCTATAAAAGTAGCGAGGCTAAATACAGACACCGGTTAGTCAGGCTGATTGAGGTAGTATGTACATGTAGATATGGTCAAAGTGACTATGCATATATGATGAACAGAGTAGCAGTAGCGTAAAAGAGGGGTTGGCGGGTGGTAGGTGGGACACAATGCAGATAGTCTGGTTAGCCAATGTGCGGGAGCACTGGTTGGTCGGCCCAATTGAGGTAGTATGTACATGAATGTATAGTTAAAGTGACTATGCATATATGATAAACAGAGAGTAGCAGCAGCGTAAAAAGAGGGGTTGGGAGGGGGCACAATGCAAATAGTCCGGGTAGCTATTTGATTACCTGTTCAGGAGTCTTATGGCTTGGGGGTAAAAACTGTTGAAAAGCCTTTTTGTCCTAGACTTGGCACTCCGGTACCGCTTGCCATGCGGTAGAAGAGAGAACAGTCTGTGGCTAGGGTCTTTGACAATTTTTAGGGCCTTCCTCTGACACGGCCAGGTGTAGAGGTCCTGGATGGCAGGCAGCTTAGCCCCAGTGATGTATTGGGCCGTACGCACTACCCTCTGTAGTACCTCGCGGTCAGAGGCCGAGCAATTGCCGTAGGTTGCGCGCCCGTTAAACTGCTGCCATTTCTTTCAGCGCCATTTTGACAGTGAAACAAGGCTACTCAGGCGAGAGAAAAAAACTCACCCAAATGTATAGCCCCGTTGGAAAATATAAATGTACTGTTTGAAAATGTGAAGAATATATATATTTTTTTTATGTGAATCACATTTTCATTTGGCGTACACCTGACGGCGTTGCGCGTACCCCAGTTTAGGAATACCTGCACTAGAAAACTGCCACTGGCAATTCCATATGATTATGTTAGGTAATAAATATTAGGTTATAAAGTGGTCTACCTCTACAGTGTTTATAGAGAAACAATGGTGTTCGTCTCATCAGTTTTCACAGTTAATCCTCAGGAAATTAAACAGCAAAGATTCTCATCCCAGAGAAATTCCGTTCTCACTGTGACCACCTTCCCAGAATCAGACGATGTGATCATGCCATTTTTAGGCATGCAAAGTTGAGGAAAGTTTTTTTTCAGCTGTGTCAGGCAATTCATGATTTTGCCTCGAGGATATTACTCATATTTGTTGCAAAGTTTTACATTAATTACCATGGCAAAATAATACATTAATTGAAAGAGCAGTGCCACATCTAATATTAACCCTCAAGTTTTAATAAGAAATACTGAAGGAAGTGAATCACAATGATTCTTCCCAAAACACAATTCTAAACTGTCACAAAAGTATGTTTTTATTGATAAGTGTGAGGCTGGAAGGAAGGGCTTGGTAGTTTAGGAACTATGCCAATGCGTAGCATTTGTTGCTTTTTTAATACCAGAGCTATTTTAATTGTATATGAGTATGGTAAGTGTATAGGCTAAGTATGTTATTGACACAAAAACAACAATTTCGAAAAGCACCAGTTTCAGACAATTTACTCCAACACACAAGTGTAGTCACCTTTTGTACAACCAATAAAAAAATACAAATAATTCACTGGCCATCTGGCCATATTATGCTACTGAAAATATATGTACTTGACCCTAGGTCCATTCCTTTTCACATCTACCAATTTCGTGAATTATTTTGTTGTGATTACATGTGTAATGGAGTGTACGTCCACTAACGTTTGAACATCTTGAAGAACGATCTGGACTTAATGGCCATGTACTCTTATCTACACCCGGCACAGCTAGAAGAGGACTGGCCAACCCTCAGAGCCTGGTTCCTCTCTAGGTTTCTTCCTAGGTTCCTGTCTTTTCTAGTGAGTTTTTCCTAGCCACCGTGCTTCTACATCTGCATTGCTTCTGTTTGGGGTTTTAGGCTGGGTTTCTATATAAGCACTTTGTAACATCTGCTGATGTAAAAAGGGCTTTATAAATAGATTTCATTGATTTGATTGAAATGTTGCTAGTCATACAAAAGCTGACCTCTTCAGTAAGAAAGATGTCAGCAACTCCAACTCCAGTTATGTTTAATGACAATTCTATTCACGGGGGTTTTAAGTGTGTGTGTGTGGTTTCTGAAAGTGCAGAATAAAGAAAGAGAAATGATTAGTGAACTAACATATAATTTCAGGATATAGCATTAAACAATATTACAATGAAGTAACAAAGTAAACTGCTATAACAGTAAATAAGTCACATTGACAACAGCTAGGTTTCTATCCAATTGGCAACAAATGTTCATGTGAATATTCAAAATCCACATAAAGAAAATGTGCATTTTCCACCCAGCAGACTTGTTGCGGATAAAAATCAGTGTGTGATGACCTAGTGCACACAAAATTTACTTTTCTCGCTTAAGTTTTCATGTACCAAATAAAAATTTAAAGTTCAATGTGTTTCCATAACATTTTCAACTCTGTAGTTTTGTCACAAAAATGGTTGTGTTAAATAGCAAATGTGCCTACTCTGGTCTTGGCACGTGTGCTCCAGCCAAAAGCTAGCAGATACAGTGCGGGTAGGTTTTGCTGGTAGGCTAGTGTACAGATGAGGTTATTATGGATGAGCGAGAATATATTTTTTGGTCAAACGGCAGTTAAGCATCAATCAGCATGTCACCAGAATAAGACCCTGGATATTTATTAGAAAGCATCATGATCACCGTGCACTTTAACCACCCTGTGAAGTTCATCAGAACTTATTTCATCTGTAGCCTAATAAATTGAATGGTTTCCAGAGTCATAGTGAGAGGACCACGCACCATATCATCAAGTTTATTTAAATATGATAGTTATTATATCAATATTTGCGCATAAAGGCATTTCCACCACCATTTCTCGCATAATTAATTTTACCGACACAAAGATCCCAATATGTCGAATGAACAAATGATCTATCGGCATTTATAAAATTGTACCGGAACTACCTGTTTCCATCACAGCTGCCGTGTTTTTTTTTTTATACGATATGACTACTTTAAAAAAAAAATGTGGATGGAAACGTGGTTAGTGACAGATTTAAATGCACCATTGATTTACATAGGAAACAGTAATTGGAAAGCTCCACAAGGGGGCAGGGCAGATGGCTACACAGGCCGAAGGGACAAGACTGCAACTTCAAAGGAGGCAGTCTTAGCAGTGGAAACTAGCAATTCTCCGACGTCGCTAGCATGCAGATTATAGCTAAAGAACTAGTGGAGGAATGTACATAAGCACATGGAACATAGTAGGATACTACAAAAAAGGTTATGTAATTAGTACCTCGCGTGTCTGAGACTACAATAAAGAACACTCTCTACACATTCTCTATACATGTACTAATTACTGGGCATGAGGCCGCCACGTGCAAATCAATTAGCAATGGAAAATAACTACACTCGGTGTGCTAAAGTAGAAGACAACAATATACAACTAGAAAAATGGTGTGCATGCTAGCTTGTGAACGATCAATCAATTGATTGATAGGATAGTCTGAACATGTAAAAGGTTTGGTGTCTCTAGCTTGAACGGTTGAAGAGTTACTATTGGTGGGTTGTTTTATGCTAATTTATGCACATTTATATAGTTATAGTTGATAAACGTTTTAAAGAATTTGAAGTTAGGATAGACTGAACATGTGAAATTTAGTTTGGTCCCTATAGAGTTTCTGCTGGTTTGTTATTTTATGCAAATGTATATATTTATATAATTATAGTTGATTCCAAGTTTTTAAGAATTGGAAGTTAGGATAGCCGGAACATGAGGAAGATCGTTTAGTATCGCTAGCTTAAACGGTTTAAGAATTATTTTTGGTGAGTTGTCCTTTGTCAAGTTGGCTGGATGTCCTACCATACCCCGTTCAAAGGCACTTAAATATTTTGTCTTGCACATTCACACTCTGAATGGCACACATACACAATCCATGTCTCAATTGTCTCAAGTCTTAAAAATCCTTCTTTAACCTGTCTCTTCCCCTTTATCTACACTGAATGAAGTGGATTTAACAAGTGACATCAGTAAGGGATCAAAGTTTTCACCTGTTGTAGGTTATTGTCCTGCTGAAAGGTGAATTTGTCTCCCAGTGTCTGTTGGAAAGCAGACTGAACCAGGTTTTCGTCTTGGATTTTGGCTGTGCTTAAGCTTTATTCGGTTTATTTTTATCCTAAAAAACTCCCTTGTCCTTCCGATTTACAAGCATACCCATAACATGATGCAGCCACCACCATGCTTGAAAATATGAAGAGTGGTGCTCAGTGATGTGTTGAGTTGGATTTGCCTTTAACATCACACTTTGTATTCATGACATGAAGTTAATTTCTTTGCCACATTTTTTGCAGTTTTACGTTAGTTCCTTATTGCTAACAGGATGCATATTTTGGAATATTTATATTATGTACAGGCTTCCTTCTTTTCACTCTGTCATTTGGGTTAATATTGTGGAGTAACTACAATGTTGTTGATCCATCCTCAGTTTTCTCCTATCACAGCCATTAAACTCTGTAACTGTTTTAAAGTCACCATTGGTTAAATTCCTTCCTCTCTGGCAACTGAGTTAGGAAGGACACCTTTATCTTTGTAGTGACTGGGTGTATTAATACACCATCCAAAGTGTAATTTATAACTTCATCATGCTCAAAGGGATATTCAATGTCTGCTTTGTTATTTCTACCCGTCTGCCAATAGGTTCCCTTCTTTGCGAGGCATTGGAAAACCTCCCTGGTCTTTGTGGTTGAATCTGTATTTGAAATTTACTGCTCGACTGATGGACCTTACAGATAATTGTATGTGTGGGGTACAGAGATGAAGTAGTCATTCAAAAATCATGTTAAACACTATTATTGCACACAGTGTCCATGCAACTTATTATGTGACTTGTTATGCACATTTTTACTGCTGAACTTATTTAGGCTTGCCATAACAAATGGATTGAATACTTATTGACTGAAGACATTTCAGCTTTTCATTTTTTAAATTAATTTGTACAAATTTCTAAAAACATAATCCCACTTTGACATTATGGGGTATTGTGTGTCGGCCTGTGACACCAAAAATCTCAATCCGTTTGAAATATAACACAACTTAATGTGTTAAAAGTCAAGGGGTGTGAATACTTTCTGAAGGAACTGTAAGTCTATGGCACTTTTAAAGATTGTTGTAGTACAAAAAGTATAAATGCTCAACAACCAAAAAATTATCATGCAATCTGAGTTGGGGCAGTCCACACATTTGGAAGTTGGTTTCGTGTTAATAGCTTAGGTTGTTTAAGCACTAGAGTGTGCGGAAGAAATCAAATAATACTAATAATTATAATAATATGAGTATGTCAGAAATCTAGAGTTGCCTCCCGAGTGGCGCAGCGGTCTAAGGCACTGCAGTGCTTGAGGTGTCACCACAGATCCAGGTTTGATCCTGGGATCAGTAAGGCGACGCACAATTGGTCCAGCGTCGTCCGGGTTAGGGGAAGGTTTGGCCGGCTGGTATTGTGCTTGTCTCATTGGGTAAAAAATTATAATAATACAATAAAAAATATATAATCTAGAGTTGTGCATTAATTGCATGCACACCTAATTAAGCAAGTATGCATTATGATAAGGTACTTACTGTTGCATGAACACACACGTACAAAGTTATTATAATCGGTAAGGAAACAAACAAAGGCAAGGTGCGCCAGTGGGAAATGTGCTGCTGCACTCAACAAGTTTAGTCAGATTCTGACTATAGAATATGCAAATGTCTGCATGCACAGAACAGGTGAGTGAAGTAGCACCCAGAATGGCAGTAAATATTGTACAACAGGTATTTGACTTTGTCACTCATACAGGTTTAGTCTAATGTTGTTTCACTCCACACTGACCCATGCTTCCTCTGATCGGTGTGGAATAATATAACAGTGTAGGAGGAGGCCCAACCCAATGGAGGCCACAGTAGGACCATTGTAGGAGTATCCCATCTGTCTCTGTTGGGCTCAAGTGCTCCTTGCCCTGTCGTTCTCCAGTGGAATGCATTGTCAGGGTTATTTAGCCCTGGGTTGGAATTCCAGTGCCAATGTAATGCACATGTTTATATTTCAAATAATATCCATTTATTAAAGTATTAGAGAGACACAGACACACTGAGGTGAATTAACTACGTTGAATTGAAAATAATTTATTTGGGTAAAAACATTTAGGCCTACAACAAGATGTACATTGTATTCCCAGAGGACAGCACTTAAAGTATTAAATCAAACTTTTGTTTCCAAATTGGTCCCCGATGGTAAAAACTTAAGATATTATGAAAGAGGGGCCTCTTATTTTCCTTCTGTGTGCTTCTGACAATTCAAACCTAATTTACCAATGAGTGTTCATGGTCGATTTCTCTCAAAGCGCCCATCAATAAGAGTAACCAGGATAAAGGTACAATTTATAAACCTGGATTGTGGAATATTAGCTATTATGTAATGCATGGGCGTTCATCAATCTAATTTCTGACATAACTGTATGGGCTATCAAACCATTGTCATATGACGTGCCAAACTGAACATGATTTCTAAATGGCATTTATTTATTCATTTATTAACTAGGGCTTCATTCGCATTTGATTGTTTGAAGATTTGGGGCCACATGTACTTCAGAGTTATGGTGTGTTCCACTCGTTAACTTTGAGGCTTTAACAAGGGCCCATTGTTTCAACAACCAGAGAAGGCTGTGTTTTAAAAAGAACGCTGAAAGAATGAGCTGACTTGGATGACAGTGTTATTATGACTGCTACCAATATTAGGTTTGTATGGTCAGCAACTTATTATTTGAAAAAGAGGGCATTGGAGTGGAATTGGCAGCCTGTGACCAGTGAATTTCAGGTTCAAAGTTCAACTTTTTTTTTTACACTTGATGTTGTACCCTTGAATATATTTTTTTTTTATGAAGCTTGTTGATATTCATCAGGATTAAAATGGCCTCAACACTTTCAAGCAACTGAATTGGAATGTTTCAATCTGTTTAAAAATGTATCCCTAATGAACGAGACCCCGATCAGGGACCACCTCTGACCTGGTTACTATAACACCCCATACAAACTATCTGATGACTGCTTCCTCGGAATTAATCCCATATTCTTCCAAAAAGGTGTAGCCTATATTTTATTGGTTGAAATGATCAATTAGCGGATGGAAATATTACAGATTATGGCTTTAAGGGTGACCTTCACCATTCTAACCCACCAATGTCCCATCCTTATCCATGGATGGTGGTATTAGGGTTGGGTGTGTTGTTGTTTTGCTACTGTCAGGGGAGTCTAGCCAGCACTGCATCCTGGCTCCTGGCACAAGGACCTGCCTCCTAATGGGATTGTTGTCTGCCTGTGTATCAACCCCCCTCTGCTCCCTGCCCCAAGCCGTCCTGCAGAGAGAGAGATGGAGAGTGCACTTCTTAATTCAACCCCTATCCTATTTTGGTGTCTTTGTGAGTCACCAAATACATTAAAAGGAGAAAAGAGATCTGTCCGGAATATTCTATCGGTAGAATGCTTTATATCACGTTCCATCTACTTTGATAATGAATGTTTCTGATTGTCATATCAGCTTAGCTTGTGCTGAGGCTTGTACCTTTTTTGAACTACAGTTTTGACCAAGCTGGCTTACATACTAAGGAAGAGTGAGTGGATGGGTGGCAGTAAAACAATACGGCTCTTAGTTATAAGGAGCTGCTTCTTCTAGACAATGACATCCTCTTTCATTGCTCCAATTTGTCAAGCCTTCCTGTCTTTTTTATACCTTTGAAAATCAGTAGCCTGGAGCAGAACATTGGTTTAACTGACCACTCAAAATCTGCTGGCAAAAGTGGCAAAAAAAAGTACCCTCTAGCATGTAATCCCCAAAGGCAACTTTGAAGATCAAAAAGAAAACTATTAGCTTAATTTTGTGTTAATAGTAACACTTTCTTTGAAGATGGTATATGAAACTACCATTGAAGTCAAAAGGCCTTTGCTAAATTAGCATGGTGGAACTGTATAGCTCCGTTGGTAGAGCATAGCGCTTGCAACGCCAGGATTGTGGGTTAAATACCCTCTTGGGCCACCCATATAAAAATGTATGAATGTGTGATATTAAGTCCCTTTGGGAAAAATAGTCTGCTAAATGGCATGTATAAGTAAGCATATCCATGTTGACAAGTTAAAAACAGCCTGGTGCTTTTGGATTAGATACTGTACATCCTCTAAATTTAGGTTTTTCAATTTTGGTCAGAAGCCTCGGGAACCGAAGAGTAAGAGGATACAGGGGTGAATCTCAGTCAGTCTGACTATATATTAACAGAGTAAACAGCTATCTATCTATGGCTCTGCTCTTCAGAAGGACAAGTCATTATTGAACTGATAAAGGTCTGTGTATATAATCTGATATAGAATTATGTCTTGGCTGTAGATTAAACCTAACTGATGTGTAAATGAGAAGGAGAGAGATAATCTGAAGTGCATTTTAGGCTGTAACGACACACTGATGTAATTGAATCAATAGGTGATTCTTGCCTATTCTTGTGTCGTTAGCATATCTGGCAGTGGCAACCCCTCTCCTGATGCTTCAAAGTATTGTTGTTCCATTGAGTCCATAGTGTTGTCAGTGTTGTCAGTGAGATTGTGCTCTTTTCCATGTCCACTTTGTAGCGTTCCTCGAAAGAGAGCCACTGTTCTCTATTTGTCTGAGTATCCAAGGATGAATGTCTAGCAAGTGACGTTTATGAGGGCATTATGTTGAAACATTCAAATAAAATGTTTAAGAACATTGAATCAAACGTTGGCACTGGGTAACTGAGCAAATACAGTGGTCCCGTGTGGCTCAGTTGGTAGAGCATGGCGCTTGCAACGCCAGGGTTGTGGGTTCATTCCCCACGGGGGGACCAGGATGAATATGTATGAACTTTCCAATTTGTAAGTCGCTCTGGATAAGAGCGTCAGCTAAATGACTTAAAATGTAAAATGTAAAAAACTACCCACACCTTTTCACTTTTATTCTCCCAATCGCTGTAAGTAATCTTTGCCCACAGGGTGGTAAATGGTTATAGCATATCGAACAGTCCATTGATATTTGCTTAGTGACCCTAGAGGCTTTTATATTTCTCTCTCTAAGTCTAATTAAGCTGCTGTCATCACTGTCCATACAGGGCTTAGACTGATATAAAAGCATACACTACCGTTCAAAAGTTTGGTGTCACTTAGAAAGAAGAATACCTTTTTTTGTCTATTAAAATAACATCAAATTGATCAGAAATACAGTGTAGACATTGTTAATGTTGTAAAAGACTATTGTAGCTGGAAACGGCTAAAAATGTTTTATGGAATATCTACGTAGGCGTACAGAGGCCCATTATCAGCAACCGTCACTCCTGTGTTCCAATGGCACATTGTGTTAGCTAATCCAAGTTTATTATTTTAAAAGTCTAATTGATCATTAGAAAACCCTTTTGCAATTATGTTAGCACAGCTGAAACTGTTGTGCTAATTAAAGAATAAATAAAACTGGCCTTCTTTAGACTAGTTGAGTATCTGGAGCATCAGCATTTGTGGGTTCGATTACAGACTAAAAATGGCCAGAAACAAAGCACTTTCTTCTGAAACTCGTCAGTCTATTCTTGTTCTGAGAAATGAAGGCAATGCCATGCAAGAAATTGCCAAGAAACTGAAGATCTTGTACAACCCTGTGTACTACTCCCTTCACAGAACAGCGCAAACTGGCTCTAAACAGAATAGAAAGAGGAGTGGGAGGCCCCGGTACACAACTGAGCAAGAGGACAAGTACATTAGAGTGTCTAGTTTGAGAAACAGACGCCTCACAAGTCCTCAACTGGCAGCTTCATTAAATAGTACCCGCAAAACACCAGTCTCAACGTCAACAGTGAAGAGGCGACTCCAGGATACTGGCCTTCTATGCAGAGTTCCTCTGTCCAGTGTCTGTTCTTTTGCCCATCTTAATCTTATATTTTTTGGGCCAGTCTGAGATATGGCTTTTTCTTTGCAACTCTGCCTGTGTGTTTTTAGTGTAACTATCTTTGTGAGGACTTCTGATATTTCGCTGGTCCCCACAAGGAAAAAGGCTATTTTAGGGTAAAGAGTTATTGTTACAATTAGGGTTAAAGTTAGAATTAGGGTTAGGGAAAAAATGATTTTGAATGGAAATTAATTGTTTGGTCCCTACAAGGATAGTAAAACAAACATGTGTGTTTGTGTGTGCCTGTGTGTGATGTGTTCCAGATGGGAGGAGGAGCTGTCTAGGCGCCAGCAGATGGAGGCCATGGTGGAGACACTACAGGAGGTGAGAGCTCATCTATGCCATCTTAAATCATCATACCCACACCACTCTCCCTCTTCTAGCTCACTGCATCCCAGTACTGTGTCTTTTCTCCTGAAGTATCTAGGCGTGGGCTGGACTAAAGGGGGTTTCCAACATATTTCTTATACCAGTCATTTCCTTTCAAATCCAAAGTTCAAAAGGCATTGTCCATAAAGGGACAATCCATGAAAGGAAGTGAAAAAGTGCACTCCGGGGAAAAATACAGATTCTTGGGATGCAGGCTCAGCCTCTGTGTTAGAGGTCTTCACAGGTCCACCTGAAGCCAAATACCCAGGTTCTCAAAATTCTAACTTTTCCTTCAGGCCCGGGTTCGGTCCAGTTTGATTGTCATCGGGTCTTGGATCTATGTAACTATAGACCCGAGTGGACCCGACCACGGCTCTGCATAGCATATAGCATATTTATTTTTCGCTAATAAGGGAATTTATTTATTTATAGAAGGCCTAGCCAAAATATAAAGACCTTTTCGTTAACCAGAAGAGCAACTTGGCTAATATATATATATTTTTTAAATGTCACTCAGGTCTAATCGGGTCTGGTCTAGACGGGTCTATGTCTGATTGTTCTTGGGTCCATTCGGGTCCTAGTCACTCTTTTTTTTTATGACAGGGTCTGTTCAGGTCTGGGTCTGATTGTCCTCCAACTTTTTGGACCTGATGCAGGAACTCTGTGTCATGTTTGTGGGTGTTTTGCATGACTGCCAGTAAGTTACCTATTCAGGAATTGTGACTTGTTATCTTCGGATGCCTCTGACATTTGTATCCCGTGTGGCTCAGTTAGTAGAGCAGGGTGCTTGCGACGCCAGGGTTGTGGGTTTGATTCCCACGGGGGACTCGTATGGAGAAAATGTATCCACTCACTACTGTAAGTTACTCTGGATAAGAGTGCCTGCTAAATTACTAAAATGTGTACTGTGTGTCTGAATGTTGTTTTACAAAAACAGAATGGGAAAGTTCAGGATAGAAAATAGATATGGGTGGGGACAGTTTGGGTTCAGATGCTTTAGTCCCGCTGTGTACATGTTAGTCAGTGGGAACCAATGCTGGGTGTGTTACTGTGTCTTATAACCCCTAAAGACTGAAACACGTTACTCATATAACAAATGTAAAAAGCCAATAGCACTGACTCACACTGACTAGCTATGTTTCAACTGTTTCCCGCTAGCAGAATTCCAGATTACTTTTATTGGAGCTCTTGGCCCAAAACCCAGAACTCAATCCACTTTGACATTGTTTCTGTGATGCATCAAAATAGTGGATTGTAGAGTAATAAAATGACTTTTCAACATGTTATGCAGACTTTATCTTGAGAAAGGGATACTGTTGGATACTGTTGCAATAGGAATTTAATTGTAATGTTTTCAAGATGTTTTAAGACACATTTTCAAAATGAAAACAAGGGATAAACATGGAATGAACTCCTTCGGGGGTTTAGAATTAGTGCATGGTTATTCATAAACGTGTAAGAGTTTTTGCTTCTACATCTGCATTGCTTGCTGTTTGAGGTTTTAGGCTGGGTTTCTGTATGTCACTTTGTGACATCTGCTGATGTCACAAATACATTTGATTTGATATTGAGCCGTGCTGTGTCAGTAGATTAGATGTAGAGTGTGATGTGGCTGTGTGTTCCATGGTCTGCCCTTTCCAGAGTGCCCAGGAGTCTGAGGTGGTTCAGGGGGAGCTCACTGACAAGGTGGAGAGACTCAAGACAGAGCTGGGGGTCTTCAAGAGCCTCATGACCGATAATGTAAGTAATGATGCTTAGGCTTTATTTACAGTCCCTTATTCTCCTATTTACACAGAAATGGCATGGTAAAATGGTAAGTACAAAGTAATCACTTAGTAGTGTGTGTGCTTCATTTAAACTAGAAACACCCAACCAACTTTAAATTGTGCGGACTGGTTGAACTGGCTGTAAGTTGCTTTAATAAAACTTTTTGACACTGTTTATATATATTTTTTCATTACACCCATTTATTACCACCCAACCACATATATTTTATTTCATCCATCCACCCATCTGTTCTGTTACTGATGCATGTGGCCACTCTCAGCTGTATAGCCTGGCAGTCAGAATGCTCACAACACATGTTATCATACCTCACATAGACACTCTCCCTTGAACACTGAGGCCAAGAAATTCCTTTGGAATTGGTGGGAGCTAAGTTAGTTGCACACACAGACAGAAAGGCAGACAGAAAGGCAGACGCCGAGTGGCAGTGAGATGAGAAACCCTTATGGCTCGCCTCACACAGCCTCCCCCTGTTCTTTGAGGCCCTGTGGTTTTGGCCAGCTTTCTAATGAATGCTCCACACTCTGTCTGGAGTAGTTACGCTCACAGACTAGCCAAAACCTGCCCAGACTGCTGTTTCACACACAATGACTCTTGGCCCTTCCCAGTGACTTCTTAAACCTTAAGTTTATTTATTTATTGTCAAACAATGGCACCTTTTAAGTGCCTTTTCAGTTAGTTTATTACTTTAAAAGTGCAAGTCATGGCCTTAAAACTAGATTTAACTACGTAATAGGAAAATGTTGCCTCAGAAAACGATACTCTCTCATACTGACAGTATTAAGCAAATGTAAGAATTGACACAGCTCATGGATATTATTTGACTGTGACAATAAACCAACTCCATCCTTTAGGAAATGTCAGAATTGGACACTGCGATCCAGGAGAAGGCCATGAAGGTGGACATGGATATCTGCAGACGCATTGACATCACGGCCAAACTATGTGATGTGGCCCATCAACGCAACTCCGAAGACATGAGCAAGATGTTCAACATGAGTCCCCACATGAGCCCCTCCAGAGCAACCCCAGAGAGCAAGGTAAATAGATACAGTACCAGTCAAAAGTTTGGACACACCTACTCATTCAAAGGTTTTTCTTTAATTTTTACTATTTTCTGCATTGTAGAATAATAGTGAAGACATCAAAACTATGAAATAACACATATGGAATTATTTAGTAACCACAAAAGTGTTTATATATTATATTTGAGATTCTTCAAAGTAGCCACCCTTTGCCTTGATGAAAGCTTTGTACACTCTTGGCATTCTCTCAACCAGCTTCACCTGGAATGTTTTTCCAACAGTCTTGAAGGAGTTCCCACATATGCTGAGCACTTGTTGGCTGCTTTTCCTTCACTCTGCGGTCCAACTCATCCCAAACCATCTCAATTGGGTTGAGGTTGGGTGATTGTGGAGGCCAGGTCATCTGATGCAGCACTCCATCACTCTCCTTCTTGGTCAAATAGCCCTTACACAGCCTGGAGGTGTGTTGGGTCATTATCCTGTTGAAAAACAAATGATAGCCCCACTAAGCGCAAACCAGATGGGATGGCGTATCGCTGCAGAATACTGTTGTAGCCATGCTGGTTAAGTGTGCCTTGAATTCTAAATAAATCACAGACAGTGTCACCAGCTAAGCACCCCCACACCATCACACCTCCTCCTTCATGCTTCACGGTGGGAACCACACATGTGGAGATCATCCGTTCACCTACTCTGCGTCTCACAAAGAGACGGCGGTTGGAACCAAAAATCTCAAATTTGGACTATTCAGACCAAAGGACAGATTTCCACTGGTCTAATGTCCATTGTTTTTTTTTTCTTGGCCCAAGCAAGTTTCCTTATTGGTGTCCTTTAGTAGTGGTTTCTTGGCAGCAATTCAACCATGAAGGCCTGATACACACAGTCTCCTCTGAACAGTTGATGTTGAGATGTGTCTGTTTTCATTTGGCCTGCAATTTCTGAGGCTGGTAACTCTAATGAACTTATCCTCTGCAGCAGAGGTAACCAAACAGGGCAATATTTTTTTATTTGGATCAGCTTTAATATTGCGGATAGATTGTTGCTTCCATCAATGTAATTGTCTACATCATTTCCAATCCCCCAAATATCTTTTGGGTGAGTATATACAGTTGAAGTCGGAAGTTTACATACACTTAGGTTGGAGTCATTAAAACTCATTTTTTAACCACTCCACAAATTTCTTGTTAACAAACTATAGTTTTGGCAAGTCGGTTAGGACATCTACTTTGTGCATGACACAAGTAATTTTTCCAACAATTGTTTACAGACAGATTATTTCACTTATAATTCACTGTATCACAATTCCAGTGGGTCAGAAGTTTACATACACTAAGTTGACTGTGCCTTTAAACAGCTTGGAAAATTCCAGAAAATTATGTCATGGCTTTGAAAGCTTCTGATGGGCTAATTGACATCATTTGAGTCAATTGGAGGTGTACCTGTGGATGTATTTCAAGGCCTACCTTCAAACTCAGTGCCTCTTTGCTTGACATCATGGGAAAATCAAAAGAAAAATAATTGTAGACCTCCACAAGTCTGGTTCATCCTTGGGAGCAAGTTCCAAACGCCTGAAGGTACCACGTTCATCTGTACAAACAATAGTACGAAAGTATAAACACATTATTAATAGGGGGAAAAATCCATACAATTAGCTTCGGTTAGTGGAGATAGTGGAGACTGAAACGAAAACATATTCTTAAAGTACTTTACTTCCTCTTTCAAAATATAATTAGGTGAATCATGCGTGACTCCATTTGTAACAAGTTTCAATAAAAAAAATTGGTAGCATTTCTATGTTGAAGATTGAAAAAGAACTGGATCTTTCTTGAATAAATTCCTCCATTTCTTTTAGTTTTTCCTCTAACTTATTCTGTGCCTCTATGGTACAGTTTTTATTGCTATCTATCTGTACTGTTAGTCCTTCAATTTCCTTTGTTAATATGGACTCTTTTGCTCAAAATGTATTTTGTTTTATAGATGAGTACTGAATTGGATGGCCTCTAAAGGCACATTTAAAAGTGTCCCATACAATAAGGGGATCTGCTGTACCTATGTTATGTCGGGAAAAGTTATAAACAAGTTAGTTATAAACAAGTTATCATCCAGTAGGCTTTGATTAAATTTTCAATATCCTCACCCACGTGGAAATTCTGTAAGAGTAATATATATGCCAATTATGTGATGATCCGACTGTATTCTGTCCCCTATCAACACTTTTAAACTTTTGGTGCCAGAGAGAATGTCATAAGAAAATAATCAAGACGACTAGCTTGATTAAGCCTCCGCCACGTATACAGTGGGGCAAAAAGTATTTAGTCAGCCACCAATTGTGCAAGTTCTCCCACTTAAAAAGATGAGAGAGGCCTGTAATTTTCATCAGAGGTACACTTCAACTATGACAGACAAAATGAGAAAAAGAAATCCAAAAAATCACATTGTAGGATTTTTTTATGAATTTATTTGCAAATTATGGTGGAAAATAAGTATTTGGTCAATAACAAAAGTTTATCTCAATACTTTGTTATATACCCTTTGTTGGCAATGACAGAGGTCAAACGTTTTCTGTCTTCACAAGGAGAACTTGCACAATTGGTGGCTGACTAAATACTTTTTTGCCCCACTGTATCTCACTAGGTCAGGATATTTAAGCCTCCATATATACACTAATTCCAATATATCCATGACATTCATGATTTCCTTAAGTACCTGAGGTTGATAGTTTGTAGTGTGATTTCCTTTATGGTCCATAATGGTATTTAAAACCGTATTAAAATCCCCTACCATAATAATAGAGTCTAGTGTTGCTTGTAGAGTTGATCAATTCTTATATATATTTTCAAAGAAGCTTGGATCATAATTATTTGGACCGTATAGGTTAATAAGTCATATCTGTTTATTGTCCAATAACATATTTAATATAATTTATCTACCGTACCTTGATGATCTGTTTGGACAATTTGCACATATGGATCAAAATTACTGTTAATTAATGTCATCACCCCGTTTGAATTTTCTTGCCCATGGGAGAAATATATTTCGCCCACCCAGTAGTTTTTCCACAAAACTTCATCTAAAATTGTTGAATGAGTTTCCTGTAAACAATAGATATTATATTCCTTCTCTTTTAGCCAGGTAAATACTGATCGTCATAACAATTATAACTGGCTATACTTATTTCACCACTTTCACATAATGATACACAAGTTTCAATTCTATTCATCAAAATATGTTTGTAAACGTACCATTAAAAAGTAACATGAGAAATTCACAGCTGTTAATTTAAATGCATTCCAGGTGACTACCTCATGAAGCTGGTTGAGAGAATGCCAAGAGTGTGCAAAGCTGTCATCAAGGCAAACGGTGGCTACTTTGAAGAATCTCAAATATAAAATATTTTGATTTGTCTTTTTTGGTTACTACAGGATTCCATGTGTTATTTCAAAGTTTTGATGTCGTCACTATTATTCTACAATGTAGAAAAGAGTAAAAATAAAGAAAAACCCTTGAATGAGTAGGTGCATCCAAACTTTTGACTGGTACTGTATGTTTGCTTATGTATGGTAGTGTCAAACACCCAGTATATTGGGCCATTCCATATGAAGGAATAAAGATGTCCATGAAATTCTGTATTTTACATACACACACACTCTCACTCCCCTTCACACATGTGTAGTAGGTGCAGTGAATTAGTTCACAAACAGTTGACTAGTGTGTGGTGTGTTACTCACAGGGGGCTGGTGTTGCGTCGTGCAGGAAGAAAGAGCGTAAGGCTGTGTGTGAGGAGAGGAGTCCTGAGATGGAAGCTGAGTCTGGTGGGGGAGAGGAGGATGAAGAGGAGCACGTCGTAGGGTCACTCAACATCACAGACGAGATGAAACGCATGCTCAACCAGTTGTGAGTGGCCCAACCTTAAACTTGTGTTATGTAACTTCCTGTTTTGCCTAAATTGCTAATGAGTGCTGGATCATTGCCGTTGATCGGCTATGAAAAGCCAACTGAAAATTATTCATGATTATTATTTGACCATGCTTGTCACTTATGAATATTTTGAACATCTTGGCATAGTTCTGTTATAATCTCCACCCGGCACAGCCAGAAGAGGACTGGCCACCCCTCATAGCCTGGTTTCTCTCTAGGTTTCTTCCTAGGTTTTGGCCTTTCTAGGGAGTTTTTCCTAGCCACCATGCTTCTACACCTGCATTGCTTGCTGTTTGGGGTTTTAGGCTGGGTTTCTGTACAGCACTTTGAGATATCAGCTGATGTACGAAGGGCTATATAAAATAAACTTGATTTGATTTGATCCGGAACATGTCGATTTTGACCTGGTTTAGTTCAAGGACTAAGGTCATAATGTTATCCAAATAACTGTGGTTTGAGCCATACAATATGATTCTTTGAATTATATCCCCACTGTAGTGTGTCTCGTTAGATAGCATCTCCTAATCACTTTCATGTGTGCTTTGTTACTGTGTCAAGTTTTCATCTGTCTGTCAGTCACTGTCTGTCTGTTTGTTTTCTTTCTCTTCCCTGTCCTCTTCATTTTGCAACCCTTTTCAAATGTGCATGCCTTTCGGTTTGGTTTCCCCTTTCCCTTTTTGTCTTCTCTCTTTTCTCCCCTCCCTTTCCACCTTCATGTCTCCTCTCTTTTTCTCTGTCCCTCCCTCTCCCCACTTCTCCATCCCTCTCTTGTATGCAGAACTTGCATAGATGATAATTCCTTTGTCACCAGGAGGGAGACGTTTGACTTTGATGACGACTGTGACAGCCTGGCTTGGGAGGAGAATGGGGAGACACTGCTCCTCTGGGAGGACTTCGCCAACTACAACACCCCATGTGCTGCAGCCAGCGCTACTGCAGGTGCCTGTGCTGCAGCAGAAGGACAGGGGGAAGGCCCTGGGCAGGTTAGTGCTGCCCCCTACTGTTCATCCAAAAGCATTGTCTGGGAACTTTAAAAATAAAAAGTCAGATGTCTCTGTTGATGATTTAATCGCCTCATGCCCTAGTGCTGTAAGGCCTTTATTCTGACTGGCCTCAGAAAATGTAAAGGAAATGTATGTTAATAAAACTGTGTAATTATTTATTTGAATTTATTTTATTGTTTATTGTCTAATTGTGTGTTGGTGCATGTGTTGTGTGCTGTTTAATTGTGTGTTTATTTACCTTATCTATCCATCTACATTCTACAACTGTACGAATGTTAACTGTATAAAAGTGCTTATTGTAGATAGCGCAAGTCTCCAAGCTGCAAAAAAGATGGCGCCGTACTGGATGGCGCAAGCTCCGACCCAACTTTGCTATTTTATTTTTGCATTGTTGGGTTTTGAGTTTGCAAGAAAGGCATTTCACTGTACTTGTGCATGTGACATTAAAACTTGTAAAGTCTACTACTGTATTTTGAATGTTGCTACAGTACACATCGTTTAAATGGGTCTGTTGTGGATTGATAGGCCTCTCAGGATGGCAGTCTGGGTAGCCTGATCGACGAGACCGAGATGCTTTTCCAGAACCGAGAGAAGGAGTACCAGGAGACCATGGGGCAAATAGAGGTGGGAGATCAAGAGAACAGAGGTCATAGTTAATGTTGTGTGACTCACTCTCCTGTGTGTTAGTCATTCATTGTTATTAATATTTGGCTACAGTCCATATTTACCCCCCAACCTGTTTCTCCTTTCGATCCCCTCTGACTCACCCTCTCACATCTCCTCCCACTCTTTTGCTCTGACTCTTACATCATTCACCTCCCTCACTCTCTCTTTCACTCCTCCTCTCCCACCTCTCTGATTCTCTCTCCCCCCAGTATGAGTTGGCTACAGCTAAGAGTGATATGAACCGTCACCTACAGGAGTACATGGAGATGTGTTCTATGAAGAGAGGCCTGGATGTGCAGATGGAAACCTGCAGAAGACTCATCAAGGGTTCAGGGGGCAACGGCAGGTCAGACATGCCTTTCTCCATACATGATGAGAAACAATGTAATTTCAATGCAATGGGGCATTTTTCCATTTGATGCCGAAACGTCAACATTAATCAGTCTCCATTTTATTTCATAGTTTTTTTGTATGAAAAAATGTATTTACCATCAGACATTGTTAGTTGTTTCTCCTCACATGTTATTAAGCACTAGTCTAGTCAAGAAATTCTGGACTTGCTCTGTCAATACAGTAGGCCTAATCATAGAGGATATGACTGACATCTTCCTTATTTCCTCCCTCTGATATAGGAAGTCTCCATCATTCAGCTCGGTGGCGAGCAGCGACTCAGGGAACAGTGATGAGATCCAGGAGCTGGAGAAGGACGGAGAGGCAGTAGGAGGGGTCAGCTGATAACTGAACCCTGACCCTTGACCCTCCGGCCCCTCCCTCCACCACCTTATCCAACAGAGATGATGGAGGAAATGCTGTGATCCTCGTCTCCTTCAGCAGGTTTCCAGTTGATCTAGGAGGAGTCCTGTGGACTCAATGTAAACTATTGGTGCTTCACCGTTTATTACCCATACAGGAATTAACTTGTATTCCTCAACAAGGTGCAGTTTTGGTTCTTCCTCACTGCTTCTCACTGTCCTATCACTGACTAAAGTACTCACCCCTACTCAACACATATCTCCACACACACTTAACTTACTGTACACCTATGGTCATTTAACTGTGTATTCACCCCAGTATTCATCCTAACCATGTTAAGATACAGAAATCCGGACATATTCAGCCATTAGGGGGTCTATCAAAGTGGTCCATATGATATATTTCAGAGTAAGTGTTGGCAGGGAAATTGCATTTCATGTACTAAAGAGGTCAGTCTTCACACACTGAAGTCAGATTCGGATGCACTCTGTGATTGCCTTACTGTAGATGTCATTATACACATACAAAGAAGGCCCGGAGTGCCTTTGCAGGTACTGTAAAGTCAGTAAATGTGTACCAGTTCCCCCATATCTGGACACAGCCATCACATGAGGGGTAAAACTGAGTTGAAGTACTGTACTATGCAATAAGCAAGCCTTATTTTTCTGGACTATCCTCCATTACTTTGCTGGCCAGTTATGATTTGTCTATTAATCTGACAGCCTAGAGGACTTGGGGCCAGATATACGAAACATTTGCACTAATGCAAATTTACACCTATCAATTTCAGAAGGCAATCAAAAGAAAACAGACCTAAATACAAAGCTAAACCACAACACTGTCTTAATTTACTTTTCTGTTTATTCTCTCGTTCTTTCTCTTAATGTCTCTTTACCTTTTTCCTTCATTTTTATGTTTAAAATCTCTCTAAAACGAACAGGTGAAACCATTGTACCAGTGCCAACTGTACATTTGGCCTCAACATGGTGTCACTCAGTATTTTCAGAGGGTAAATATGAACAAACATGGTCATTTAAATAATACCCATGTGCCTACTGATACACGAGCCTGGTCTCAGATCAGTTTGTGCTCTTTAGCCAACTCCAATGGTTGGTTTGGCATGATAACAACCATATGAGTTGGCAGAACAGCTCAAACAGATCTGGGACCAGGCTACTGATATGTACGCTGGACTCAGAATTAATATGAATTGCCTTATTACGTTTGTTTTATTTTTGTTAAATGCTACTTTAGCATGAACATTTATAATTTATGATACTGTTATGGATGTTTGTTTAGATTTCATGGTTTGTATGCTCTCCAAAAAATGTAAAAGAGCAATTTTGAATCATAAAAAAGCATAATCACATTTGAATTGTTCATGATTTTTGACATTCGTAATTGAATATATCTGTTAGTTTCTTTGGGAACAGTCATGGCTGGCAGGGATTTGCTGGCTGCAAGTTTTGTATTTGTATTTTATGTGCAGAATGCAGCTGAATTCTGATGCTTGCAAATGTACTGTATGACTGAACCATATATTGAATACAATTTTATTCAATAAAAAGATGGCTCTTTATTTTAACATGTTCTGTCTTGGGGCAGATAGTAAATTGACAGCCTACTGTGTAAGATTTCAATTTGTGCTTGATTACAAATATAATTAATCTGAATTACTATAACATTGCAACACATTTCAGACAGTTGTAGTGGTCTTTATATGTACCACAGGAGAACCAAGAAATGAAGAGCGACACCACAGCTGTCTTTTTGGATTTTATGTCGATCTGCAATAGTATTGTGAAGGGACAGGACAGGAACATATCAGTCTCCATTGCACCATCTGACAAGTTGTTCTATAAAGGAGCATGAAGAAAGGTAAAACACATATCCTGTCTCACATCCCCAATACATTGCTAGGTGCTTTCAGTGTTGACAGTACCAAAATACAACAACTCATGTACAAAAACACTGCAACACAAACAAGTTACAACGTGAAATCGCCTCTATCCCATTCAGACCTTAAAGGGACTAAACTCAATCTCCCATAATAAAACCCAAGCACCAGTCGGCTGCTTAGCGGTTAGTCTGCATCACAGAAAGGCATGCTAGCTAGGAACAGCAACACTTTTTAGCACTCTGTAAACTATATTAATAACAAAACTGTCAAAAATACATGTTTCAATAGTCTCACACGCCCTTATAACAATATATACAGAATTAACCTTGACCTGTTTTGTTTATTGCACGTTATGGACTTCTACAAAGTAGTGATCTGCAACACACCTTTCTCTCTGTGTTTCTTCCGACTGAAGAAAACGGGAGCTACGGGTAGTACCAGGGGGTTAGTAGGTGACGCAAGTACCCAGATGAAATAAAATACATTTAATGAAACAAAACCCAAAGATGTTAACATCATTCTGCTACTGTAGCTGCCTACCTAACATCAACAAGCAGCACCAGTAGCGCAACAATTAAAAATAGACACCAAAAGTAAAGTTCCTGGCGATCACAGCGTTCTGACTCCCCCCTTCTGTCTGAACTTGGAATATTCCTGTTCGCGGGTTTGGGCCATTGACCGCGAACCTGGTTGTTCTGTTTTGCGTTGTGTACTAATCTAATAATTTGAAGTTTGATGGAATAACCTTTTTACACATTTACATTCACCACTGTGTGAAAGTAGATAACATATTAGATATAAAATATATATAGTAAAGACCAAAGCTATAATGGAATACTGTAAACGCGATATTTAATGAGTGTATAATTAGACTTCCTCTACAGGGTCTTGCCAAGGACTTTGAAACAGTTGATTGTTGAAAACATCCTCACAAACAGGGAGTGCTTGTGTGGTTTCTCCTGTGGTTGAGAGGTGGAGGGAAGATCCTTCTGTAGTGGAGACTTGGCAGTTTCTGGTGCCATGTTGGGTGTTAGAGACAGGAGAGATGGTTGACATTAGCATGATTTTGTGTCCATCAAACAGTATCCATCAGGCATTGGTAATGGAATTATATAAAAGCCCAATAACCTTGTGTATTAACATTTTTAACTATTTACACTATTTATTTAAAATTGATCCAAGAGCAGGGGGGGCTCCAGAGTGGTGCAGCGGTCTAAGGCACTGCATCTCAGAGCAAGAGGCGTCACTACAGTCCCTGGTTCATCTGGTCGTGATTGGGAGTCCCATAGTGCGGCACACAATTGGCCCAGCATCGTCCGGGTTTGGCCATCATTGTAAATAAGAATTAGTTTTTAATTGAGTTGCCAAATTAAATACATTTAAAAAATGTATGGACTTAAGTATGCAATAGTCATCCTCGTGGGGAATCTTAGCCTGGTCCTGTACTGTCTCTGAGGCCTGGCTGTTCTTGTTGCTCTTCTTGGACCACTAATTGTACCACAAAAAATACAATGTTAATTGCTAATATTGTTAGTACATTTCTGAAATATTTCTACACTTCACATTTCTACACTTCTATAGGTTTAGGCTACTACATGATACTCAAATTTTACCTATACCCATCATGAGGTTGCTACAACCTGGCCTATGAATGAACATTTACAACGTCAATGCACACAAGTCAAGAGAGAAATTTGTGGTGGCAAACAGTGACACATGGACAGACAGTGACACATTCAATACCGCCTTGCACACTGCCTGCATCTAGCTGATCTAGGGTGTAATCATTAGTCCATCAGTTGCAAACGAGAGTTTCTATTGGACAAATACAGGTATGTTTATCCCAGTTTCGTTCTGTTTAAGACCACTGCGTTGCAGTGTATTTGGTTTGCATGAAGGAAATCGCACTAAGCTACTTCTGGTGACCTGGATCGGAGGGAAGCATTGAGGAGAAAGTGAAAACATGTTTCTCATGTCAGAAGGTTCGAAACAGACCTAAACTTGCACCTCTTCATCCATGGGTTGGCCAGAGGAGGCATGGCAGCGCATACACGTTGACTTCGCAGGTCCAATCGAAGACAGAATGTTTCTCGTGGTCGTGGATGCTCATAGCAAGTGGCCAGAGTTAGCCATCATGAGGTCTACCACTGCTGAGAAGACCATCGAGAAGCTTGGAGAAGTGTTTAGTCGGTTCGGATCGCCACTCCAACTCGTTAGCGACAACGGACTGCAGCTAGTGCCCCAAGAAATGGTTCATACAGGTGAATGGTGTATCACCCATCTACCAACAGGGTGGCAGAGAGGTTGGTATAGACCATGAAACATCTCAGAGTCAAGCGACACCGCACCATGCTTGAACAGCTTCCTGCGCTACAGGAACACCCCTCACACAACCACCAAATCTTCGCCTGCATTGCTACTCATGAAGAGAGAACTATGCACAAGCTTCGACCTACTCAAACCTACGAACGCAGAGGAGACAGTGCGACGTCAACAAGAATGTCAAGTCAAATGTCATGAACTGAGCGCAAAGGACAGAAATCTGAATCCGGGAGAAACTGTCTTAGCAAGGAATTACCTCAAAGGACCAAAGTGGGTTCCTGCTACAGTCATTGCTCAGACTGGACCTGTGTCCTACATTGTCCAGACTGCAGAGGATGTCATCTGGAAAAGGCACACAGATTAGTTACTGTTGAGTAAAGCAACACCGACAGAACCACAAGTTATGAGTGGTCCAGAACTGTTACTGGGTGACACCCTGACCCAGCAGTCATCACCTAGGGGCTCACAGTCACGTTCTCAGGACACTGACTCATCCGCACCCACACAAGTGTGCGATGAGACTGACACAGGCTACTCACATGCCTACACCTGTGTCAACACTACAGTCCAAATACGTTGTTGACCCTGACGACACTGGGCCAATTGTTGCCGCCCTATGGGACTTTCAATCACGGCTGGGTTGTGATACAGCCTGGAATCAAACCAGGGTCTGTAATAACACCTCTAGCACTGAGATGCAGTGCCTTAGACCGCTGTGCCACTAGGGAGCCCTAATTGCTTATGTTGAATTCGAGAGGTATCATAAAGATGATGTCATAATTGATAGGACATCTCCAACTGATATTGTACTGTACAAGCAACCAGAGAAGACATGAAAAAGGGTCCTTTGTAACTGTACAATTTGTTTGAAAAAGCCTTTATAAACAAGGCATGTAATACCAATATCTAATAAAGATAGATAGATCTTTGTACATTCGCAATTATAGCGTCTGTGGCAGCACCATTGAGGCTTAGTCAATTTTCTTCTTCACGATTGGCTGATCCCTCCTGATGACCCATTGGACATGACTCCAACAGGGTCACCAAGAGGTATCAGCCAATGAAGTAACTCCCACCCAGTTGACTACATTAAAATGGTGGAAGCCCTCAATGGCACTGCTCATGCTAATACGGTCTTTCAGCCACTAGAGCCTCTTTCATTCTCTGTTTAAAACAGAGCACTATGGGACATGTGTTGGGATATTTGGGATAGCTGGTTTCAAATCAAAGGCTTATACCGATGTAGGATCTCAATTTGTTGCTGAATGTTCCTGCACATCAGAGAATGCAAATGTGTACTGTATTTTATTTTTAAAAGGCTTCTAAAGTTTGTCATTTCCACTTTCAAATTTCAGACTTGATTTGTCCTAACAAAAAATGTACCAACCCCTATTAAAATGGCAATCAATTATAATCCACATAATAATTCACATTTCCTGTTGCTGCAGGATTATTTTCCTGCTGTGAGACACTGGTCAAATTAAGACCCTACACCTGAAGTTTCTAACAATAAAAATAATTTAAAAATAATAATAAATATACACTGCTCAAAAAAATAAAGGGAACACTTAAACAACACAATGTAACTCCAAGTCAATCACACTTCTGTGAAATCAAACTGTCCACTTAGGAAGCAACACTGATTGACAATCAATTTCACATGCTGTTGTGCAAATGGAATAGACAACAGGTGGAAATTATAGGCAATTAGCAAGACACCCCCAATAAAGGAGTGGTTCTGCGGGTGGTGACCACAGACCACTTCTCAGTTCCTATGCTTCCTGGCTGATGTTTTGGTCACTTTTGAATGCTGGCGGTGCTTTCACTCTAGTGGTAGCATGAGACGGAGTCTACAACCCACACAAGTGGCTCAGGTAGTGCAGCTCATCCAGGATGGCACATCAATGCGAGCTGTGGCAAGAAGGTTTGCTGTGTCTGTCAGCGTAGTGTCCAGAGCATGGAGGCGCTACCAGGAGACAGGCCAGTACATCAGGAGACGTGGAGGAGGCCGTAGGAGGGCAACAACCCAGCAGCAGGACCGCTACCTCCGCCTTTGTGCAAGGAGGAGCACTGCCAGAGCCCTGCAAAATGACCTCCAGCAGGCCACAAATGTGCATGTGTCTGCTCAAACGGTCAGAAACAGACTCCATAAGGGCGGTATGAGGGCCCGACGTCCACAGGTGGGGGTTGTGCTTACAGCCCAACACCGTGCAGGACGTTTGGCATTTGCCAGAGAACACCAAGATTGGCAAATTCGCCACTGGCGCCCTGTGCTCTTCACAGATGAAAGCAGGTTCACACTGAGCACATGAGCACATGTGACAGACGTGACAGAGTCTGGAGACGCCGTGGAGAACGTTCTGCTGCCTGCAACATCCTCCAGCATGACCGGTTTGGCGGTGGGTCAGTCATGGTGTGGGGTGGCATTTCTTTGGTGGGCCGCACAGCCCTCCATGTGCTCGCCAGAGGTAGCCTGACTGCCATTAGGTACCGAGATGAGATCCTCAGACCCCTTGTGAGACCATATGCTGGTGCGGTTGGCCCTGCGTTCCTCCTAATGCAAGACAATGCTAGACCTCATGTGGCTGGAGTGTGTCAGCAGTTCCTGCAAGAGGAAGGCATTGATGCTATGGACTGGCCCGCCCGTTCCCCAGACCTGAATCCAATTGAGCATATCTGGGACATCATGTCTCGCTCCATCCACCAACGCCACATTGCACCACAGACTGTCCAGGAGTTGGCGGATGCTTTAGTCCAGGTCTGGGAGGAGATCCCTCAGGAGACCATCCGCCACCTCATCAGGAGCATGCCCAGGCGTTGTAGGGAGGTCATACAGGCACGTGGAGGCCACACACACTACTGAGCCTCATTTTGACTTGTTTTAAGGACATTACATCAAAGTTGGATCGGCCTGTAGTGTGGTTTTCCACTTTCATTTTGAGTGTGACTCCAAATCCAGACCTCCATGGGTTGATAAATTTGATTTCCATTGATAATTTTTGTATGATTTTGTTGTCAGCACATTCAACTATGTAAAGAAAAAAGTATTTAATAAGAATATTTCATTCATTCAGATCTAGGATGTGTTATTTTAGTGTTCCCTTTATTTTTTTGAGCAGTGTATATATAGAGTGGGGAGAACAAGTATTTGATACACTGCCGATTTTGCAGGTTTTCCTACTTACAAAGCATGTAGAGGTCTGTCATTTTTATCATAGGTACACTTCAACAGTGAGAGACCAAGTAATTAATTTGCATTTTATTGCATGACATAAGTATTTGATCACCTACCAACCAGTAAGATTTCCGGCTCTCACAGACCTGTTAGTTTTTCTTTAAGAAGCCCTCCTGTTCTCCACTCATTACCTGTATTAACTGCACCTGTTTGAACTCGTTACCTGTATAAAAGACACCTGTCCACACACTCAATCAAACAGACTCCAACCTCTCCACAATGGCCAAGACCAGAGAGCTGTGTAAGGACATCAGGGATAAAATTGTAGACCTGCACAAGGCTGGGATGGGCTACAGGACAATAGGCAAGCAGCTTGGTGAGAAGGCAACAACTGTTGGTGCAATTATTAGAAAATGGAAGAAGTTCAAGATGACGGTCAATCACCCTCGGTCTGGGGCTCCATGCAAGATCTCACCTCGTGGGGCATCAATGATCATGAGGAAGGTGAGGGATCAGCCCAGAACTACACGGCAGGACCTGGTCAATGACCTGAAGAGAGCTGGGACCACAGTCTCAAAGAAAACCATTAGTAACACATTACGCCGTCATGGATTAAAATCCTGCAGCGCACGCAAGGTCCCCCTGCTCAAGCCAGCGCATGTCCAGGCCCGTCTGAAGTTTGCCAATGACCATCTGGATGATCCAGTGGAGGAATGGGAGAAGGTCATGTGGTCTGATGAGACAAAAATAGAGCTTCTTGGTCTAAACTCCACTCGCCGTGTTTGGAGGAAGAAGAAGGATGAGTACAACCCCAAGAACACCATCCCAACCGTGAAGCATGGAGGTGGAAATATCATTCTTTGGGGATGCTTTTCTGCAAAGGGGACAGGACGACTGCACTGTATTGAGGGGAGGATGGATGGGGCCATGTATCGCGAGATCTTGGCCAACAACCTCCTTCCCTCAGTAAGAGCATTGAAGATGGGTCGTGGCTGGGTCTTCCAGCATGACAACGACCCGAAACAGACAGCCAGGGCAACTAAGGAGTGGCTCCGTAAGAAGCATCTCAAGGTCCTGGAGTGGCCTAGCCAGTCTCCAGACCTGAACCCAATAGATAAACTTTGGAGGGAGCTGAAAGTCTGTATTGCCCAGCGACAGCCCCGAAACCTGAAGGATCTGGAGAAGGTCTGTATGGAGGAGTGGGCCAAAATCCCTGCTGCAGTGTGTGCAAACCTGGTCAAGAACTACAGGAACATATGATCTCTGTAATTGCAAACAAAGGTTTCTGTACCAAATATTAAGTTCTGCTTTTCTGATGTATCAAATACTTATGTCATGCAATAAAATGCAAATTAATTACTTAAAAATCATACAATGTGATTTTCTGGATTTTTGTTTTAGATTCTGTCTCTCACAGTTGAAGTGTACCTATGATAAAAATTACAGACCTCTACATGCTTTGTAAGTAGGAAAACCTGCAAAATCGGCAGTGTATCAAATACTTGTTCTCCCCACTGTATGTATATGTGCAGTTGAAGTCAGAAGTTTAGATACGCCTTAGCCAAATACGTTTAATTAAACTCAGTTTTTCACAATTCCTGACAATTCCTAGTAAAAATCCCGGTCTAGGTCAGTCAAAATCACCACTTTATTTTAAGAATGTGAAATGTCAGAATAATAGTAGAGAGAATGATTTATTTCAGCTTTTATTTCTTTCATCACATTCCCAGTGGGTCAGAAGTTTACATACACTCAATTATTATTTGGTAGCATTGCCTTTAAATTGTTTAACTTGAGTCAAACGTTTCGGGTAGCCTTCCACAAGCTTCCCACAAAAAGTTGGGTGAATTTGGCCCATTCCTCCTGACAGAGCTGGTGTAACTGAGTCAGGTTTCTAGGCCTCCTTGCTCGCACATGCTTTTTCAGTTCTGCCCACAAATTTTCTATAGGATTGAGGTCAGGGCTTTGTGATGGCCACTCCAATACCTTGACTTTGTTGTCCTTAAGTCATTTTGCCACAACTTTGGAAGTATGCTTGGGGTCATTGTCCATTTGGAAGACCCATTTGCAACCAAGCTTGAGATGTTGCTTCAATATATCCACATATTTTTCCATCCTCATGATGCCATCTATTTTGTGAAGTGCACCAGCCCCTCCTGCAGCAAAGCACCCTCACAACATGATGCTGCCACCCCCATTCTTCACGGTTGGGATGGTGTTCTTCGGCTTGCAAGCATCCCCCTTTTTCCTCCAAACATAAGGATGGTCATTATGGCCAAACAGTTCTATTTTTGTTTCATCAGACCAGAGGACATTTCTCCAAAAAGTACGATCTTTGTCCCCATGTGCAGTTGCAAATCATAGTCTGGCTTTTTTTATGGCGGTTTTGGAGCAGTGGCTTCTTCCTTGCTGAGCGGCCTTTCAGGTTATGTCGATATAGGACTCGTTTTACTGTGGATATATATACTTTTGTACCTGTTTCCTCCAGCATCTTCACAAGGTCCTTTGCTGTTGTTCTGGGATTGATTTGCACTTTAAAGCACCAAAATACGTTCATCTCTAGGAGACAGAACGCGTCTCCTTCCTGAGCGGTATGACGGCTGCGTGGTTCCATGGTGTTTATACTTGCGTACTGTTGTTTGTACAGATGAACGTGGTACCTTCAGGCGATTGGAAATTGCTCCCAAGGATGAACCAGACTTGTGGAGGTCTACAATTTATTTTCTGAGGTCTTAGCTGATTTCTTTTGATTTTTCCATGATGTCAAGCAAAGAGGCACTGAGTTTGAAGGTAGGCCTTGAAATATATCCACAGGTACACCTGCAATTGACTGAAATTATGTCAATTAGCCTATCAGAAGCTTCTAAAGCCATGACATCCTTTTCTGGAATTTTCCAAGCTGTTTAAAGGCACAGTCAACTTAGTGTATGTAAACTTCTAACCCACTGGAATTGTGATACAGTGAATTATAAGTGAAATAATCTGTTTGTAAACAATTGTTGGAAAAATGACTTGTGTCATGCACAAAGTAGATGTCCTAACCGACTTGCCAAAACTATAGTTTGTTAACAAGAAATTTGTGGAGTGGTTGAAAAACGAGTTTTAATGACTCCAACCTAAGTGTATGTAAACTTCCGACTTCATCCGTGTATATATATATATATATATACAGTGGGGAGAACAAGTATTTGATACACTGCCGATTTTGCAGGTTTTCCTACTTACAAAGCATGTAGAGGTCTGTAATTTTTATCATAGGTACACTTCAACTGTGAGAGACGGAATCTAAAACAAAAATCCAGAAAATCACATTGTATGATTTTTAAGTAATTAATTTCCATTTTATTGCATGACATAAGTATTTGATCATCTACCAACCAGTAAGAATTCCGGCTCTCACAGACCTGTTAGTTTTTCTTTAAGAAGCCCTCCTGTTCTCCACTCATTACCTGTATTAACTGCACTTGTTTGAACTCGTTACCTGTTTAAAAGACACCTGTCCACACACTCAATCAAGCAGACTCCAACCTCTCCACAATGGCCAAGACCAGAGAGCTGTGTAAGGACATCAGGGTTAAATTGTAGACCTCTACAAGGCTGGGATGGGCTACAGGACAATAGGCAAGCAGCTTGGTGAGAAGGCAACAACTGTTGGTGCAATTATTAGAAAATGGAAGAAGTTCAAGATGACGGTCAATCACCCTCGGTCTGGGGCTCCATGCAAGATCTCACCTCGTGGGGCATCAATGATCATGAGGAAGGTGAGGGATCAGCCCAGAACTACACGGCAGGACCTGGCCAATGACCTGAAGAGAGCTGGGACCACAGTCTCAAAGAAAACCATTAGTAACACACTACGCCATCATGGATTAAAATCCTGCAGCGCATGCAAGGTCCCCCTGCTCAAGCCAGCGCATGTCCAGGCCCGTCTGAAGTTTGCCAATGACCATCTGGATGATCCAGAGGAGGAATAGGAGAAGGTCGTGTGGTCTGATGAGACAAAAATAGAGCTTTTTGGTCTAAACTCCACTCGCCGTGTTTGGAGGAAGAAGGATGATGAGTACAACCCCAAGAACCCATCCCAACCATGAAGCATGGAGGTGGAAACATCATTCTTTGGGGATGCTTTTCTGCAAAGGGGACAGGACGACTGCATCGTATTGAGGGGAGGATGGATGGGGCCATGTATCGCGAGATCTTGGCCAACAACCTCCTTCCCTCAGTAAGAGCATTGAAGATGGGTCGTGGCTGGGTCTTCCAGCATGACAACGACCCGAAACACACAGCCAGGGCAACTAAGGAGTGGCTCCGTAAGAAGCATCTCAAGGTCCTGGAGTGGCCTAGCCAGTCTCCAGACCTGAACCCAATAGAAAATCTTTGGAGGGAGCTGAAAGTCCGTATTGCCCAGCGACAGCCCCGAAACCTGAAGGATCTGGAGAAGGTCTGTATGGAGGAGTGGGCCAAAATCCCTGCTGCAGTGTGTGCAAACATGGTCAAGAACTACAGGAAACGTATGAGCTCTGTAATTGCAAACAAAGGTTTCTGTACCAAATATTAAGTTCTGCTTTTCTGATGTATCAAATACTTATGTCATGCAATAAAATGCAAATTAATTATTTAAAAATCACACAATGTGATTTTCTGGATTTTTGTTTTAGATTCCGTCTCTCACAGTTGAAGTGTACCTATGATAAAAATTACAGACCTCTACATGCTTTGTAAGTAGGAAAACCTTCAAAATCGGCAGTGTATCAAATACTTGTTCTCCCCACTGTATATATATATACAGTGGGGAGAACAAGTATTTGATACACTGCCGATTTTGCAGGTTTTCCTACTTACAAAGCAAAAATCCAGAAAATCACATTGTATGATTTTTAAGTAATTAATTTGCATCTTCCCTATTATTCTACAATGTAGAAAATAGTAAAAATATAGAAAAACCCTGGAATGTGGAGGTGTGTCCAAACCTACCCACATCCTGGTTCTCTCTCTCCACCTGCCCATTACTCTCGGGGTGGAAACCCGAGGTCAGGCTGACTGAGACCCCCAGACGCTCCATAAACGCCCTCCAAACTCGGGACGTGAACTGGGGACCCCGATCAGAAACGATGTCCTCGGGCACCCCGTAGTGCCTGGAAGACGTGGGTAAACAGGGCCTCCGCAGTCTGTAGGGCCGTAGAGAGCCCGGCCAACGGGAGGAGACGGCAGGACTTAGAAAACCAATCCACAACGACCAGGATTGTAGTGTTCCCCTGAGACGGGGGAAGGTCGGTGAGAAAATCCACCGACAGATGAGACCACGGCCGTTGTGGAACGGGGAGGGGCTGTAACTTACCTCTAGGCAGGTGTCTAGGAGCCTTACTCTGAGCGCACACCGAACAGGAGGAAACATAAAACCTCACGTCCTTAGCTAAGGTCGGCCACCAGTACCTCCCCCTAAGACCCCACACTGTCCTCTTAATACCTGGATGACCCGAAGAGGGTAGCGTATGGGCCCACCGAATCAATTGGTCACGAACACCAAGCGGCACGTACTGAAGACCCGATGGACACTGTGGGGGCGCAGGTTCCAACCGTAACGCCCGCTCGATGTCCGCGTCCACCTCCCATACCACCAGTGCCACCAGACACGAAGCTGGAAGGATGGGAGTAGGGTCGATGGACCACTCCTCGGTGTCATAGAGACGGGACAGCGCATCAGCCTTAGTGTTAAGGGAATCTGGTCTATAGGAGATGGTGAACCTAAATCTGGTGAAAAACATGGCCCACCTTGCCTGACGAGGATTCAGTCTCCTCGCTGCCCGGATATACTCCAGATCACGGTAGTCAGTCCAGATGAGGAAAGAGTGCTTGGCCCCCTCAAGCCAGTGTCTCCACACCTTCAGAGCCTTTACCACAGCTAACAACTCCCGGTCCCCCACGTCATAGTTTCGCTCCGCCGGACCGAGCCTCTTCGAAAAGAAAGCGCAGGGGCGGAGCTTCGGTGGCGTGCCTGAGCGCTGTGATAGCACGGCTCCAACCCCAGCCTCGGACGCGTCCACCTCCACTATGAACGCCAAAGAGGGGTCCGTATGAGCCAACACGGGAGCGTCGGTAAACGGCGCCTTCAGACGACTAAAAGCTCTGTTCGCCTCCGCGGACCACCGTAACCGCTCCGGCCCCCCCTTCAGCAGTGAGGTAATGGGAGCAGCCACCTGGCCAAAACCCAGGATAAACCTCCGGTAGTAATTGGCAAACCCTAAAAACCGCTGCACCTCCTTTACCGTGGTCGGAGTCGGCCAATTACGTACGGCTGTAACGCGGTCACACTCCATCACCACCCCAGAGGTGGAAATGCGATAACCCAGGAAGGAAACGGCTTGTTTGGAGACCACACATTTCTCAGCCTTGACGTACAGGTCATGCTCCAGCAGTCACCCAAGTACCTTGCGCACCAGAGACACATGCGCGGCGCGCGTGACGGAATAGATCAGGATATCATCGATATACACCACCACACCCTGCCCGTGCAGGTCCCTGAGAATCTCGTCTACGAAGGACTGAAAGACGGCTGGAGCATTCTTCAACCCATACGGCATGACGAGGTACTCATAATGGCCAGATGTGGTACTAAACGCGGTCTTCCACTCATCTCCCTCCCGGATACTCCACTCACCAATTCTTATGAATGGGCAGAGTGTTTTAATTGAACATATAAGAATTAAATTCCTTTAACAGTAATATACACAACATCTGACATATTTTATTAAAGTAAAGACATTTGAATAAATGATGGTTAAGTGATGAGCAGTAATGGGAAGTCACTATCATCATGGAACTTGTATTAATTGTTTATGCTGTATTGTTACAGCGTTCAACCCAAATAATGGAAACCGAAATCAAAAACCGTGGTTTTTTATCGAACCCAAACCGAACCAACTTCAAAAAGCAAGGGTGCAACTTTCACTGGGGGCAGGAGTGTTTTTTATGACCATGCGGATGTAACGGATGTGAAATGGCTAGCTAGTTAGCGGGTACGCGCTAATAGCATTTCAATCGGTTACGTCACTTGCTCTGAGACCTGAAGTAGGGTTTCCCCTTGCTCTGCAAGGGCCGTGGCCTTTGTGGAGCGATGGGTAACGATGCTTCTTGGGCGACCGTTGTTGATGTGTGCAGAGGGTCCCTGGTTCGCGCCTGTGTCGGGGTGAGGGGACAACGTAAAGTTATACTGTTACATTGATGCTGTTGACCCGGATCACTGGTTGCTGCGGAAAAGGAGGAGGTTGAAAGGGGGGTGAGTGTAACGGATGTGAAATGGCTAGCTAGTTAGCGGGTACGCGCTAATAGCATTTCAATCGGTTACGTCACTTGCTCTGAGACCTGAAGTAGGGTTTCCCCTTGCTCTGCAAGGGCCGCGGCTTTTGTGGAGCGATGGGTAACGATGCTTCGTGGGTGACCGTTGTTGATGTGTGCAGAGGGTCCCTGGTTTGCGCCCGTGTCGGGGCGAGGGGACGGTTTAAAGTTATACTGTTACATTGGTGCTGTTGACCCGGATCACTGGTTGCTGCGGAAAAGGAGGAGGTTGAAAGGGGGGTGAGTGTAACGGATGTGAAATGGCTAGCTAGTTAGCGGGTACGCGCTAATAGCATTTCAATTGGTTACGTCACTTGCTCTGAGACCTGAAGTAGGGTTTCCCCTTGCTCTGCAAGGGCCGCGGCTTTTGTGGAGCGATGGGTAACGATGCTTCGTGGGTGACCGTTGTTGATGTGTGCAGAGGGTCCCTGGTTTGCGCCCGTGTCGGGGCGAGGGGACGGTTTAAAGTTATACTGTTACATTGATGCTGTTGACCCGGATCACTGGTTGCTGCGGAAAAGGAGGAGGTTGAAAGGGGGGTGAGTGTAACGGATGTGAAATGGCTAGCTAGTTAGCGGGTACGCGCTAATAGCATTTCAATCGGTTACGTCACTTGCTCTGAGACCTGAAGTAGGGTTTCCCCTTGCTCTGCAAGGGCCGCGGCTTTTGTGGAGCGATGGGTAACGACGCTTCGTGGGTGACCGTTGTTGATGTGTGCAGAGGGTCCCTGGTTCGCGCCCGTGTCTGGGCGAGGGGACGGTTTAAAGTTATACTGTGACACGGACGCCTCTGAACAGTCGGGATGGCTGTTTGGAGTGTTTATCTGACCGGATAAAAATAATAATACAAAAAAATATTATGTCCCCCCCATTTCTAAAACCAAAGTTGCGCCCCTATCAAAAAGCACTAATCTCTCAGCACTAAAAACCACAGATGAATTTTTTGCCCCTCCCGTGGCTAGAAACCTATATCTAGGCAAATGTTCTCAGTGCAACTATGTTGATGGACATGGAAATACTTTATTTTTGCCAAGCTTGTACAATGTTTTTACTTTACATGGCATTTGCATTTGTAATAATGAGGTTAACAAAATGTCTAATATTGCTGTCAAAACAAAGGGAAACTGTGGTCTTCTTTTGAGTTTGCAGATCCTGCAGTGTGTGTGTATGAGGCAAATAGGCTGTCAGTGGTTAAAGGTGTGTTTACACATGGGGCACAATCTGGGCCTCAAATGTCACTGTGGTTTTGGTAATGGATAGAGAATGGAAATTCAGCCCAACAGTGTCAGCAGCAATAACAACTTAGGGAAGGTTTCTATATCGATTGTCCACCACTCATGGAAAATGGAGCAGAAAATACGTTGGAAAGATTTTAGTACCCTGATGTGCTCTTGTTAGAAAATGTGTTTTCCCCTCAACATATTCTAATCGGGATTCCCCTTCGCCCCTCCCTCAAAAATCAAGACAAAACAGATAAGATAGAAAAAAATTAACCAGCTCTGATTTACATTGCTTTGACTGAAAGGTTAGCCACAATCTGACATTTGCATTGATTTTAAGTTTGTGGTGTCTCTCTTAAAGTAAAAAATAAAAAAAATAAAAAAAAGTAACACAAGAAAGTTACATAACAATAACAAGGCTATCCCCCCCTCTGATAAGGAGGTGGTGAATCGCATCTCTGCATGTCTGGCAGACATATCAGTGTGGATGACGGATCACCACCTCAAGCTGAACCTCGGCAAGACGGAGCTGCTCTTCCTCCCGGGGAAGGACTGCCCGTTCCATGATCTCGCCATCACGGTTGACAACTCCATTGTGTCCTCCTCCCAGAGTGCTAAGAACCTTGGCGTGATCCTGGACAACACCCTGTCGTTCTCAACTAACATCAAGGCGGTGACCCGTTCCTGTAGGTTCATGCTCTACAACATTCGCAGAGTACGACCCTGCCTCACGCAGGAAGCGGCGCAGGTCCTAATCCAGGCACTTGTCATCTCCCGTCTGGATTACTGCAACTCGCTGTTGGCTGGGCTCCCTGCCTGTGCCATTAAATCCCTACAACTCATCCAGAACGCCGCAGCCCGTCTGGTGTTCAACTTTCCCAAGTTCTCTCACGTCACCCCGCTCCTCCGCTCTCTCCACTGGCTTCCAGTTGAAGCTCGCATCCGTTACAAGACCATGGTGCTTGCCTACGGAGCTGTGAGGGGAACGGCACCTCCGTACCTTCAGGCTCTGATCAGGCCCTACACCCAAACAAGGGCACTGCGTTCATCCACCTCTGGCCTGCTCGCCTCCCTACCTCTGAGGAAGTACAGTTCCCGCTCAGCCCAGTCAAAACTGTTCGCTGCTCTGGCACCCCAATGGTGGAACAAACTCCCTCACGACGCCAGGTCAGCGGAGTCAATCACCACCTTCCGGAGACACCTGAAACCCCACCTCTTTAAGGAATACCTAGGATAGGATAAAGTAATCCTTCTAACCCCCCCCCCCCCCTTAAAAGAGTTAGATGCACTATTGTAAAGTGGTTGTTCCACTGGATATCATAAGGTGAATGCACCAATTTGTAAGTCGCTCTGGATAAGAGCGTCTGCTAAATGACTTAAATGTAATGTAAATGTAAATGTAAGGCTAGATACAGGGGCTACCGGTACCAAGTCAATGTGCAGGGGTTCAGGTTAGTCGAGGTAATTTGTAAAGTGACTGTGCATAGATAATAAACAGCAAGTAGCATGGGGGATCAATGTAAGTAGTCTGGTTGGCCATTTGATTAATTGTTCAGCAGTCTTATGGCTTGGGGGTAGAAGCTGTTTAGGAGCCTTTTGATCCTAGACTCTGCACTCCGGTACCACTTGCCTTGCGGTAGCAGAGAGAACAGTCTGTGACTTGGGTGACTGGAGTCGTTGACAATTTTTGGGGCCTTCCTCTGACACTGCCTAGTATATAGGTCCTGGATGGCAGGAAGCTTGGCCCCAGTGATGTACTGGTTGGCCATTTGATTAATTGTTCAGCAGTCTTATGGCTTGGGGGTAGAAGCTGTTTAGGAGCCTTTTGATCCTAGACTCTGCACTCCGGTACCACTTGCCTTGCGGTAGCAGAGAGAACAGTCTGTGACTTGGGTGACTGGAGTCGTTGACAATTTTTGGGTCCTTCCTCTGACACTGCCTAGTATATAGGTCCTGGATGGCAGGAAGCTTGGCCCCAGTGATGTACTGGGCCGTTCGCACTACCCTCTGTAGCGCCTTACAGTCAGATCCCGACCAGTTGCCATACCAGGCAGTGATGCAATCGGTAAGGATGCTCTCGATGGTGCAGGTGTAGAACTTTTTGAGGATCTGGGGACCCATGCCAAATCTTTCCAGTCTCCTGAGGGGGAAAATGTGTTGTCGTGCGCTCTTCACAACTGTCTTGGTGTGTTTGGACCATGATAGTTCGTTGGTGATGTGGACACCAAGGAACTAAACTCTCGATCCGCTCCATTTCAGCCCCGTCGATGTTAATGGGGGCCTGTACGGCCCTCCTTTTCCTGTAGTACACGATCAGCTCCTTTGTCTTGCTCACATTGAGGGAGAGGTTGTTGTCCTGGCACCACACTGCCATGTCTCTGACCTCCTCCCTATAGGCTGTCTCATCGTTGTCGTGATCAGGCCTACCAGTGATCACAAAAGAGTGATCAAATTAAGATTCTACTCCTGTACATTCATGCAGTTCATTTCAATATATAGCTAACTCTACTCTACAAAAAATCTATCTCAAAATGCAAATGTTCCTTACTTCATCACTGGGAAAGATGCAAAACCATCCACATTCCCCTCCCTCCCTCTCTCCATTCCACCTTCTTTCCACTCCACCCATCCATCCATTATAATATAAAAATAGGTAGAATGCCCATATTTCCAGTTCAGGGCTGTGGTTTGTTGAGGTTGAGGTATGGATGTGTGTGGTGGTGTGTGTGTCGTCCTGGGCTGGTTGGTACTGATCCTGGCTGGCCATCAGCTGACTGAGGGAACCGGTCTGCAGCTTCCAGGAGACTACTCCATCTATGGTCTCTTTCCCCTACACAAGTTGGCCCCCTCGAGCTCCAACCTACCAGACCTGGGAGCCTGTAAAGAGTAAGTACAATAGCAAAGATCTCACAAGAGGACATCTTTTGTTAATCTATTTCCCTGGCATTTTAGTTAACTTTAGAGAATCACGGAATTATTGGGACTTGAATCAAACACTTTCTTTATATTATAGATTCATTTTGATTCTGCTTGCAATTCTCTCCTATTCAGAGGCAAATTTAATAAACATGGCTATCATTTGATACAAGCCATGAGATTCGCTTTGGAGGAGATCAACAACGGTACCAAAAACCAGCATCTTCTCCCAGGGGTATCACTGGGTTACCAGGCGTATGACACCTGCAATCAACCAGCCAGTGTGTTGGCCACTCTGGCCATGCTGGCCCAACAGTACCAGAGAACTTTATGGAACAACACAGGTGGTGACCAGAGGGCAGTGGCAGTGATCGGGCCTGATAGTAGCAGTTACACCTTCACACCTGCTGCAGTGCTGGGCTCTTATCTAGTGCCACAGGTACAGTGTATGGTCACCAGTAAAACTAATGCTAATATCTATTATCTCTAGGCTAAGAATGGAATACAGTTGTGACCATTTGTTTTAGTCTTATTTTGCTCTTCCTTTTGATCTTACTTGTTTTTTCAAACCTATTTATATATGTAAATATTTATTCTTCTTGCCTCCTATACTTTATACTTTGTCCTCCTCCTCTTCTTCTTCCTCCTCTTATTTATCCTCCCCCTCCTCCTCCCCCTCCCCATCCTCCTCCTCCCTCTCCTCTTCCTCCTCCTCCTCCTCCTCTTATCTGTGATATTTTTCCTAGATCTCCTATGAAGCCTCCAATGAGATGCTGAGTAACAAGCTCCTCTACCCAGCCTTCTTCCGCACCATCCCCAGTGACAAGAACCAGGTGGACGCCATGGTCCAGCTGCTGGTGCGTTTTAACTGGACCTGGATCGTTCTACTGGGCAGCGATGACTCCTACGGCCTCCAGGGCATAGAGAGTCTCTCCCTTCAGGCTGCTCACTTCGACATCTGCATCGCCTACCAAGGGGTCATCCCCGAACTCACCTCCGCCAACAACCAGACCATGAGGAACATAGTCAAGAACATTGTGAAGACCAAGGTCAACACTATTGTCGTGTTCTCCAGCAAGACCAAAGTCAGTCAGTTCTTCCCGTTTGTCATAGAGCAGGGTGTAACTGGTAAGGTGTGGATAGGGACAGAGGACTGGTCAGTCACCACTCTAGTGTCGGGGATACCAGGTATTCACACCATTGGGACTGTACTAGGCATCTCCATCAAATACACAGCAATAACTGGGTTTGAGGAGTTCGAAAGCCATGCTGTTCCAAAGTTACTTAGTGGCACCTCCAATGGCACGATGGACCTGAGTGTTGAATGTTTGCAAAATACGGACCTCTCCAGCGTGGCACCAGAAATCTTCTCTTTGGGGGACTATGATATCAAATCCTCTTATAATGTTTACAAGGCTGTATATGCTGTGGCACATGCACTGCATCAAGCACTTGGTTGTGGCTTGGGTAAATGCCAAAAGTCTGAAGTGCTACCTTGGCAGGTTAGTGTTTTCAAAATGGTGGTAGTGTAGTCAAAAAGCCTGCTCTAAAGAATGCGAAGTCCACTATACACTTGATTGCCATGTACTATTGGAAATCAACAGTAAATCATGTTTACTATCACAGGTATGTTACAGTCATGTTTAGTGCATGTTCATTGTCTTCTGTCTATCCCTCAGCTTCTGCCACTGTTAAAGCAGGTGAGATTCTCTGTTGGGAACTCCTCTATTTACTTTAATGAGAACGGAGACCCGCCCACAGGATATGACATCGTGACCTGGATTTGGAGGGGAACAGAGTGGTCTCTCCGTGAGGTGGGCTCTTATACTGCAGACCCCAATGACCTCACAGTGGACCCTGCTCAAATTGAATGGGGTAGTGACGACGGATACACAGGAAAAGTAAAGGCTCAGAATTACAGCATTTGCACAGTAGTATTATAATCATACCCATTGTCAGATGAAATTGCAGAATAGTTTTTGGGTACTATAGAAATAGAAAGAGAAAACCCTGGTTATAGGTGGACGAGGAACGTCGGTGTGTGTTTCTGGGTGTGTCTAGGAGGTGCCTCCGTCGATATGCTCCCCAGAATGCCCTAAAGGACACAGGAAGCTGCAGACGGGACAACACAAGTGCTGCTTCGACTGCCTGGCCTGTGCTGCTCACAACTTCCTCAACAAGACTGGTGAGATTACAGATTACACCAACCAGTTGTCGTGTATGCCCATCCATTGTCCAAGCCCTGTCTGTTAAAGAACATTCCATTTGTACTGTTTGAAAGTGTCCAGCGGGTGGCATATGTTGCCCTTCCATAAACTGTCTCCTATAGCAGGTGGTAGCACTAGTTTTCAAGTTTCAAGTTTTAATGTCACATGCACACAAGTACAGTAAAATGGCTTTCTTGCTAGCTCTAACCCCAACAATGCACTAATCAATAACAATGTAATACAAAAAATAACAAGGTACAACTAAAACACACAATATATAAAAATAAGAAACAAGAAGAACACAATAAAGTAAGTAAGCATACTATATACAGGGTCAGTTCCAATACCATATTTACAATGTGCAGGGATACTGGATCGATAGAGGTAGATATGTATAGGGGTAAGGCGACGAGGCATCAGGATATATGATAAACTGGGTAGCAGCAGCATATATGATGATTGTATGTGAGTGTGTGTAGAGTCAGTATGTATGTGCATATTATGTGTGTGAGCAAATTATGGAGTGAGTGTTTATATGTGTGTTGGAGTATCAGTGTGTGTAGTGTGTAGGGCCCTTTGAGTGTGCATAGAGAATCAAATACAAAGGTCAACTCAGACAGTTTGTGTAGCCATTTTGTTAGCTATTTAGCAGTCTACTCGAATAACACATGATGGGAATACGATCTCTGATGGTGTTGTAATCACTGCTATCCATTCAATTATGGGGATGATTTTAATCTCAATTAATGAATATAGCTAAACCCCTTAATCTTTGGAAACTTGGTACTATAAATATTGAACTGACCCCAGCATTGATGTTATGGTATGTCACTCTTTAGGATCCACCCGGTGCCAGATGTGTGAGCTTTACCAGTGGTCCCCGGCGGAGAGCGAGGTGTGTCTGGATCGGGCGGTCCTAGTGCTGGCCTGGGGCGGTCCCCTGTCTATCGCCCTGCTACTCTTCCTGGCTCTGACCTTGCTCATGACCCTGGGGACAGGGGTCATCTTCCTCCTCAACCTGGGCACCCCTGTGGTCAAGTCGGCCGGCGGGCACACCTGCCTGGTGATGCTTCTGGCCCTAACCGCTGCAGCTGCCAGTGCCCTGTGCCACTTTGGCCTCCCGTCTCAGACTGACTGCCTTCTCAAGCAGCCTCTCTTCGTCTTCAGCTTCACCGTGTGTCTGGCTTGTGTCACCGTCCGTTCCTTCCAGGTAGTGTGCATCTTTAAGCTGTCCTCCAAGCTTCCCCGGGCCTATGATACCTGGACTAAGAACCACGGGCCTGAAGTCACCGTCCTCGTTGTTTCCATGACAGTTTTGTTGATCTCTGTGCTCCGTGTTACTCTAAACCCCCCGTACCCCTCCCAGGACGTGGACTTCTACTCCGACAGCATCGTCACGGAGTGTAGTAACACCCTCTCTTTTTGGGCCATGATAGAGCTAGCCTACGTCTCTCTGCTCAGCATGCTCTGCTTCTCCTTCAGTTACATGGGCAAAGACCTGCCAGCCAACTACAATGAGGCCAAGTGTATCACCTTTAGTCTCATGATATACATGATCTCCTGGATCAGCTTCTTCACCATCTATTTTGTCAGCAGGGGGGAATTTGCCATGGCCATGCATGTGCTGGCCATAGTGTCCAGTGTGCTCGGTATACTCGGTGGCTACTTCATGCCCAAGGTCTACATCATGGTGCTGAGGCCCCAAATGAACACAACGTCCCATTTCCAAAACTGTATTCAGATTTATACCATGAACAAAGACTGAAAGATATGTTTTCATCATAGATTTGCGTTTTGCATTTCTGGATACTTATTCCCAATCCATTGTATGGCTTTAAAAATGACATAGTAAATGTTGCTCTGCTCTTAGCTAGTAGAAAATACATGTTGCCCTTGCACATTTAAGTGTATGTATAACTTTCTCTAACATGGTTGTAATGTAGTCATGATAGCTTTTTAAAGCACTTATTTTTAAGTGTGTGTTTTTACTGGGGGGAATTGAGAAAACCAAAGCTAACCTTCTTTAGCTGCAGCTGGTGTTGTGGTCTTTCTTCAGTGTCTGTGTGTGATATGTCTGGTCTCCAAAATGTGGAAAAAGTTAAGGGGTCTGAATACTTTCCGAAGGCACTGTATGGGCAGGCCATAGAGAGGTGCCTTGCCTTCTGTTGGTGTGAGTGCCCGTCTGTTTGTGTGCCCTCTCACTTGGTCACTGCGGTGGCAGGATTCAGGAGCTGGTACAGATGATTTAAACCCATACAGATGCCAACAGATGTAGGATCTTAATGTGAGCCCATTTGCTACAGCAGAAAAATAATCCTGCAGCAATAGGAAATGTGAATTATTATGTGGATTATAATTAATGGACATTTTTGTATGGGTTGATACATTTTTCCTTAGGGCAAATCAAGTTTGACATTTTTAAATGTAAATGACAAACTTTAGAAGCATTTAAAAAAATAAAATACAGTACACATTTGCATTCTCTGATGTGCAGGAACATTCAGCAACAAATTGAGATCCTACATCGGTATAAGCCTTTGATTTGAAACCAGCTATCCCAAATATCCATACACATGTCCCATAGTGCTCTGTTTTAAACATAGAGAATGAAAGAGGCTCTAGTGGCTGAAAGACCGTATTAGCATGGGCAGTGCCATTGAGGGCTTCCACCATTTTAATGTAGTCAACTGGGTGGGAGTTACTTCATTGGCTGATCCCTCTTGGTGACCCTGTTGGAGTCATGTCCAATGGGTCATCAGGAGGGATCAGCCAATCGTGAAGAAGAAAATTGACTAAGCCTCAATGGTGCTGCCACAGATGCTATAATTGCGAATATACAAAGATCTATCTATCTTTATGGTTTTAAATCCAAATGTGTGAGTCACTATGTACATTACATAAAGCGTAAATCAGAAGCGCAGAAGCTAGGACACGATGGTCCGGCGTCCCATTGTGACATAGCTAGACCCCCATCCACAGGGGACGCACAGACCGAACGCACAACTAACCACAATTCCCAACCAATGCGTCTCTTGGTACTCATCCTCTAATCATTTGAATCTGTTGACAGTTGGAGAAATTGCTTTTGCTGCATTGAGAATTCGAAAGTATAAAACTCAACGGTCCAATATTCTAGAACACTGCTGTGGTTACGTGTACAAGTTTGGAACTCTGATAGTTTTTGCTTTAATCAATTAATATACTTTTCTTTGTATAGCGCTTTTTACTATTTGAAATAAAGAAATAACCAAATAAAATAACTATTTGAAATAAAGAAATAACCTTGTTTTCCTTCTTTGTATTTCCTTAAAGGGCAATTCCACCACTTTTCAACGTCATACTCATTATCTCCAGCACCATATCAGTGTATACATACAGTACCAGTCAAAAGTTTGGACACACCTACTCATTCAAGGGTTTTTCTTTTACCACAATAAAATGTAGAAATGTGCTATTTTCACATTTGTAGACATTGATATGGCTTTGGAGAGAATTAATATGATTTTGAAAAGTGGTAGAGTTGCCCTTTAATGTGTTAACGAGTCTTTTCCATAACGCAAAACGTCCATACTTAACCCAAGCCTCTTAGGGGGAAACTATTGCTACAGTTATATGTGAATTTTCCAGAATTTGTTCATCAAAATGACAAGACATTTCGTGGAAGGGGATCATATGAACTGGTTAGAATATAATTGATGGACAGCAAGATCCACTACAATTTGCTCAAAAATATAAATCCTGGTCAAAAGACTCCAATTATTATATATTTAAAAATGATTGTCGTTTTAAAACCAAAGTTAACCCTCTTTAGATGCAGCTGGTTTGGTGGTCTTTCTTCAGTGTCTGTGTGGCATATGTCTGGCCTCTCTTTAGAAAAATAGAAAGTGTTAATACAGTGCCTTCGGAAAGTATTCAGACCCATTTATTTTTTCCACATTTTGTTACGTTACAGCCTTATTCAAAAATGTATTAAATCATTTTTTTCCTAATCAATCTACACACAATATCCCATAATGACAAAGCAAAAACTGTTTTTTTTTTAATAAAAAACTGAAGTATCACATTTACATAAGTAGTCAGACCGTTTACTCAGTACTTTGTTGAAGCACCTTTGGCAGTGATTACAGCCTCGAGTCTTCTTGGGTATGACACTACTTGGCACACCTGTATTTGGGGAGTTTCTCCCATTCTTCTCTGCGGATCCTCTCAAGCTTTGTCAGGTTGGATGGGGATTGCTGCTGCACAGCTATTTTCAGGGCTTTCCAGGGATGTTCGATCGGGTTCAAGTCCGGGCTCTGGTTGGGCCACTCAAGGATATTCAGAGACTTGTCCCGAAGCCACTCTTGCGTTGTCTTGGCTGTGTGCTTAGGGTCGTTGTCCTGTTGGAAGGTGGACCTTCACCCCAGTCTGATCTCCTGAGCACTCTGGAGCAGGTTTTCATTAAAGATCTCTCTGTACTTTGCTCTGTTCATCTTTGCCTCTATCCTGACTAGTCTCCCAGTGCCTGCTACTGAAAAACATCCCCACAGCATGTTGCCACCACCATGCTTCACCGTAGGGATGGTGCCAGGTTTCCTCCAGACGTGACACCTGGCATTCAGGCCAAATAGTTCAATCTTGGTTTCATCAGACCAGAGAATCTTGGTGCCTTTTGGCAAACTCCAAGAGGGATGTCATGTGCCTTTTACTGAGTGGTTTCAGTCTGGTCACTCTACCATAAAGACCTGATTGGTGGAGTGCTGCAGAAATGGTTGTCCTTCTGGAAGGTTCTCCCATCTCCACAGGGGAACTCTAGAGCTCTGTCAGAGTGACCATTGGGTTCTTGGTCACCTCCCTGACCAAGACCCTTCTCCCCGGATTGCTCAGTTTGGCTGGGCGGCCAGCTCTAGGAAGAGTCTTGGTGGTGTCAAACCTCTTCCATTTAAGAATGATGGAGGCCACTGTGTTCTTGGGGACCTTCAATGTTGCAGACATTTTTTGGCACCCTTCCCAAGATCTGTGCCTCGACACAATCCTGTCTCGGAGCTCTACGGACAATTTCTTCGACCTCATGGCTTGGTTTTTGCTCTGACATGCACTGTCAACTGTGGAACCTTATATAGACAGATGTGTGCCTTTCCAAATCATGTCCAATCAATTGAATTTACCACAGGTGGCCTCCAATCAAGTTGTAGAAACATCTCAAGGATGATCAATGGAAACAGGATGCACCTGAGCTCAATTTCGAGTCTCACAGCAAAGGTTCTGAATACTTATGTAAATAAGGTATTTCTCTTTTTTATCTGTTATACATTTGCAAACATTTCTAAAAACATGTTTTTGCTTACAATACAACATGTATTGTGTGTAAATTGCTGAGATTTTTTATTTATTTAATACATTTTAGAATAAGGCTGTAACATAACAAAATGTGGGAAAAGTCAAGGGGTCTAAATACTTTCTGAAGGCACTGTATGGGCAGGCCATAGAGAGGTGCCTTGCCTTCTGTTGGTGTGAGTGCCCGTCTGTCTGTGTGCACTCTCACTGGGTATCTGCGGTGGCAGGATTCAGGAGCTCAATGGGACAGCTGATTTAAACCCATACAGATGCCTATAAAGGGAAACTATTGCAAAATGTATATGTGGATTTTCCTGAATTTGTTAATCAAATGTGAGAAGGCATTTCATGGAGGAGGATCATATGAACTGGTTAGAACAGAATTGGTGAACTGCAAGATCCACTACAATTTGGTCAAAAAGAACAATCCTGGACAAAAGATAGGTTGTTATTATAGGTTTATTGTCATACACGTAGTTTTAAGAGCTTCTTTAATGCAATATAAACTATCAGAACAATAGCAACAGTGCTATTACAAAGTATACCAACACACTAGTCCCTTTATAAAAGATACATCCATCCAAACATAACATATTAATAATAAAAGAGAAATATCCTCAAATAATTGCTGGTGAAAATACAGTAGCCTATTGTAGTTACTGTTACGTCTAGCATAACACATGAACTCCACTGGAGTAAGCATTAATTTCACCATAAATTCAAATTTCACAATAAAATATAACTCAATAATGACCTAAATTATTCAATACAAACAAAAAAACTAATGTGATAAAACAAGTAGGAGAAATAACAATCTTCACAAAAAAGTGACAACCCTCACTTCAAATATGCCATAAATCAAATGTGCCACACATATATGGCCATCAATGTGATGAGACAATAAGAGCTCAGTAAACCCACAACGGTGGAGGTGGTTGGAAATGCATATTTCCTACATAGTGAGGGACATACAGTCCAGTGTTTCCCTCAGGTTTTACAGTGATTCCAGTAACTCTCTCTACCAGGGCCTCCAGACTGGACCTTTAACTCCTTTGTCCTGGAGCGTGTGACGGAAGATGGAGGAAACTGGGGAGGTGGAGCGGCCCATCGGGCTGCTGCAGGATCTCTGGGCCTGGGAGGAGAGCTGCTGTTGGAGCCCCTGAAGAGGTCCAGCGGAGGTGGTGGTGGTGTCTCTCTTGGGGCTTCCAGACAGGAACTGCAGAGACTCCCTCCAGCACTGTGAGTAACCCTTGCTGTAGTCCCTCTGAGATGGAGCCGGCTGCGGCTGCTGCTGCTGCCTCAGGAATCTCACGGTCATCTCCAGGATGTCGGCTTTCTCCAGCTTGGTATCGGGGTCCTCTTTGTGGAACTCCTTCTCCAGGATGAGCTTGAGCTGCTCTATGCAGCCGTTAATACGATCTCGACGCATCTTCTCCACGATGGGTTTCCTTATCTGAGGAGGCAGAGAAGAACATTTGATTAGTCGACAGTTCTAATATATGACACCAAGAAATTCAGTCAAATACTACAAAAAGCCACAATATACATGAATATACACATTTTATACTGTATATACACACATACATTGATTGAACCTAATACATACCTTAATGTCTTTTTCTGCGAACTTCAGATGGTGGAAAGAGGAGAAGTTAGTTAAGCAGGGAGCCATGTCCACGTGAGAGTGACAGGTCTGTTGGCTACTTTTTCTGGGCTGCAGAGTGTGGTCTGGGCCCTCTGAGGGATCTCTCCCCCTTTATATAGCAAGGGATTAGCATGACAAAGCCATGTGGCCCACGCCCAGCTGGGGTTCCCACACTACTGAGACCACAGGGCTGCCCATCGCAACAATAGGAGAAACATCAATAACTTGATGGGTAACGGGGCATAGAGGCAATACAGGGATGTTTCCCAAGATAAGCAGCAACTATTGATTAATAATATATTAATACATTATACATGTAATTAACATTCCAACATAATGACAGGTAAAAACAAGTGAAATGGGGACACATTTTTGAAGGGAATAGCCCTCTTCAAAGAGACTAATTTAGACCATAAAGAAAATATCTAAATTAGACCATGAAGAAAATATCTAAGTAGTTTCAGTTCATTAAATGTTCTAGTTGACGTCCTGAGAACCCTTTCATCTAACACAATCAAGCCAGTATAGAATTCACAAATAAAATTAATCTTTAGAGTTTTCTTTCTCCAAGCAATATTCATTATAATTAACCAAAAATGAGTTGAATTGTTGCATAGTTTCGTCAAAAGACATAAAATCCGGATACAATTCATTTTATTTAAGCAGCCAATTGTGCAATAGAGTGTTTACAACACTTTTTTAAAGTTAGTGGTATAATAACCAGTAGGCTATTATTGTTATGAAATGATACTAATGCTACATGATGCTAATGCTAAATGATGCTAATGTCTGATACAGAAGACAATCACATAGACACAGGCTGTTGCTGTGTTGGAATGTGGGGATCACACACACTTATGTATACTTCAGACTTTTCTCACACATCCAGAGGTATGCAGAGGGAGGAGGTTGTGTGCCCACACACCACACTGTCCTCACACTCACCCCTCGCACACACTCCGTCCAGACAAGCAGTCTCCCCACTGACAGACAGTTGAGTCATTGAACCATTGTGTTATCTGTTGTCTGTATATCTGTTCTCATTGGCTGTTGAGTGTGGGAAAGCTCAAGACAACTCATGCCCACGCGTGGATTTATTGCACCCAGGAAAGGTTAATTCAAGAATGCATTGTCTCACAGCAACAGTTTATTTTTCCAATTGAAAGTAGCCCTATGACTGAAGAGTTATTATATCTCCTGGAGGTAAATATTATGGCATTGAATACAAAGAAGAGGCACTACAGTGTAACGCTGTAACTAATAAGATAAATGGATACTTTCCCAAGAAAAATCCCAGAACTTCTAGCTATGATCTTTGATGGACTATGTGCTGCTGGGCCAGGGTGGGGAGACTGGGGACAATGCCACAGTCACTGGCACTCTGCCATGGTTGTGGTTCAGGCAGCGCAAAGGTCACAGATGTGTGGCCTGGCCTGTGGGTGCTGTGAGGAGAACTCTCTCCTCCTAGTTTCCCACCAGTCACCAGCACTGGGGTAGATGAGCTACAAAAGCCAGGCCGCTCCCCCAATGCCCCATTGGGAATGTTAATTGATCCTTTGTCACATGACAAACAGAAACCCTATGTCACAGACCATCTGGAAAAAATCTAGTTAATGGTGCCTTGCACATCGACAAAGAGCTACACGATCGCCCTGTCTTTTTCTTCCACTTTGGCCTGGATGAACATTGAACGTTTTCCATGAAGGCAGTTAGAGCTACTCATAAAGGGGAATTTGTCAACTTCATCTATACAAAAATTATTTACCTGTTAGCTAGACATTCCCTTTCGGGCTATCCGTGAATTGACCACATTGACAGTGTGGTGACGAGACAGTTTGGCTAGCCTTTGTCCGTGGCTCTTTAAGTGTGTGTGAACAGTGACCCACCCACAGACTCAATTCCTGCCATACACTCTGGACTGCCAGGCCTGTGGAGGAGTAAGGCAGGTTCCCATCAGCCCTCTGCCTTTGGGAGTGTGCTAGCCCCTGTTTCCCACACTCTCTGTCCATTCACTGGCCTCAATAAGGGGGCAATAGAAGTGTGTCTTGTTACACATCACATTAGCCACGGTGTTTGATCTCTGGTTGGAGGGAGAGAGGGGGCCATAGCCACCGCCAGACCATCTGCAGGACTAACCCTGAGAAACTTCAGCCATGCCTATGGGGGAGGGGAGGGGGGGGTGGAATACATGTGACTCAGCTAGTCATGGCCTAGACTGACGACCATGATTAGTTGATTATTTGTATCTGGTGTGTTAGCAAAGAGGTTGGAACAAAAACTTGACAAAAATAGTTACAATATTCAAGTTTAAGGTCATCAAAGTTTATTCTTCTTAAGAACTATATAAATGTTCAAGTTGGTGATTCACTTTTTGCCACTACTCTGCACTAAATTTACTGCTAAAGATCAGGACATACTATATATCATAGGATATTAATCACATCCCTTAATCCGTAGTGTGATTATTTGGTGTGACCGAACCAGTTAAAAAGAATAGGTTATGTTCTATGTGAGTGAAGTATGGACATATATAGTAGATAGGATATACATTTAGACAGGTGTCCTCAGTAATGTGGTGTTCTTGATGGGAGCCCTTCATAGTTATGGGCATGCATTCCTCTGCAAAAAGTCATTATTTTAGGCACAGATTTTGTCCAACCACAAATCAACAATAGGTTTCAAGGTTTGGGTTTGTCAACCAGGAACCAATATTGATCTGACATCTCTGGGCAGTAGGATAGGTGCTCCTCACAATCTAGATTTAGGTTTGTGAATATAGTCAATCAATATACTTACTAGATAGTATACTGTCGTCTTTATAAATTTGTGGATTAAAAAGTTAGCCATACTACTGATGTCATCAGAATGGATGTGGGTGGTGAACTTTGTGCAGATATGAGTTGATACAAAAGAGAAAATAGAACCAAAAATGTCAATGTTGAGAAACTTCAATTGAAGATCATTTATTTTCAAAAGCTTTATGACATGTCACTCCAAATAGTGTAATTTAAATCAATAAAGGCAAACAAACAAACTTACACAGACTCGTGTTGAATACACAACATCACTTTATGAATGGTGTCTCTTCGAAGTTAGAATGAACATTTTAGCATTTTCCTTGAACATTGAATATTTGTATTATTAATAACATACATTTTACATAATCATGACATGATGTACATTTAAAGTAGATTCATTGGATCCATTTGAAGCATAATATTCATACATCACCAAATTGATACATTGTATCATTGTGACAATTCATTGTAAATTGTTTTTTTTTTAATGCAAAAAAACCAGGTGGTGTCACTGACACCAAATAAACAGTAGCAACCCATTATGGGTTAGACATACAATAAAAGTATGTTATTAGCATAATTTAACTCTGTTTGTATTTTCAGAGTTATCGTTCTCAGACAAGAACATGCATAATAGTAACACTATTAATTCAGTGTACATTTTCATATACAGAGTATGTATCCAAACCAATCTGAATCATTTCATAGAATCCTTCCTTTCAAAGGAATACTGGCAAAATATGCCCTTGCTTCATCTGGATGAAGACTATTGACGTAGCATCTCTTGCCAAATGCAAAAGAATTAGACCTCCGTCACTCCGAACACCACTGTCCATGCCTGTCATAATATAGACTGGCCTGTCCAATTCCGTTTGTCTGACATGAAAAAGTCTGAAGCATTGCTTTACCAGGGCCTCCAGAGTGGATGGGAGACGGGGCTCATCACACCCTTGGTGGTGGCCTGGTGGACTGGGGAGCCCGGCGGGGAGAAGGACCAGGGAGCCTGACTGTGTTGGCTGGATGTCTGCAGGCTCTGGAAGTGGCTCAGCAGCGAGCTGTAGGACTGTGTCTTCACCTCACACTGAGACAGGAAGCTGACAGCGTCCTGCACACAGCGAGAGTAGCCCTCATTGGCTGCTGCAGTGGAGGAACTTCCTGCCTGCTGCTGGCGGCTCAGGAAATAGACAGTCATCTCTAAGATGTCAGCCTTCTCCTGCTTGGAGTCGGGCTGCTGGCGGAGGAACTCGGGACCCAGGAGGGACTTGAGCTGCTCGATGCTGGTGTTGATGCGATCCCTACGCATCTTCTCCACCACTGGCTTCCTTATCTGCACAAAGAGAAAACAAGGAACAATTTAGTAAACTTGATCTGCCCTGTACTAGTATCAACAGCAATAGAATAAGTACGAAATGTATTTATGTATTCAAAGACTTAAAAGCATTTGTTTACCTTAGTAAGTGAGAGGTGCTGCTTAGGGTTAGTCACCTGTCTAATCATAGTTGGTGCCAATGGATATAGCAGTAGTAGTTCTGTTGAGCTGAAGTCTCAGTAAAGAGCCAATTGGATATGTGCTGTCTTCCCTCTGGTTCTCCCTCCTATTTATACTCTTAAATCTCCATATGAATGTGTGGGTCTTGGGCTTGTTGGAGTTTCTCACAGTCCGGAGCCAATGAGAGGGCTGGGAATGGCATTGATAGATGCTGGGCTGCCACATGCTCAATGAAGTGTTTATTGCTGAGGGGACAAAGAGTGTGCCTCCAGGGAGCAGGTGGAGGGATGGGGAGGGAGAGGGATGGGTGGGAGGGAGGGAGGGAGGGACAGGCAGGGAGAGGGAGTGGAGGGAGGGGAGTGGACATGGCGCCGCGTTGTGGATCTGGGAAAGTGGTGACCCCAGAGGAAGGAGTGTGCTCGTCTCTTGCCAGGATCACAGAATAAAGGGTGAGCACAAAGTGTTTTGGCACAGGGCACACGTGGGTGTGAGACTGAGATAGGACTGTGATTCAAATAGCTCATGGGGCTACTGTGTGTCCACTAGCTTAATCAAACAGGTTGCTTTCAATAGTCTAACTTCATATCCATGAGGATCTGTTCATACCCTTGGATCTTTGGTGCCATGCCATGTCATGTAAATATGTATTAATGGGGTGATGATTGGGCAACATTAAGTTTTAAGTTCAACTTTGGTGTGATCTGTATATTTGTCAGATAGTAGATTTATGTGTTACCAACATTTCACAGTTGTAACTGCCATGAATAGTCTGCATTGTAACCCAGTATATATCCAGAATTGAGTTTTGGAAACAAACACATGTAGATATAGATTGCCAGCGTTGCTACAGCACACACCTGCTCGCCCTGCCTGTGTCCCAGTCACACGCTCCCCCTTCCTGCCCCAGTGGAACGTGAGAGCCGCCGTGCTCCTGTGCTTCCCACACTTCAGTGTTAATGACACTGGGGCGAACAGACAAAGGAAGTGTGCCCCGTCAAACAAAGCTCGAGTGACCAGGGCCCCCTCCTCCCTACTGCCCATGCACAGTGCAGTCAACAAGGCTCTCACAGGGATCTCACAGGAACACCATCTGGACAGATAGGACACTTATCACCCAATGGACCATGTGAGACCTGCTCTGTGAGAAACAGGGAGATGAAATAGAATGAGTGAGAAAGTAAGAGAGGGAAATAAAATAAAAAGTCAAACTTCAAAGTCTTTTAGATATTATGATGACTATTTGACTAATACATGAAAATGTACGATTTTATATTATAAACTGGGTGTTTCGAGCCCTGAATGCTGATAGGCTGACAGCCATGGTATATCTGACCGTATACCAGGGGTATGACAAAACATTTATTTTTACTGCTCCAATTATGTTGGTAACCAGTTTATAATAGCAAAAAGTCACATCGGGGGTTTGTGATATATGGCCAATATACCACGGCTAAGGGCTGTATCCAGGCACTCCACGTTGCGTTGTGCATAAGAACAGCCCTTAGCCGTGCTATTCTGGCCATATATCACACCTCCTTGGGCCTTATTGCGTAATTATACTATTACCACCAAATCAAATAGTCCATATGAATAACTAATATAAATTTTAGCAATACCATTTTAAAGGGCACCTCCAACCTGTTCATTTGAATCAGGGCCATTGTATTTGATTAATTCATGCACTTCTTATTGCCACATGAGATACACAGAGTCATCCTAATTTCAAAGCAGGCGAAACACAAAGATCTTACAGCACATTCAACATGACAGAGCTCTATGCTGACCTTTTTTACAAGAAGTACGTGTGCGCCTAAGTTGAAAACTATAGGCGAACACAAAGGAATTTAGGAGCACAATGAAAAATATTTGAGGTAATAAAGCTAGAATCGTACATTTAAATTCCAGGTCGCACATCAAAATATTTAAGCTCATATGTGAGTAAAATGGTCGCACTGTAGAGCCCTGCATGAAGGACCAACAGACCTGGTAAAGACCACATCAAATGGACCTGGATATTAAACTGATGAAGATGTTTATCAATTAATCTTATGGGAGATATATACTCTAGGGTTATTTAACATATGTTTCCTTTCTTTGTTCCCACAATGGTAAAAAGAGAAAGTGCACTGACAGGGTGGAGAAACTTTACATGGCGCTCAAGAGCCAACGCCACAACGGGGTCTCCAGCACAGACGTGTGGGACAAGACTGTCTCCTTCTCAGTCAAGAGTCCCCTGCTCTTGCACAATGGCTACTCAAAGTACTCCAGAGATACTCTACGACTGTCTCCATTACTTGCTGAAGATGTTGCCCCACTGTTTATCCAGTTAGGATCTCCATGGAAACACTAAAACCAGCAGTGGGACTGAGCATAGTAACATTGAGCAGTTCTTGTAGCCTATGCAAAGTTACTCTCACACCAAATCCATCTTTATCTCTGGAAGAACTAAAGATGTGGACTATGTCAATTGTTGTGGACTATTTTGCAACTGAAATGATTGGGATATTTTTTTTAACGATAAAAGTATGTATATATTTTTCCAGAGATTATTATTGATAAAGTGGTTGACTTTTAATCTATGGTCTTTTGTAAAAATAGAGTTTAGTCTCTGTACTGTATGTATATGCTGTCCAGACTGTGATATTCTTTGGTCAATAAAATAACCATAAAATGTGCATTGTAGGCCTTAAGATAAGCATGAATTGCTTTAGTATTCCTTGCAGAGATGTTCATTGAAGACTACTCTATGAAAAAATTGTTGAAACTGAAAGCCATATTCCTGCATACAAAAGGAACAATATTGTTTTTTATGCCTATGCTTATGTTGAAATAAGTATAGTATAGGCCAAGGGCGCAACTTTGGTTTTAGAAGTGGGGGGGACAACTTTTTTATATTTTTTTATCCAGTCAGATAAACACTCCAAACAGCCTACCCGACCGCTCGGAGGCGCCCACGCGGGCCTAAAGCACGCCTTTGCCTTGTTTGGTATCACATTCCAATGATAAAACCGTGGGGGTCAAAAATGCAATTTCACAATGTGGGGGGGGGGGGGGGGGGGACATGTCCCCCCTTCCCCAGTGAAAGTTGCGCCCCTGGTATAGGCTACAGTAGAGCCTCATGGTAGGCTAGATCACAAGTGAAATTATATTTTTGATATGCAATGTAAAACATTTATTGTAAAAAAAAATGTATGTCTGCTTTTTTTGTTCATTCTCAGTCATTTCTTCTCTATTGCTTACTAAATCACTTGACAACTATGGATCATGATAAAGAGTACACCACATTTATTCAATAAGTATTTCCCTAATTACATAATAGTCCTAAATGTGCAGCTCTACTAGCCAGTCTTTTCGTATGTTCATGTAACCTATACATGCAAGCAGGCACACATTCAACCTTACCGAACCCAACACACAGTTTGCATATTGCTATTTTGCTGGTAGCCAACAAACAAATGAGAGAAGTGTTGCTTTTCTGTCTACTATTTTATGTAAACGATACTCAGTCTTATCTGGGTAATAAATTGATCTTTTCTTCTTACAGTTCATTTTGCAGAAGGCCGACTGCACGCTGCCATTAGCAACTAAATGATCCTGTGTGCGATTTTAACATAATCGGTTCAAGGACATACATCTGGTGTATAAGACGCAATTATTGGTATCATGATTGTCTTCCACAAATGGTACCAAGAATATGCATAATCCTTGCTTCAGGGCCTGAGCTACAGGCAGTTAGATGTGGGTATGTCATTTAGGCGAATATTGAAAAAAAGGGGGCTATCCCTAAATTAAATTGTGATTTTAATGAATGGAGCGAATTTGGTGCGGGAGCTTTTTTTTCCTGTGAGTGTGGCGGTTTTTTACCTGAGCGGTAGGAAAGACCGGAGCGGATTTCCAAGCTCAACTCAACTCACATGCTCTGATCCCATGTGCACAGAGGAGACTGGCGGTACTGCAGTTTAATTTATGCCAAGCCCAGAAAGACAGAAATACATTTTTTGCACGAATTGTCTTTGAGGGTTATTCTTTTTTAATAACTCACAGCCGAAGTAATTAACGTTTTATATTCATGCTGTTACATGGACGAGATTGGCTCACATGCACACGCAGAAGGAATGGAACAGTGGAATCACTCATGCACTCTCGTCTAGTACCTGCTCTTAGTGATCTATTATCACACAGTCTCAGGTGAGCGTAATTTGTTTTCGTGGCTAAATTATCATAACTGTTTGTGGCTAGACAAGCCAGCTAGTTGAGTGTCTTGATAATGGCAATCTAGCCAGCTAATGTTAATTTATGTGCACAGCCGCTAGGTTAATTTAATTCTCTAGCTAGCATTCCACTAGATAGCACAGCCACAAAGGCTAAATGGTCTGTCGTAAAAAATGCATATAAACAAAAATTTGCCTTTTGGTCCTAATTTAAGGTAAGGGTTAGACATACGGTTAACGTTATGTTTAAAATACGATTTTAATATGATAAATTGTAGAATATAGGCAGGGTTTATAACTTTGTGGTAACTAGTGATGACCCTACTAGATAACTAGCTAGCAAATGCTACTGTAACATTACTGTACTTGCTATTGTGTGACTCTGAAAAATAGTGTGTATAAATGGTTAGCTGGCTATTTACTTATAGGCTACTAGCTAGTCATGTAATGATGTTCGCTTGATGGTGGGGAGGGGGTCTGAGAGTTGGACTTTCTAAGTCTGTGTTTACTGTTTCTGTTTCTCATTCCAAACAGCCTACCAGTTTATGAATCTGGAGACACTGGAGGTGTTTGGGGTGGAGAGGACAGTGGACTCAGTGGAGGACATCCCAGCCACGTGGCAGTAAGGGTTTGATTAATCTCGCCCGGACGCGCGTGTAGATCCTTGCATTTGATTTCGAACCGGGCTGCATCCCGGTCGTGAGCCAACAGCCCAGCTCTGACCGACGGCGAAGTCAGCTCAAAATTCTTTGATTGCTTTTGATAAAAACAATTTATCAGCCTTCCCAATGAAACATAGTTTGAAAAGTCTAACATATATTTACAGAAAGTAGATGTATGTTTCTGAATGATGCACCATGCTGCTTTGTTGACAACATGACTGAGCTGCGCAGATTACTGTTCCATTTGAGAAGGGCGCTCCTCCCTCAACGCGTTTTACCGTTCACGTCACTGACCATAGCTGGGTGCACCGCAGCTCAGGTTAATAGAACTTTCTCAGTGTTGGCACTGCTACTTCCTACCTGATGGGTAAGAGGACATCACACACAGAATTAGGAGTCTTCCCCTATTTACATGTTTGGGTGTATGTGTGTCAGAGGTGAGGGACGATAAGACAGTGTTTGAGAAGAAGCGTCTGGTGTGTTAGGACTTGCGGATGCACTCCAATTTCCTGAACAGAAAGGTGACATTAAGTATTTCTCTACACCAGCACCCAGATTTCCACGCCATGATGGCCGACTTCTTGCAGTTCCTGTTACTACGAAAACCAAGCGACGTCATCATGTTCGCCTGTGAAGACTTCTCCCCTGGGGGGCCTCTTCAACACCTCTTCACCTTGAGGACACACTGTGGCTTCCTCTCAAAGGCCCTTTAGTGAGGACAATACTATTCTGGTTAGCAGTTGTCACTAGTATGTACAGTGGCCCTCGAGATCTAGAGTATTGTTTTTACATTTTGTAATACTGTTTTTACTGTCTACTGTTTTTGTTTGCATGAGCTGTATTCAAACATTCCAATCAACTCATGCTCATCTGACTCAAAAAGTAAGGCTATTGTATAACTTTGCTGCCCAGATTGCCTAGGAATGTAACATCCTTTGAATAATACAATTATATGTGTATTAATAGTCCAGACAATCTTGCAAGGCAGACTAAAGGCGTCCCCATGCTTAATAGCTGAAACAGTTCAGCAGAGTTTGTAAATATATTGCATTTTGCATTTTGTGACTACATTTTGTGATGTTTTTGTTAGTTTTGGACTTTAGTGAGTGTGTTTTTCGGCTGTTTGGATACAACAACAAAAAATCGTAGAAGCAAGCCAAAGTTCGGAGCCGAAGTCCATGTCCCTTCGTCGGCGATTGGTCAACAGTAGGGGTTCTTCAATAAAATCTTTGTTGTCATTCAACGAGAGACGACTCGTTTTCATGCACAGTTTTTCATTGAAAAATACTGTACCAAACATCTTAGTTAGATGTAGAATTGCAGGACTAAGATCTCTTCGGCAAAAACGTCAGAATTAATGACAGATTTCCTGAGTTATCTTAGATTAGTTCGGGCTATTGTGAGACTGGCTACGGCATCTCAAAATTGACAAACAGTACTATTGTTGCTTTTAAGGGAGTGAGAGCACACTCATTCGACTAGCCGAGTTTGGCTAGGCGCCAACCAAACTGAAACATACCGAAGAAGCCTTAAGACAGCATTGACTTTCCATACCAAACTCCTCCACCCCTATAAAATAGACTAAATGGTATTTGAGAGCTTTTATTGGAAGGTAGAGGAAACATCTCAAACCAGTTGAGTGCAAATTAAAAGCAACATTTCATCCATGTACATGTATCTACTGACGCACTTCAGTGCACTTAAAAGGCAGGATTAACTCAGTGGGGACAGGTCAGGATGTTGAGCGCACACCAGATACAGCAACATTACGATCTTGCACTATACATTTTCTACATGCTTTAGTTTCACAATAAGGGAATGTATTATCTAAAAAACAAACATGAGGCACTGGGAAGGGGACTCGAGTCAGAATCTACTGTAGCCTATACCAAAGTCTAATAAACTGTTGTCTTTTTGATTCAGTTTTCAACAAAAAAATGAAACAAAATCAAAAACACCTTTGTGATTTGCTGAATTAAGAGCACTACAGTTCCCAGAGTACACTTGATGTTTCCAAGCTACAGCTGCGTCAAGTCGCGGTTGTGTGATTGCGTTGTGTTAAACAGAAAATATCATACAACTGTCTCCTGAGGTGCAAATATAAACCTAACAAAAATATAAGCATAACATGCAAAAATGTCAAAGATTTTACTGAGCTACAGTTCATATAAGGAAATCAGTCAACTGAAATACATTCATTAGGCCCTAATCTATGAATTTCACATGACTGGGAATACAGATATGCATCTGTTGGTCACAGATACCTTAAAAAAAAAAAAGGTAGGGGCGCGGATTAGAAAACCAGTCAGTATCTGGTCTGACCACCATTTGCCTCATACAACGCGAGACATATTCGCATAGAGTTGATCAGGCAGTTGATTGTGGAATGTTGCCCCACTCTTCTTTAATGGCTGTGCGAAGTTGCTGGATTTTGCCAGAAACTGGAACACGGTGTCGTATACTATGAGAGCATCCTAAACATGCTCAATGGGTGACATGTCTGGTAAGTATGCCTCAGGAACTCGTCACGGAATCTACATTCAAATTGCCATCGATAAAATGCAATTGTGTTCGTTGTTTTTTAGATTATGCCTGCCCATACCATAACCCCACCATGGGGCACTCTGTTCACAACTTTGACATCAGCTAAATGTTTGCCAACATGACGCCATACACGTGGTCTGCGGTTGTGGGAGGCCGGTTGGACGTACTGACAAATTCTCTAAAATGACAGAGGTGGCTTATGGTAGAGAAATTAACATTAAATTATCTAGCAACAGCTGTGGTCCATGCCACTTGCATGCTCCCTCCAGACTTAAGACATCTGTGGCGTTGTGTGACAAAACTGAACATTTTAGAGTGGGCTTTTTTTAATTGTCCCCAGCGCTAGGTGTACCTGTGCAATGATCATGCTGTTAATCAGCTTCTTATTATGCACCAGCTGTCAGGTGGATGGATTATCTAGGCAAAGCAGAAATGCTCACTAACAGAGATGTAAACAAATGTGTGCACAACATTTGAGAGAAATAAGCTTTTTGCGTGTATGAAACATTTCTGTGATCTTTTATTTCAGCTCAAAAAACATGGGACCAACACTTTATGTTGCGTTTACATGTTTGTTCAGTGTAGAACAAGCATTACTCATCTCATATGTATATACTGTATTCTATTCTACTGTATTTTAGTCTATGCTGCTCCGACATTGCTCATCTGGGCTCCCGAGTGGCGCAGCGGTCTAAGGCACTGCATCTCAGTGCAAGAGGCGTGATTGGGAGTTCCATAGGGGAGCACACATTTGGCCCAGTATCGCCGGGGTAGGCCGTCATTGTGAATAACAATTTGTTCTTAATTGACTTGCCTAGTTAAATAAAGGTTAACAAACATATATATTCCTTACTTTACGTGTGTGTGTATTGTTGTGAAATTGTTAGATATCAGTTGTTAGATATTACTGCACTGTTGGAGCTAGAAACACAAGCATTTCGCTACACCTGCAATAAAATCTGCTAAACATGTGTATGTGACCAATACAATTTGATTTGATTTGAATACAGCGCCCCATCAGTCATCATTGGGGTTAACGGTTTTCCACTAGTTGCCACAAAGTCAAAATTAGCAATATCGTAAAAATTAATTTAAAAAAAGTGCTTTTTGGTCTTCATTTTAGGTTAGAATATGTAGGCATCTCGAGGCGAACTGCAGATGTACGTGCTGTCAAATCAAAGACACTCCTCTTTTTTGATAAAAAATTAATGTGGCAGTTTGTCACTTTCACGAGGTTGGAATAATAACATGTTAAACTACTTAAGACATTGGCTTTAATGTAGGTTGTACTTTTAGAAAACTAACAAATAAGGAGTAATTTTTCACTTCTCTCATAGGGTCATTTACTTCTCAAACCCCCGGTCTGTTTTGCTTGGTCTGCTTCGCAAGCGTTCCCGAAAGTCTTTCTAAGCTAGCCAGAAGCTAGCCAGAAGCTAGCCAGTCCACTGGCTAACGTTAGTATTTAGCTAACCACGGTTGGCGGTCATCAGCTATCCTTTAGCTCGAAAAGCTATCGGCAGTTTTGTACAACCCGACTCAGACCAGAGCATACCGGACCTATTTTTCTCTCCATATACCCAGATTTCTACCGCAAGCTCTGGACATTTACACCTGGATCTTGCAGCTAGCTAGCTGCTATCCGAGTGACTATTGGCTTACGTCAGTCCCAGAGCAAACATTAATTATTCCGGAGCTAGCCAGCTGAAGAGTTCCATCAGCCACTCCTGGGCTACAATCACCTATCCGGAACCGTTTTACTGCCGATACGGAGCCCCACTGGGCCTTCACGACTGGACTACCGACGTTATCTGCCCGAGGGAGTTATCCAACTGGCCCCTCCGTCGCGACGTAACCTGAACGCCCATCTGCAGACCGCTAATCGTTAGCTGTCTTATCGGCTGCTATCTGAATAGGTCTATCGGACAATTTTCTTGGGTCACTATAACTATATCTATTTTGCCAATTGGATTGGTCCCCTCTACCACACGGAACCCCACTAATCTACCGACGGAAACACACGAGGTGGCTAAAAACAGACCTCCATCCTCTGCCAGCTTGCTACCCATGGCCCGGCTAGCTGTCTGAATCGCCGTGACCCCAACCAACCTCACTACTCCCTGGACCCTTATGACCACTCGGCTAAGCATGCCTCTCCTTAATGTCAATATGCCTTGTCCATTGCTGTTCTGGTTGGTGTTTATTGGCTTATTTCACTGTAGAGCCTCTAACCCTGCTCATTATACCTTATCCAACCTTTCAGTTCCACCACCCACACATGCGATGAC